>NC_088202.1:143508771-143827794 GCF_037126465.1 Ornithodoros turicata | reverse complement strand
CCCCACTGTTGCCGTTCCGGATCACTGCAGCGCGCTAAGTTTAGCGGCAAAATGTTTTTGTTGTTTCTGCGAATGAATCTAGTCTTTATATGTCCAAATAAAACGCGTACAACAACCTTCTCTGTCGTGTTTCACTGTTTGGTCCGTTTTTAAACGTGTTGAGCGATCGGAAGGATCTAGTGCACGGCTGCGTGCATCACATAACGTACCTGTCGTACCAGTCGCCGCAGGCGCTGCAGTCGTCCATTTCTCCTTCGGTGACTTGGCCTGGCTTGGATTGTGCTTCAACTGGATCTTTAGCGCACTACAATCCATGCAAGCCAACGTCTGGTAACAATGGGGTATCTAAGGGCGGCCTCCGGCATTGCACGCATCCGGATAGGAACAAATACATGGGAAAATGGCGACCTTGGGGGACCTGCCTGAGACAGATCATGTTTTCTGTCACGCCAATTCCAGGATCTGCATCGCCGAGAGAACCAGTTAGCGTGTCAGTATGAAATATTCGAAGGACGACACCGTGAGGACTAATACCACTACCACGTGGGCAGTGTTCAATGATGATTCAAACCAATGACCATTGAACATACGCGTAGCGCCACCAAGCGTGCAACGTCTCAACCTGTCAGCCAATATTGAATCCAGTGCTCCCTGACAGGTTGGCACGATACACGCTTGATGGCGCTACGCTCATGTTCAATGGTCATTGGTTTCAATCATCATTGGACACTGCCCGTGTTGACTGGGGTGCAAGAACCGTTCAGAAGGAACTTGTACAGAAAAGTGTCAGCACGGTAGTACGTTTTCTTCCTAAACGTCAACCTATTTGCCGACTGTTCCCAGATAAGTTGACTTTCGTGCAGTGCTATATGCTGTCATTGCTATTGCCTGTCCTTGATCTTCTGGGATTAAGCACCATCTTCTCGGTTCCATTTTCGTCCGCATAAGAGATATCAAAGTATCAGAGAATGTCAGAGAAGAGAAGCACAAGTAAAAGTATCAGAGAATCAGCGAAGCACATTGTGCATGTGCTGCATCAAAATGGTGGCCTTATGTCGAAACGACTTCTTTATCCCATGTTTCCTTGCGAATGACGCTGACTGCTCCATCACGAATGAATTTCTCTAAGGCACATCGCACTCGTACCACATGGAACTAGAAAACATATTTATTTTATTTCGTATAGCAAAACAATCTCGCTCAAACTTTCGGTACGCAAAATATCAACGCAGCTAGCCTCTGAACATTACGGCACTTTCGGAATAACCCGTCAATCTTCATAGGTTTGGATACTTCAAAAGTAGATGACGTCATCACGAACTCTGACGTCAATCTTCTAGCAACAGCACAGACACATTCCCTGTCTGTATCTGCGCCCCTGTTGGACGACGGCCATCAGTTGGTGGTGGTGAAGAGAAAGTGTGGGGATGAGGAGAACCACGGAGGGGCAGTGTTGCCAGACTGCCGACAGATTGAGGACGTTATTGTCACGTCATGCTTCTCAAAACTTCAAAACACTTTAGTGATAGTTCCGCGTCATATTGTGAAACAATATTTTGGGACAATACAACGTAGATTGTGGTGGCATCAATTCGGTAGGTTTGTGAAGGCACAATATTTAGTCCGAAGAGGTGCTTTAAATATCTATTCACATTTATTCATGCCCCAGAAATGGAGACTATCTGTGTATTCACACCAGCGGCATTCTCCCGGAAGATTCTAGTGGAAGAAAGAGCAGGGCGGAGTTCCGTCCCGTGTTATGTGAGCATTCACACTGTGCAGAATACCAGCAGTGGCATACTGCGCGCTTAGCAGACGACGCTTCGCAGACGACACCGTCAGCGTCTTTCCTGTCGTCTGCTACAGAATATCTTGTGACTGCGTTGCAGGCTATTCCCCACAGTTATCAGCGCACGCGAACACTGCACGTTGAGCGCTCGCGCTCATAAACCTATGACGTTTTTCGCGTCTTTCGTCTCTGCGCTGGATGTCGCTCGTGTGGATACAGGTATACGTAAAAATAAGAAAGAAACGCCGACATATTCTCGACGGTGCTGTCTGTAGTCATTCTTTTTCTCATATTCCACGTCTTTCGCTTCAAAGGGTTTTTCATTGCAAAGGTAACAGTCCTGGGGGATCCAACGGAACCTCATTTCGCGTGAGGGAATTACGCCACGAACTCCCGTCTTTCCCACTGCCGCGCCTACAGTAGATGTTCTTGGTTTCTTCTGTAGTCGTTCTTCGTTTTGTGCTAATAAATCAGTCCGCAGAAGAAACAGAACAAAAACCCGCGAGAACCCGCGTGCTGTGCACGGCAGTGGCAAAATTATTCTTGTACAGCATTACTTTTCTTGTTTCGAATGGGTTTGCGTAAGTCATTGGACCCCACACAGTGACATGTAGATAACTTTGAAACCAGACGTTTTTCTATGATTAAACTCTCCACTCTCTGTGGTTCAGGTGGGGGACTACGAGATTTGAGCAAAACGCAAACTGTGCACACTCTAAGAAAGAAAAAAAAAAGGAGTAATTTTAGTCATTTCCTTGACAGCGTAGTACGTACAATGTTCAAGTATCCGGCGATAGAGATTCACGACAGAAAGGAGACGTTTGAGAGCATCTAAATTTTAATGAGACGAGACTTTCGTGCAGAAGGCTGCACTTCTTCAGGTTAGAAGTCATCTCATTCAGAAGACTTCATTCACAAGTATTTTCGTTCATTCAGTCAATTCATTCAGAAGTAATTTGCTGGACTATATGAGTTACCACAGCCATTCTTCCCTTTCAGGACAAAATGCTTGGAAATTCACATGAACTTTAGGGATTATTTGCAGTGCGAGGAAGAAATTTTCGAGGCCACGAAACTAAAATGGGGAGTATTTGCAATCCACAGGGGACTAGACGCTGTAATTAATCCTGGTCAAGTAACACTTATTGACGCACTTGAAACCGTTCCGAATAGAGCTGTTCGTTTCATCCTCGCTAACTATGTCAACCAACCGCAAGTGTTACATTCATGAAAGCTAACCTCCAGTTACTGAACACCCGGTACGCTGAAATATTCCGCCGCATGCGCCTTTTTCATAAAATATGTTGAATTGAATTGAATTGACCTTTATTATCTACAAACAGTGGTGGAACCACAGACAAAAAGATAGGTTCTATCTTGGCAAGGCCCTCAGCTCCCACAGTGTGGGCCACCGGTAGAGTCATGATTATTGAACAAATAAATAAAATAATAATAATAGAAACGAGTTGACAATCAATAATACACATCAAGAATAACGCTAGTCAAAATATATGATGCACACATCAGCACAAGACAAGGAAAAAAGAGAGACAATATTAGTCCGGAGACAATATTACTCCGAGACACAATAATTTTTCGGGGGTAGACTAGTTTCGACAAAGAAATTGTGCTGATTCAGAATACGTGGCATCATAGCAGAGAGACTTTGGTCGCCATACACCGTGCGTGCCTTCGGTGTTGACCATCTGACATCACGTCTAGCGGAATAGTGTCTGACCTCGAGGATTAATTTTATCAAGGACAATAAAATCAAGGACTGTAAAATGTGTTTTTTTTATTGCAGCTTTGTACATGCATAGACATTTATAGTGAAAACAATTTTGCGTTGGAACTATTTTGTACAGCCGAAAAATCCTACATTCCTACAAAAATCCCACAATATATTGCCATAATGATTCGCTGCGAACTAATTACTCCTTATTCCCACGCACATTTCCCCACCGCACTAGTCATCATCGAAAAGTACAAATTCCTCATTCACCCCCCCCCCCCCCCCCCCAACAAGCTTCGCTGATTCTTTTGTTCCAAGGACATCTTATGATTGGAATACCTTCCCGGGTTGCTTGCCAAGCGCCATTTGTGAGAATGAAAGTCGAGCGTGATTTTGTTATCTGTATCACGATTTTATAACCCAACGAGTTCCTCTTTATTCCTGTGCTTTAATTAACGAACTGTGCAACAAAAACATTATTGAAAGATAAAAAATATAAGAAAATAATAACAAACCGCTTCCCCCCTGTAATCCTCCTGCCTTAAGGCTAAAATAATTAAAAAAAAATAATTGTTCCGTAATTTACTCATACCCCCTCCCCCCCCCTCCGTCCCTCGCTTAGCTACGGTTTCGATACATCGTCATAAGAGAGCTCACGTGACTAAGTGGTGAGGATACCCACCCGATTCGAATACGGTGTCAACCCTGGTACCTGTTGTTGCCTGCGTTTTTCCTGTGTGTCCCCTGGCACAGCCGCTTTAACAAATATGTGACCATATATAGTTACAGTTTCAGTAACAAGCCACCTCTAGACAGTAAAAAACGTTGCATTATCACCTTCTCCCATCTAGTTGAAGGTGCTGACATTACGGGACAGATATAGAGAGGGTGGTACATATATAGCGATAGCTTATCAAACCAACGTGCATGTAAGTACTTAACTGATCACTAGCTCGAACTTCGTCGGTATAGCCGTAGCTTTACTACAAGGATATTTCTTAACCTGTCTGTCTCCTTAAAACCCACTATAAGACCGTGTACTTTGCATCAAACATCCTCTACTGTACAGTGCCTCCCACCAGTGGCGTGACGTCACGTTTCGTCACGTGACATGGGAAAACACACTGCCGCACCGGATTCACAGCAGAAGTTGTTGCGGTATGAATGCAATACGCTCTGCAAGTAACCCAGCGTTCTGCGCACATCTCCTCTCCCGGTTACTCCACTCGGGAAGCCCCATTGGCTACGGCGGCGCCCTCCCTCTTCCCTCTCACTGCCTCCTCTCATGCGCAGAGACGCACTTGCACAGCGTATTGAGAGAGAAAATTGTAAAAATACACGCTGCTCCATCGTTCGGCCTGCAGTGCGACGCCTGTTACGCGTCCCCATGTTTTCCCATGTCACGTGACTCAAGGGCTGCGCGTGACGTGATGTGGAGGAGCCTCGTTTGAAAGCACAGGGTGACACAAACCCGCCATTGTTGTAACTACCCTCAAGCGGGTGCTTTTGGCAAAACTGCCATCTTGTCCTGGTCGCACGTCATAGAAAACGTCATTTTGAGGTCATGTGACTTTGTTTACATGCCGTTTTGCCGCTTACCGACATATTTTCGCGTCATAACACCAAAAGATGAATGTATTTTGCCAGCATAAACTATGCGGTGCTTCTTCCGCAACATAGTAGCCCGTTTCAGCTTAGTTTAAGTACATCGCATCGGCTCGGTAAGTCTTAACGCGCGGTCGTCATCACATCTTTGGAAGTTGTCAACAATACGAGGCTTTATGTGTAAAACTCCGCGTTTTATTGCGAGATTATCGGATAAAAATAATTACCGTGATCGAAAAACATCCAAAACGTCGTCCAGAAACAACAACCGCATTGTTTACAAACGGGTTGGCCGCCGATCACGGGTGCCGCCATCTTTAAGGTCACGTGTGCCTTGACGTTTGCTGTGATGTGCGACCAGGACCTGTCCAGGATGCATTGCGTTCGCCAAGCACGCTTTCGTCTACGGAGCAATACATTGGATGCCACCCCTGTGGTAAAAACACACGCTGCTCCTTCGTTCGGCCTGCAGTACGACGCCTGTTACGCGTCCCCATGTTTTCCCATGTCACGTGACTGAAGGGCTGCGCGTGACGTGATGTGGAGGAGCCTCGTTTGAAAGCGTTCCCTACGATCATCATGACGACGACGAAGACAAGAGGGCCAAGAACGACGGTGACAATTATTATAACGATGATGATGATGATGATGATTTAGTTTTCAGACGGAAAAGCAATTACGCTATGGGATGACGATATCCGTCGAGTGGACCGGGTGGAGCCCTCACGGGCGCCCATTTTCCGACTCCGCGCTGAATCGCTCGGTCGTTTCATGCTCTGTATGGCGCCCTCTATAACCATCGTCCTTTATGATCTCTAGCCATCGAGGTCTCTCGCGGTACCCTTTCTTTTTTGTCGCTGTCAACCGCGTCACGTCAGGCGCGAAAAGGAGCGGCTGAGGAGGAAATGAGAAAAAAAAATGTTGCACGGAATTAGCTATAGCATGGAGGCGCCCGATGCCGCCCTTTCTCTGCTCAGCACAAAGATAGATTGGGAAGAGGACGTCACGGAGAGAGCAATCACTGAAGAAGTATGGAAGAATGATAACCGCTATTTGAAAGCGTGTGTACGTAGCAGTTTAGTGCCGGAATGTAGTACTTGAAGAGTTCATGAGAGGAAGATATTACGAGAAGTCGTTTGGCGAGAACAACAGCACACGTGCCGTATATATGATGATGATGATTGTGATTATGATGATGATGATGATGATTGAATTTTAATGGCGCGAAAGCAACAAAGGCCATAAGCGCCAAGAGTGTGGTAATGAATGTAACAGGATTAAGGCAAATCGATTAGGTTAAACATAAAGCATTTAAAAGGTGGCATAAAACATGACCGTATAAATTAAGAATCAGACAATCATAGTGCATTTAAAAGCCCAATGTCCCTAAAAAGAGCTAAAAGTTCTTGAAGGGGATATAACAAGTTTGTCACCCAGCAAAAGGGCCGGATGTAGTGGTGTGTGATATCGATAAAATTCATGAAAATGACGACGGCAATGATGCTCGTGTGATGGTATACATGAAAACGCTGTTTACGAGCTGAGCCATGTGTTGGAAGATGCTTAGAATTAATGTAAAAAAAAGTATTTTCGTTCTGTTGCTCTCAAACAAAACGTGAAAATGAACAAATAAAATAAGAAAAGAAGAAGACTATGGGCATTTAACATTTCCAACCACCTGTTTCACCTGCTAAGCCTCACATGTTGGGTTGGGTTGGGTTGGATTGGATTGAATTGGATTGAGAGTTTACTGGCGCATGAGCAACTAAGGCTATAATGCGCCAGCACCTCATATGGGAGGGATATTTTCGTAGGATCGTCAACCTGGTTTACGATACTTATTTTACACCTGCTACACAATGTACTTTCCTCGTGTTTTTGTTTTGAAATATATTATTCACAGTGGTGGTCGCGTAGCGGTCTTTAATAAGCATTTATCGAGTGTGAGTTCATTTCAAAGCGAGATTCAAAGCCATGACAGCTCAAGACGATGACGTAAGAGGCTGTTCATAAGCACGAGTTGTTCTTACCGTTTCCAAATTTGTAGAAGATGAGCTGGGACTTTGAACTTCATAATATTCGTGTAATGCATACATCGTTACAACCAGGAATCGAATTTTTAGTCGAGTAGCAGGTTGTCCTTGAATATGACTTACCCTTCCTACGTTTCTTCGATTAAACATATATTACCCTCATTTGACACGAATTTTAATTTTATTGAGAAAAACAGGAAACATTTTAACTTCCTTCATTCTATGCATTTGCATGTATGCTTGCATCTGCAATTTGCACATATGCACGTGCATTTAACTTCTATTGCATCTCTGCACGAAAGGAAAATACTTAGAGGAAAATGAACGGTTCGTAGTCTGAAATTACGTCTTTCTTTCTTCGTTTATCTCTATTATTCTTTGATTGTCACCCTGCCTAAGTATATTTACTCAACATTTTACACTTTGATATAACAAGCATTCTAATACCACTCACGGACATGTCAGAGCAAGCCTAAGAAGGAAATTGCTTCAGTTGTCGTAGAAACCCTGATTTTTGCTTCGGGTTCACACGATGTTCACTCGCTGTTTCAGCTGCAGATATGCGTAAAAGCTTTAAAAAAAAACAAGTAAAAGTACGATGAAAGATGAAAGTCACTGAAAAGGTTAGCCAGCTGTAGTCTGCTACAGTAGTCGTTTCCATAGGTTCTATTGCTGTCGTCTGCTACAGAAGTCGTTTTCCGAGAAGCTGTTGCTGCCGTCTGCTACAGTACTCGTACGAGACAGCGGCGCGATCTTCCGCGACGCACACAGTCGCCGTCCGCTGTCGCCGTATGTGTGGAGGGGCTGTTACTCGTACACGTCGCCATTTCTCGAAAATGCTCATCCTCTGCTTTCAATTTGAACTGCTCCATGTAAGCTCGTGCTTCTTTACATGATCACCGTACTTTTAGGGTTCCTACATATTGTTAGGGAGTGACTTTTTCGGCCTAAATGCCTTTCTCAGATTCGGGGGATAAAAATCGGGCGCTATTTTTTAAATATGTAATTCGGGGAGAAATCAAGCGGACCCGAATTGGTCGGAGGTCAGTTCGAGATGGGAGGGGAGGGGTTAAACCGGGCAGAATCCGGTTTAACCCGAAAAAAAAGTCACTCCCTACGTATTGTGGTTCATGCTCAAGTTCATGCTCATTCATAACACGGCATTCTGCCCTATGCCGCTCTGGTCCGTAAATTCCCATTCATGCTTCGTTTCCGAGCACCGTCTCTCTGCTCTTCATTGTACATTTTTTAACACGGTGAACGCGTCAGCAGCCCTCGTGAATGCGAGCGCCGTAAAGTATTTAATTAGCGAGTGTCATAAATAATGGTTGCAGCAACGACCATTCTTTCGTTGCTTGCTCTGGTATGCACTCGGTATACAATCATTCGTAAAAAGCGCCCTGCCTCAATGTCACGCTTTCTTCGTTCGTACAATGCAGCACGCATTACAGGAATTGTTGGTAACGGTTTGAAATTGTCGATACACTTTCTAGATACGTGTCCCCTTCGGCAGTACCCCATAAATGTAAATTCCAAACGAGAATAAGATTACGGGTCAAAAAATGGAACTAACAGCGTCCCATTCACCAGAAACGCAATTCGTCCCGCCTCCCCAAACCCCCTTCCCCGCTAAATAAAAAAATAAAACAGAAAAGAAAGAAAAGAAAAAGAAAAATGCTCAGATAATGGAGTGACCTGGAATACGCGACGTCAACCATTAAAAAAAAAAAAAAAGAACACTAAAAACGAAACTAACTGTACCAAGAACACCCGTTTCCCTAACCTAAGTGAAAGGATGTACCCTTTCTCCCGCGCTGCTTTGCCTACGCACAAAAAAAAAATAAAAAAATAAAAATAAAAAGGAACCCAGCGAGACACAATGCAACAATGAACACTTCCACGCTCTCGCAACTCTTTTCTATGCAAATAAGCTGTGCGCCCACGCGGATAAAATATGCCGGAGGTGAAAAAAACAAAAAAATGGGGGGGAAATATAAACAATGAGAGCATTTTGCGCGCGCGTTTTCTGTTACAGCCGCGAGACGAGCGCAAGTAAGCTCTGCACGCGCGCGACGATTTGGAGCGTCGAGGACATTATTAACGGAACCCTAGTGTCGCTTTTCACCCCCTTTTGCTGCTCTTTGAGTCGCTTCCGGATAAAGCCCGTCGTTCGACGTCGTTAATGCAGAGGCAGCGTCATCAGAGCCCAGAAGGAGCGGCACGTTTTGACGACCTGTATAGGCTACGCGAGGCGGGCCTGATTTGGAGGAGTCAGGTAAAAATTGAGGTAAAATCGGGATGAATACTTCCTCCAAAAGCATTCGCTACGGCACACAATTTCTCGTGTGCACTCCAAGAACTAAATGCATTGCCACAAAAAATAGTCCCTTTCGGGAGTAAATGCACGGGAGTAAATGAATGTCGCAGAGTGGAGACTGCATTTCACGCGCTGTTGTAACAGTCCCAGGTACATAATTCGTGCGCCCGCATGAGAATACTTTGAAGCCAACCGTCAACCGTGATATATCGAGCGATATAAAATCTTGCGTCACACATAGGGCACAATTTGCGAAGAAAGATGCGCTAACTGTGTCTTGCTCTGAGTGGCTGGAAAACTGCTACGTTGGCTGAGTTATACAGCCTTATGCCGTTCAAACTGGCCAAGGGCACATATTTACGTAGACTGTTGCATTCAGGAGACCATTCGTGAAGTTCAGTGACAATTTGCAGTCCTGGGGAGTAAATGTCGGGTCTAAATGTCGGGTAAGGGGACTAAAATTGGGAGTAATTGGCAGTCCAGGGGAGTAGAAGCTGCAGTTACTCCCTGTTTCATTCTCTCTCTCTCTTTCTCTTAGAGTGTATATGCTACGCGAGACGGACCTGATTTAGAGCAGTCAGGTAAAAATCTAGGTAAAATCAGCGTGAATACTTCCTCCAAAGCATTCGTTGCGGCCCACAATTTCTCGTGTCGTTCATGAAATATTTCGTTTTGAAGTACCGCGAGGTAAGTAAAAGATGCAGGTATATAGACTCCTATACAGCCGAGAAGTCGGCTACTTCAATGCACATATTTAAAAGTATAAAGTTTCGAACTGTAATCTTTTTGCATCTACTTGAACACGTGCACCTATTCGTTTGAACGCCTGCGTAGGCGGTACCAGCTCGCCTGGTGTATAGCGGTTAGCACGATCGCCTTCCACACCGAGACTGGGAGGAGACGCGGCGTGTTCGAATTCCGGCATCGGCTGTGCTATCTGAGGTTTTCCATTGGTTTTCCGGCAGTCTTTCCTGACGAATGTCGGCACAGTTCCCCCTGAAGTCGGCCCCGGACGCCTACAACCTTCCTGGGCCACGTGATCGCGCGTCACCGTAAAGCGCGACAACGCCTTTATCGTGGCACAAAGGCAGTCACTATTCTAGGAAGCCTAATTCTGCCTCTATGCGTCGATGCACTGACGAAAATTGTGCCTGCGACATAGATGCCCTTCAATCTATAATCTTAGTAAAAAGAAATATATAGGACCTTTATTAAAGAAAAAATAAAGGTCTTATATCTAAGGAAGCCGTATATTCTCTGACGGAAAGCACTCCGTCAAACGATGATCGTCGCGATGACGTCTGTTGCTATTCCTGCATGTGTTGACCTTCCACATGAACCTCTCCTCCAACGAATTTCGTCCTCGGCGTACATTAGCGGGTTTCTTCTTCTTCTTCTTCCTGCTTCTCTGAAGTGCGCATCGCGAATGCAGTCGGTTGCTTTTATGACGTTTTCGGGAAATTTAATCAGGCTGAAGGCGCATTAGGGAGCTGAAGACCAACACGAGAGAAAATAATCTCTAGGATGTTTTCGTCTAGAATTCAGCTTTAATCCCCTGCATACGACATCTTGACAAAAAAAAAAGAAAAGGAAAACGAGAAAAACGAAGGACAACAACAACAAAAAAAACAGAAAAACTTTTCAGGAAGTTTCCTTGCTTCCACATAGCACGGGGACCATGATTCAACTCATTGCCGATGTCCCTTAAAGTAACTTCTTCTGATGCCACGCACTAGCACGGGCATACTGGAAGTATCACTGCACACACGTACGCATGCAAACTTCCGTCGCATGAATGTGTGTATGAGTGAGCAAAAATGTAAGAGTGAAAGGACGATGAGTGAGAGAGAGTGGCTGGTTTGTCCCTTCAGACGACGCACCCTGGAAGTCGCTGAGGAGGCGTGTTAGCTTAGCTCAATTGGTAGAGCCCTGGACCGGTAATCCAGAAGATGTGGGTTCGAGTCCTACAGCTGGCTAACCTTTTCCGTGACTTTCATCTTTCGTTGGTTGTATCTTTTGCCCACATAATTCTTTAGGCTGGGTCACTGCGCCGATAGTGCATGCACATCCAGTTGGTCCATACGGAAAGTTTACTCCTTTCTTCTTGTTCCTTTTCCTTTCCAGTCTTTCCCTTTCCTACACTCTAATGACGGAACTTCTCAGCCATCGCGCCTAATGCTACAGTTCTCCCTTCGGGTTCGAAACGCAGCAGCTCCGGTGGCGCAGCGGTAACGCGTGCGCTTGGAGACTGGGAGGTCCGCGGTTCGAATCCGCGGGCCGGCTGTGCCGTCTGGGGTTTTTCCTGGGTTTCCCTCAGATGTGTAATAGGCGTATGCCGGCACAGTTCCCATGAAGTCGGCCCATGGACGCAGCTATCCTCCCCCCGAGCGGATTCCGCTCGGTCTTCCACTTCGCCCTTTCCTCTCCTCCTCTCCACCACCTTTCCCTTCCCGAGAAACATGCCGCCTCATCAGGCAGGCAGACCTCTCGGGTTCCTCCCAACGACACTCCTCCTCCTCCTCGGTTCGAAACGCACGCTCTTCTTGTGGCAATGTATTGTCATCGAGTAGGGAACCTACCTATTGAAGTAAACCTGTTTACATCGTGTTCGAACTCTATAGCCTACCTACAGAGGGTGCAGTTTCGTCTCGAGAGTTTCTCTTCACACATTCATCAGTCGCTTGTGTGGGGAACGCCCATGCGCTCCATTCACACTTCTATTTCTAGCTGTTATCGGTTTTTTTCCGCTTTCTTCTTTCACGTCCCTAATTTCCTTAGTTCCCCTCCCGGGTTTTCCCTCTCCCATTCCTCCCTCCTCTATGTCTTTCCTCCTTTTTTTTCCCTTTTTGGCTGCTGCACGTGCAGTATTATTACGCGCTTACCGCATGTACGACAATAAAAAAATAAAAGAA
Source organism: Ornithodoros turicata (assembly GCF_037126465.1). Taxonomy (NCBI): domain Eukaryota; kingdom Metazoa; phylum Arthropoda; class Arachnida; order Ixodida; family Argasidae; genus Ornithodoros; species Ornithodoros turicata. The sequence goes on along the minus strand of NC_088202.1, from coordinate 143,815,406 downwards.
AAGAGGCAAGTCAGCGGAAGCACGGCTCCTATTACGTGACAACTACCGTGTCGCAGGAGTGGCCGACTGCTGTACCGTCGTATCGACGTCGGAGTAACACACCCCTACACGTCCGACAGGGGTTGTGGCCGTGCAGGTCGTTGGCTATAGATAAGAGTCCGTTGGGGTTCCCCACTACGAGTGCGTGACGGGGTCATTAGGGTACCACTCGGTAATTGGAAGCGGTGTACGTGCTTGCTCGGACAAGCCGCATTGCTATTGATCAGGCCGGGTATAGGCAAGCACGGCGCTGCGCGGGACCGCGTACGCGGTGTGACCTTTAGCTTGTCGTGTCCCGTATGTGTGTAAGTCAGCTCATTGGCTAAAGCCGTACGAGCCTGACTATTCTTCCACCACTCAGGTGACGTTGTCCGATACATTGAGTTGATAAGCATGGGAACACTCTAAAACCAGAGCTTCACCGCATAGTACGTTGTGTGCCAACCGTTGCCACGGATGATAGGGTTATCGCATCTCATTCGAGGAGGGAGAGAGAGGGGCGTACACCTTTTTGTGGCAATTTGAATATACGGTAATTGCCAGAAAAAGGCGTACGCCTCCCTCTCTCCTCTAATAGAAAGCGATAGCCCTACACTCTTAAAAATGAACTTCACCGCATAATCACGCTCCTAGCCAACCATTATCTCGAATGACATCGTTGTCTGCCCCGATTTGTTGAAAACGGGAGGCGTACGCCCTTCTTGTGACAATTACAAACATCACAAGTGTCACAAAAAAGGCGTACGCCTCCAGTTTCCAACAAATGGGGCAGATAACGCTATCATTCGAGATAATGGTTGGCTAGGAGCGTGCTATGCGGTCAATTTCATTTTTAAGAGTGTCATTCGCAGCAATGGTTGGCGCACAGCGTGTTATGTGGTGAAGTTCTATTTTTAGAGTGAAGTACAAGAGCCGATGTTACGTAATGCAGACGAGAACGCTGTTTATCTATGGTGTTTATCTACTATAGTTTATCAGTCTGGGTGTGTTATGCAGTCTCTTTCCTTATCGCCTCGGGTTATTTCTGTCTCATCTGCGTTCATTTTTGAGTCACTCTTGCGTGCGAAATTTGTGCTGCGATAGCAAACGCTTTCAGATAAGAGTTTGCTGGTGTTACGTTACTTCTTGAGCTCCTGTCTCTGGTGCTGCTTCCCTATTAGAGATGGCGAACGTGGTGGAGAAAGTAAGATAAATTGCAGAGGCTGATTAAAGGACAACGGTTAGGACAAACACAGCCCTTAAAGTGACAGTCTGGTCGAAAACATAGGTCTGGGAAACACCGCCTTATGATTTCTAATACTCCTCACAACAACTGTGCAAAATATTTCAGAAGAAATCGTATCGCACGATTTATAGTAGACATTTTTCTATGCCGCAGTTGGTCCCGAGTAAAGGCCGCAGTGAGCTCTCGCGTGACGTGCATAAGAGCAATGCCGCACGTGACTTGGGCATGCCTGCTTGCGCGATAGTTGATTGTTGCGTGCTAGCATTTGTCCATTATGATGTTTTTGAGTAGCAATCACGCGTTATGCAGACTAAAATGCATAGTAGCGTCAATGAAAACACAGGTATCACGACGTAGCCTTCTGTTCAGTACACTCATAGACAAAAACACCTCTCTGCATTCCCAGCAACGGCGCAGTCATCCGCTCCACTTTGTCCATTGGGGACGTCATGCTCACGTGATGGCTGACGTACATAGAGGATCCTCGGGGCAAGGAGTATGCGAGGGAGAAAAACGAAACCGGATGTCTTCAGATGAGTATTTTTTATTCGTTATCTCGAAAAACCACGCCATTTTGTGAGCTGAAACTTTCCACCCAGCATGTAAGCTTCCGTGGCAGTTGGAAAAAATCAACTTCCGGGTTTCTCGGACTGTCCCTTTAAGCCTTAAAGGGAGACTTCGCAAGGATTTGAAAAAAAAAAAATGAGGTGAGCATCATACCGAAGACGGACCGCTCAATTGATACCGAATAGAACATTCGCATTCATTTTGTGCGAGCAATTGATTCGTAAATGATGACAATACCAAACCGAAACCAAAATGCAAAGCGCACAGCGGCTCGCCCGGAGGAAGATACTGTGACGTCACCCAGCATTGTCGTCTGCTAGGAAGCTTGCGTTCTTTCATGCGGATGACGTCAACAGTGTTGATTTCGGCGCCCTCTTGCTTCACAAAGGCGAAGCGCTCACTTCGTAATAATTCGCTCCAATGAAATCTGCGCGCTTTGGGAGCGCGGTATTTCGTATGTATGTTCCTGACACCCCAACAGTTACTGCTACGTCACAATCTTTGATTTTGTTGCGGTGTCCCACTTTAAGAACGCCCAAACTGCAACGATTCCCGAAGGCGGCAGTTAACCAAAAGACAGCTATAGATCTGGCGGCATGAACTGAAACGACGCCTCTCTTAGTGCACGTCACTTAGTGCACGTACTACCATTACACTGCGCCGACCTTGGCCTCGACAATATTAAAGAGAGAGCGCGATGTTAGTGTATTTTTAATGGTAGCGCAATCTGAGAGATGCGGGCAAAGTGCAGCGCCGGCAGCACTCAACGCAACTTGGTGAGACTGTCGTCTTTGAAAACGGGCTGGCCGACTGAGAAGCAACAGTGGAGAACCCGCCATGCGTAATGATGATGGGCGTGACATGGTGGATGATGATGATCGTAGCCAGTCTGGCTACGCCGGGAGCCTCACGCTAGGTTACCCTGTCATCTGTAAAACTGCAAATATATTCGTAGCACGCATGGAATAGGACGTGAGTGATGACTAGAGCGCGGGTAAATTGCACTAAATACTCCCGAAACATGCGTGCAATAAACGGAGTAAACGGAGGGTAGCTGGTGGACGAAACCCATGACGCAACAAGCCTAAGCGTGGGCAACATGGAGAACACGGACAGACACGTATGTTCGTGTTGCCCATCCCCAGGCTTGTTTCGCCAAGGCTTTGCGTGCACCATGCCGATTAAAATGCGAAAACCACCAGTCTTCGCAACGACAAAGGTGAAGTACGGCACATCGGCCATGCACGCAGTAGAGTATGGAGCAGCCAAAATATAAAAAAAACAAAAAAAAGTGTGCTTTCACTCCTTTTTCTTGCCGCATATATCACTCCCTTTTGGAGAATACAATTACTCTAAAAAAGGAGTCTCATCACTCCCACAAGAGAGTAACATTACTCCCTCACTCCCTACCGGAGAGTAATATATCTCCAGTAGGGAGTTAAAGCGTAGGCTCCTTTTTGAGAGTAATTGTCCTCTCCAAAAGGGAGTAATATATGTGGTAAGAAAAATGAGTTAAAGTACACCTTTTTTTTTTAAGAGTGCAGGCTACGGGCTGAAGACTCCACTTTACTCCCCCCCAGCGAAATGTGGAAAATATTCGATGCCGACCAGAATTTTTGCGAAAGACGACACAACGTAGTCGAGAAACCTAACGAAAACATTCATGAAAAACGAACTAAGCTCTCGTACCTCAAAATATGGCAAAATGTGCAATATTCATGCACTTTCATGCGCAATGTGCCACAACGTGCAAAACGTGTAGTTATAGCACGATAGAATCGTTCTGATCAGCCCCAAACCAATACCAAAAGTGTATTTTCATATTGCATATACGAAACGATACCGAGAAAAAGAAAACATTCATTTGCATGAAAATCCGCGCTCTAGTGATGACCGTTAACAATTACACCAAGAACAGCAACGACAACAAATACACTGATGAGGATGAATGTTGAAATTCTCCACAATTAAACAGTACGTGCTTGATTATCTTGAAATCTGAGTGATGGATTCATCAAGAAGATACGAAGGCAGAAAAATATGCGATGTCAAGTTGCCGGTGGTGAGTAAACCGAAGAGTAATATTAAACGGTAGGAGTAACTTATTTATTTATACATGGTAACGAGACTTTCGTGCACAAGACTGCATTTCTTCAGGTTCGATTCATCAGCAGATTTTAACTAGAAAAAAAATTCCCAATTCTACGCTACGGGACGGCGCTACGGGACGTTCCCTACGACTGACATAACGAAGTACTATTCCAGTAGCTAGCTCCTTTCTAGACTCAGTGCCGGTCTCGACCCCCTATTGCTTACGGAACCTGCAAGAAGACAGAATCTAACGACAATACGCCGCAGAATAAGGACAACAAACAGAACATAACTTTTCATCCTATTAGCGTGGCGTGCTATGACGCGATCTGCGGGAAGTGCTACTTGCAAATGGAAGCCAGAAACTCCTAATTCCCCGCATTGACTAGATGTACACATTTGTCGGTGTAAATGAATAATGTCTTCGAGAGGGGGAACAAAAATGTCGATGACAAGATGCTGAAGTGCCATGCTTGGTGACATGATGATGCTGATGATGATTGGTGTTTTATTGGCGTAGCGGTAACTTCGACCATAATGCGCCAATACAGGCTTGGTGACATGCTTGGCACCAAAGATAAACTACAACAAACTACGTCGTCCGCGTGGAACGCAAAACACGGATGGCGTCTGTTGAGACTTCAGCGCAAGTTAAACAACCGTCAGGTGGGTCCCCAGAACGACAGCTGTGACGTCACTCACGGTAGCAGACGTTTCATGGCGCGAAGCCATCTATTATCATTTTTAAAAATTCGAAATTTCCCTTTATATTAGTCGGGTAAGGTCGGTAAATACTACCCTTGACTCCCAGAGTTTTCCTTATCAAATCATTATTCCAGCAATCGTTCCTGTAAAGCGTGCTTTGCCTGCACTGCTACTGTGCAGCAGGTGAAACCAGAAGCATGTGAGTTCCGATTTTGAAACATGATGGTGGACGGGAAAACAATGGCGTGATAAAATTGTGTCAATATGGAGGCTAGAGAATCCTCTTTCTTGCTATTCTCTTTATTTGAGTGGTATCTTATTCAATGAGTCCAACTGCGGATTTTGTCGATTTAATACGCAGCGCAGGCCAACGCGTCAATTGAACCGGTTTATGTCATTCTACTTCTACGGGAGGGACTAACTACTCGTATTACTTTCATTATAATTCCTATAGGGCATGCAAAAGCAACTTTCTACTACATGAAACATTTTCCTTCGCCTTCTCCCGAGAATCGATTATGCAGCGTTTCCTATCGAGTTCTTCGCACCGCATTATAATAGTCTCTCGGGGACACGGTGTATGCAAAAGACGGCCACAAATCCTTCTATCTCCGGAAAAAGGCGCGTACGGGATGAAAGCGGGACGCCTAACCCTGCGTTACGCAGCCTGTTTATTGAGCTTCTCGTATCGCCATTTCCTGCTTTCTATATAGTCCCGGATCATACTGCGTTGATGTCCTCACAGGAGGGGACTTACGGTTTTCTTCTCAGCGAAGCAAGCGCATGTCGGGTGGAGATTGTCGTCCCACAGCTCTGAGTACCTCGGTTTGCTGTCACTCCATGCCCAGAAGCTGTCATACAACCCCTCCAACAACGTCAACTCTACAGTGTTGGAGAAACGTGTGCAAGGCTTAAGAACGTGTCTAAGAAGCTTAAGCAACACAAGACAAGACAAGACAAGGCCAGTCGAGTCTTCGTGCAGCTACTACTTTACAGCTTGTAGTAGCTGCCATCAAAGACACTAGGCACAGGAAGAGATCCCACCACGGACGCAAACCTTACGGACACCACAGGTCTTAAGAATAGACTGGGAAGTGTTTTACAAAACGACGTATTTGTGTATTTTATTTCCAAACACTTCAGGCTCCCATTGGAGCTACGACATTAGGAAGAAGGTGAGAAAGTCAAATATGCGGGAAAGGGGAGGGGAGAGGAGGAGAGCCATGAACTTCCGCAGTGATGGTTACAGGTGGATCAACGATACAGTTTTTCAGGGGAGGAATGCCTCCCTCTCGTTTGGTCAGCCTTTCTAAAACTCTCAAAATATCTATTTTAGCAGATGTACTGTTCATCCGCAATTGTCTCACATACCTGTTACAGTTATGTAGTAGTTGTCATTCGAGGTTACCACAAGTAAGCTTCCGTCATTTCAGTCACAAACACAACCGTTCCTTCTAAAATGTCGTTCAAGATGAGCGCCAAAAGGAATGCTCGTGTCATCTTCGACATAAGAAATTCGTTCAGAGCATGCCAGCACGTTGCGCACATGGCATGACTCGAGTAACTTAAATGCGATTACATTTCACAGTTAGTTACTTACTGGAACAATGAACTCGTTACTGTAAAAAAAAAACAAAAAAAACAGTTAGTTAGGGCTACGAGTTACTTGTAATTCAGTTATTACGGAAGACTGTCTCTTGGGGCTTGCATAATTATTCTGCCTCCCAACCAGAGGGTCTTTTGCTTCCCTAGCGATGTTTTCAAGAACGAACAGCAAACTCCACATATTTCCATGATAGCAAAACCCCAAGACGACGGACAATGAGGAAGGGTGTACCTCGAAATAAAATCCCCGTTGTAAAATAAGTCACCGTAAATAAATCTTGTTTGCCTATAAAATGCACAGTCGAGTGCGCGAAACTGCCAACAACGAACTTAGACTAACCTGGACATCAAAATGCAAACACCGGACTTGAACTAACTAATAATAATAATAATAACTAACCTAATAATAAACTGACCCACCTGCTGTTCAGTCGTGTCCGCCCTGCTAAGCCTAACGAGCGCTTAAATTTGGCTTCGTGCGTAGTTCATGTACGCAATAAATGAAGGATACTTGAGAGAACTGATGTTCTGAGGCTGGAACAACATATAAAGGACAAATACATACATACAGTGTGTGTGTGAGTGTGTGAGTGTGTGAGTGAGTGTGTGAGTGAGTGTGTGAGTGAGTGTGTGAGTGAGTGTGTGAGTGAGTGTGTGAGTGTGTGAGTGAGTGTGTGAGTGTGTGAGTGAGTGAGTGAGTGAGTGAGTGAGTGAGTGAGTGAGTGAGTGAGTGAGTGAGTGAGTGAGTGAGTGAGTGAGTGAGTGAGTGAGTGAGTGAGTGAGTGAGTGAGTGAGTGAGTGAGTGAGTGAGTGAGTGAGTGAGTGAGTGAGTGAGTGAGTGAGTGAGAGGCTGGTTTGTCCTTCCAGATGACGCACCGTTGGAAGTCGCTGGGGAGGTGTGTTAGCTTAGCTCAATTGGTAGAGCCCTGCACCGGTAATCCAGAAGATGTGGGTTCGAGTCCTACAGCCGGCTAACCTTTTCAGTGACTTTCATCTTTTCATCGTTGGTTTGAAGGATACTGTTTAGCATACTGCTGTAAAGCTTCGTACGGAGCACACTTCCTTTCTGATGGAAGCGAAAATGGATTCACTTGCGACACGAAAAACGTGGGAACGAAAACAGGAAAGGATAATCGCAAGAGTTGTCCAACGGCCCGAGGAAAAAGTAAAGACCGGTCAGGATTTCCATAATCGACAGTCCACAAATTCGGAGTTTTCTGTATGAGTCCGAAACCGCAATGTTTTTACGGGCGAATATTTTGCGGTTTGTATCGAATTTATCCAATAACGTTGAGCCCTAACTAACGGAACCCAAAACGGAATCTCAAAAATCACTTAAGTGAAATGCCCCAAGAATGAGATTCCAAATCTTGCTTATGAAATGAACAACTAATTGGAGATGTCTTAGTGCACGAGAAATACCCCAGTAATAATTTCAACCCAGTTAATAATCCAGTTCGTAATACCTTACGAACGCCAGTTAAAAGTGACAACGAATCAGCATCTTTACAACAACGCAATTGCGCACCGAAGTGGCACAGTCGGACATTCCTTTTTAGATGACCTTGCAAAATATTTCTAGAAAAAAACTGTTCTAGCTTTATTGCCAGCCATCTCTCTCCAGTCAAGAATCCGTCACTACTTTCGGGTATTTGTTGTTCGACGCGTCGTCAAACACGCAAATAATTTAAGAATAGTAGAATAGACAACATTTATAAATTGGAGAATTTGTTTCGTATTCACATCACTAAGAGATCCGCAAATCCATGCCTTCTAATTAGAAGGCACATACATATGCACGGAAGCGACATCATTATTACGAATCACTCGAAAAACCGAAAGCCCAATGTCTGAATGTGATTCGTAATTCCTGTTCATCTTGAAAACAACAAATGATTGCACAGAATGAGGTTGCTCCTGGGATACAGCTTAACCCTTATAACCCCTGAACGATGTTGAGAAAGAGCGAGTTCGCCGAACACTGAAGGAATTCGCTAGGGAAGAAATCGCGCTGTATCTGTATCAGTGGAGCACAAAATCCTTTGAACGAACGCCACTTGAAAAGAAGCACAGCTGCCTTCGTTTAGTATCCAAGGATATGCGCTTTATTCTTCAGATAAAGATCCCAACCGTCTTCTCATTCAGGCAAATAACGATTTCGCTTCAATGAGAGATTGAATGACAAAGAATAACGACAAAATGTATGCGAACAAGTCTATAAGGCCGTCCTGTTTAAACCCGAGCATCGACAAGTTGTACCTAATGGTCATATAAAAATCGAACCTGATTTTACGGCGGTAAAATCAGGAGTAAAATTATTTGGCATGTACGCATTTCGACGAACAATTGAACTTGGACAATCATATTGCCAACTACGTTTAACACTCTGAAAAGTGGCAACTGTTTTGTTTTTCCTGAAAAAGCTAAATTCATTAAGTATACAGGAGGCTCACGAACCACCAAATGAACAGTTTATTAGCAACCCTCAGTTACCTTAACCCTCTCTCTCTCTGTGACCTCCTTTCCCCAACCTAAATTAATTATTTGTAATGTGCCTTTCCAAACTCATTCTTCAAACTATTCAAAGTATTTTCAAACTATTGCAGGTCAATACGGGTTACTACTACTCAGGAGAATCTTCATGCGCTATCTGTGCTTCAAAAGAAAATAATGTTCTGTGCGAAAGATGGTAACCACAGGAGACTGTCGCCCCCTTTTGGGTTGTCCACGGTTGTGGGAAACCGACCCCCGCATCAAAGCCAGTTTGCGCTGCGTATCTTGGTCTCGTGCCTGTGTGAAATTGGCGCTGACGATAAGTTTTGACTTTTATGCCTCTGTTTGCTTCTTTTGTATGTGTGTGATTTTTCTCTCTCTCTTTCTTTTTTTTTTTCGCGTGTGTGACTGCTGTGACTGTGTAACTCTTCGTACTTGAGTGTTTATACTCCAAGTGTCTATGTACGTTCATGTGGTCAAAAGTGTTCATGTGGTATGCAGTAGCCGACTCCCGCGTTGGTGGTGCCAATATCTCCATGTTTTTTTTCTTTTTTCACTCACTCACTCACAGGAGACTGACAGAGATGGAATGACAAACGCTGAAGGACGAGCCTTCCCGAATAGATGACCCGTAAGTGAAAACAGACGTTGACGTCGTGTACCTATCATTCATCATGCCCAGGGTAAGCTGCTTGGCGACACACTTTTCCTTTCAATGCAGGCCAGGAACAGATAGGCCAGGGGTTACGGAACCTTTATAATCCCAAGGGCCACATTTCATCCCTCTCCTCCCACCGTCGTATATGTTTTCCAAGGGCCGCAGAAGATATTTGAACCCATTCTAACCTAAGTCTAAATTAGTCTGCCGATCTTATTAATCGGTCGAACAAGCTGAACGTTCCTTTATAACTATTACTGTTTAATAAGTGTAACTGTAACGAACGAAAGCTTCCGCGTGACGCGCCGAAGCTATTACTTCACTAGCTAGTTACATCTACGAGCTATTCATAGCTCAGTTACTGCCCAAGACTGTTCGCAATCCCCGGGCCTGACCATGCATCCTTAACGACGGTCTTACACCGCCGCACAGTAACAATGTAGCTTTGTAACCTTATTAACATCGAAATTAACGCGGAATGTCCTTCGACTCGACAGCTCGTCCTTCCTAACGTTATGTTCACCCACTCTAAGACGGTCGCTAATTACATCTAGTGCGCAGCGTTCAAACCTCCGCTTCACGCATCGCGGACCAAACTGAATGAACGAGCGAAAGCAGCAGAGCCCGCCGCCGCCAAAACCGTGGCCAACCTCTGTATTAGGCGCGGCTACATCGGCAACATCGCAAGGCCGGAACCTACACGGACGTTACCGAGCTCATTGCTCAACAACAAAGGCACGCACGCGGCGGAGATAAGCCAGCCGGAACAGCATGGACGGCGGCAAACATTGATCCACCCATTAGGGACGCACCAGCAGACGACGCTGCTGCTGTGTCGTCTGCTTCGATAAGAGAACTGCACGGTGGCTATTTACCACTTTCATTCAAATGATAACCACTAATTGCGAACCGTTCGATCGAATACGAGCTTCCGGCTAACTTATCGCCTGGATAAGGTGGGGGGAAAAGACCTCCAGGCGTTCGAGAGTGCGGCGGCGTCCTTTGTGTTTAGCGGACTGCCTTCTTTGTTCCTCGGCACCGCGACGCGCTTGCAGATTAGGCTTAGTAATAAGCGCGCCGTGCTTTTGCGCCTGTCGAACGCTAGATGGCGTTTCGTAAGTAAGTGTTGCGGTTTATGCGCTAGGTATTGCTGACGTGGAAAGTTTGTAGAGGAGGAAATGACGGCAAGTTGGGAAGATAAAATGGTGACATAATGGCACTTGATGATCGGGTGGGCGGGGTCCCTTTTCTCCCTTCACTATATAACTACATGTTTACGAGGTGAAAACCTCGTAAACATGTAGTTATATAGGAAAAGCTGTAATCTAACTTCCTTACGCTGAAAAGCGTAAGGAAGTTAGATTACAGCTTTTGTGGTTGACAGCTGTTGTTGTTGTTGTCGGGCGATACATAACGTGGGTTTGAAGGAAAAATTGAATTCTTGCTTCAATGCAGGGTGCGCCACGCGAAACCGACCGAAATTTTCTTAGCTTCGTAAATCATTTTTCTCCTTAGAAAGAGTTGCTGTATAACGTTATCCCCAATATGGCATTCTTGAAGGTAATATTGTATCACTAACTAGTGTAACTCTAATTAAACAGCATAATTAATATCCTTAATAAGTGAAAATAGCTTGATAGTTTAATTGCAAAGTTGTAGAGCACAACCTTCAGGTCTCTAATCCGCAAAAATCCTATACCGCAGCAAGCTTCCGTGATCCGGTATGAAAGGTGCGAAAATGCAAAATCGTCCTGCGGAGTTTCGCTTTTCATGCGGCCGCTTTTTTCACATCCTCGTCCCTGTGTGACCCTCTCTCACTCTAAGACGCTGTTCCTTAATATGTGGTGCACTCCTGCTTTGTACTGCCCGATGAAAGAATCAACATCGTTATTTTATTTTTAGTTTCCGGCAGAATCCACGACAAAGGATTTTATTTTTCTTAGTGACATGTACATTTTTTCTTTAAGTTATTAGATTAGCCAATTTAATGCGTGGCGCTATCAGACGGAACTGCGATTTATGTCTTGAAAGGGTGTTGAGCAGGTCGCATAGTAGACCAGCTTACGTGCTCGTATCGTTTTCTATTTGTCTCCAGACAATACCAAACTATACACATGCACAGAAGGTTGACAGGGTACGTACTACCATTAGTCGGCGCTTCTGTCATCAAGATCTTGGTAGCCACCATAATTTCTTCGTAGTACCCTCAACCTGCACACTGTCCTTAAGCCTACATGCAGCTTCGAGAACAATAAGTGTCGAGGCGAAACCGGCGACGTGCTACGGCATATGCCATACGGTATTCTCGTGCATACGGTACACGGTATGCTACACGCCTGCAGAATGATTGAACACACATGCGCTGCTCGTCCACAATAGTGGTGCTAGTTTCCTAGGTTGGTGATAGCTACCTCGACGCGATATCGGCAGTATCAATCATGACGCCGTTCTCCTACATACAGAGCGTAATTTAGAACCGGTTGCGTCTGACAGTCGGAGACATGACATAACACCCAAAAGAGACCGTTACAACGCTCGACCCAAGAGAGACGTAACTGGCGCGGCGTCTTTCGATAACCACAGGCTTATCGAGCGATGACGGAGCCTTGAACATCGTGTACACATCCAGGACATTTATCTCCGCAAAGCGTTGTAGAGCAGGGCAGGCAAAGGTTGTCACTGCTCTGACTGTCCGTCTCTCCGAACCTAGGAAAGTAGCGCCCCGTGGACGGACGACTTTGCCTCATTGGGCAGGCATGTAGCATATTGGAGGCTATGGCTACGGCTACGGTCGCCACTCCTGACACGGAAGCGGACGTCCTGGCTCTTGTTCTCCAGGGTCCACGCCTGAGACATCGGTCGGCAGCGGCACAGACCGGGGTGTCTCCGTCCACTCTATTTGCGGATACTTCACACACACACACAAAAAAACAAAAAACATCCGTACCACGTTGAGGTGCACCAGGGCGCAGTTAAAGAGGATCTCCAGAAGCGTTTGGGCTTCGCGAACAGGTTTTTAATCAATGCTGACGGTGACTGTAAAACCCGACTCCCCCAGAAAAAAAATATTATGGACTGACGAAGCAAACATTTCCCGAAATGCGCAAGTCAGTTTGCACAATGCTCACTACTATTCTCAAGAAAATCCGCATTGGCTTGTACAGAGGAAGCACCAGTACCAGGTCTCTACGACGGTAGCCATAACGATGGCTATCGCTGCAAAGCTATCGCTATCGCTAACCTGCAAAGTTATCGCTATGATACATAAACAGCGCTAGAGTTAAGGCCCGTTCCGACATACAGCGCTTTGCTCCACAGCGCTGCACCACAGCACTGCAAAACAGCGCGGTATTTCCACTGCGGGGTTCGCACTTGCAGCGCTTGTCCCAGCGCTGTACTTGGTGATCTCACGTGGTCGTACGTGATCGTACCGTCACGTGAACGCAACTCCGCGTTCTCATTGGTTCAGGGAGCCCATCGCTGGGAGACAGCGATGGGAAAGTTCCCCGAAGCTCAACTTCGCCAAGCGCTGTTTTCCATCGAGTCGCAGCCGGGAGAGGAGGGAAAAACAGCGCTGTTTTCCAGTGCTCTGGAGCAAAGCGCTGTATGTCGGGACGGGCCTTGAGGGAAGCGCCATGGGATGCGGCTCTTTTCACCGCGCACATGATGTGCGGGTTCTTTTATAACATGCGTTCCGTTTCTTTTTTCATTTCAGCTTTGTGATCGCTGTGTTTTACGAATGCATAACATTTCCCCCCATTCCATTCCCTTAAGATTTCTCCACCGGTTCGTTGATTTTGTTCCGTTCTACTATGCGTACTTTGCATGATTGTATGTAGTTAGTACGTGGCCTTGTAGATGCCGCGCCCACGCAGTCTCCGAACTATACAAAAGGACGCATGAAAGGATCGACTAGTAAGAATCATATTCCTTGAGTATGAGGAGCACAGAAAAGGCACAGACACGGATCAGGAAACACAGGGGAAAAAAAAAACGGTACAACGCTCAACCGGACAACGCATCGCACAACGACACAAGGGACAACAACTCCACAACTCGGCGGGCAACGTGGCTTGTCTATTTAGCTTTTTAGCCAAGGCGAGACCGTAGCCAGAGCGCATGCGCAGAGCGACGGATACCTTCGTCTCTGCCCTCTGCGCAGACGCAACCGCCATTACAACGTCAGACTGTGGCGTCCTCTCTGAGGCGCGTGCGGAAGCGCTTTAGTGGATGCTTCAAACAGGTCCCCCAAGGTCGCCATTTTCCCATGTATTTGATCCGATCCCGATGCGTGCAATGCCGGAGGCCGCCCTTAGATACCCCATTGTTACCAGACGTTGGCTTGCGTGGATTGTAGCGCGCTAAAGATCCAGTTGGAGCACAATCCAAGCCAGGCCAAGTCACCGGAGGAGAAATGGACGACTTCAGCGCCTGCGGCGCCTGGTACGACAGGTACGCTATGTGATGCACGCAGTCGTGCACTAGATCCTTCCGATCGTTCAACACGTTTAAAAACGGACCAAAAAGTGAAACACGACAGAGAAAGTTGTTATACGCGTTTTATTTGGACATATAAAGACTAGATTCATTCGCAGAAACAACAAAAACATTTTGCCGCTAAACTTAGCGCGCCGAAGTGATCCGGAACGGCAACAATGGGGTATCTAGTGGCGGCCTTCTTCGTTGCACGCTTTTCCGAGGTGAGTTTGGGGGACCTGGCTTCAAACACTATTCCGCCGACTCCGGAATTTCCCCCACCCCTTTATACTTCCACTTTACAGCTATCGCTGTAAAACAAATGTCAATGTTACTAAAACTTAAACTGTACACATCGGAAGGCCTGTCTGCAATCAAGTTTAAGCCCGCAAGACAAAATGTGGTTATTGCGAACAAGACCGCTTCGACTCGATTTCGCCGGCGTCAGATGCGCACTTAAAATGTGGAAGAAAGTACGCAGAACACCTAATCGGAAACAGGCCCGGAGGGCAAAGCAGTCTCCCGTGATAGAAGTCATATATACGTCTGTTGGACGGTAAGTCTAGCGTTACATTCGAATGCGCGAGATAAACAGTGCTGAATCGATAGTCTTTTCTTTGTTGTTGCCAAAGGAGAAAAACTTACCTCTCTTGCCAAAATCAAATCTTTTGTTTAGAAAGCGACATGCGTTAGCCTTTCATCTGACACCTTGGTTGCACGGAAAAGAGAGACATGCAACATGGAGGACAACAGGTTCTTTTTTTTATTTGTAGTGCAGCATGGTAGTGTAAAGGCCTGTTCCGACATATAGCTGCGCGCTAATATAGCGCTACAAAACAGCACGCAAAAACAGCGCTCACTGTTATCGGACGGTTCATACTTGCAAAGCGGCGCAAGCGCTATAATTTAGTGGAAGTTATCGTTTCCGGTCTCTTCCAGCATGACGCCTCCAGAGTTCGACAGCGACGGAAAAATTCGATCAACTGACTGAACACCTTATCAAGAAGGACAACCAGAAAAATTATCAGACATTTGGGATGACACACTCGCCGGTTCCAATGCGGTCGCCATGCCGTGAAATGCGGAAGCAAAACAGCTCCACGACTTTCGCGACGTCGCCACTGAAGAGCCTCCTCATTGGCCAACATGAATGTAGTGCTAATATTAGCGCTGAAAAAGTTGACTGAAGCTCAACTCCGGCAAGCACTAATTTTTAGCGTTATCGAGCACTACGAGGAGGAAAATATGGCCCTATTTTGTAGCGCTATATACCAAATCGCTATATGTCGGAACAGGCCTTAAAACTAGCACTTTACTACAACTTGAGTGTCTTTACCTCCTCTTTTTTTTTGTTACATACTACATGTCCTACTGTAATTCTATACTCAATTCAAGGGGGGTAGGCAATGAACCAAGGGGTGGTAGGAGAGTAGTGCTTCCTTCCCACCTTTCACCGCTTGGGAATAGCAAGCCTACATCATGGCTAACCTTTCCCCTTTGTTTTTTCTTTTCTTTTTCAGCATTAAACATATCATCCCCCCCCCCACACACACACCTTTCACACGCTTTCTACATCACGTTGTCACGCTCTTTTTTTTTTTTTTTTACTTTCCCCACTTCCCATTGTCCTGTTGCCGTACAGAGTCGCCAAACTTGAACACCCTGGCAGCACTTCCCCACAAACGTCATTATACCCCCTCCACACAGATTCTCTCACAAGTCTCCTCCACAGGGAGCGCTGTGCGTCGTATCTCCTCCTCCTTCTCCACCTCCTTTCATCCTCCCGTCGTCCCCCTGCTTCTCTATATCCTCGTTCCCTCGAGCCAAACATAGGGACAAGAAGCATATATACCGTTCCGACGATTTACCGCAACGCACGCGTGGTTCATTCGACGAAGTGTGAACGACCGCTAAATAGACGTAAAAGAGACCGCTAAATACCGGCGCAATATATGCTCCAACATATTCCGTCTTCACCCACACGCTTCTCATTACTGATACAGTATTAATGCGCAGTGGTCGCGGAAAAGAAGGAACGGTCGGTTCTAAAGACGACGTGAAAATCAAATCTGCTACTCCGAGTGAGGGTACTGAAGCTTTGTCATGACGCATGAGGAAAAATGAAGACGACATCCTATAATATCCTCTCTGACGGCGAAATTCTCTGCTCCGCACAATCGATGGGTTTCCGAGCAAGGGGGGGAGAGAAGGAGAAGGAAGCGTTTGTCGAAAGCGTCATTCGTTATGCAACAGAGGCCTGTCATTATCTTGCAAGGAGGCGGTTGGTAGTTCGATCACGATATTCCTCTGCAATGCATGCAGCTGTATATGCCCAATTTATTGGAACTGTTGCGTTTCAAGGAAGGAATATTCCGTCAGCGCGGCGACTGGAAAGAAGGTAGTTGCGCTTGCGTGATGGAGAAACGCGCTGGAAGAAATCTGTCATGACATCTGCCTCAACGGCTGAACAGAGGCACAAGGTCACGCAGTAACTCAATGATCAGCAGGTAGTGCTACAAAATCATGCCATATAGTCATGTTGAATCACACAAGGATTTCTTGCCAATATTTTTTTTAGGTATTCTTGATGGCCGTATGTGAACTACTTCAAAGTTGTTGCTACACTTCCTCACACATTGTACAAAAATAGATTAGAAATGGAACTATTTGCGTCGATGCCAGTCTTTATTCCAACTTTCAGAGCAAAGACATAGCGACATAGGCAATAGACATAGCGTAGTACATCGGCATCACGAAAACCGAAACTCATTGGTGATGGCGATGGTGGTGGCGGTGAAAGCGCTTGCCGTTGTCGGTCTCGCGGTGGTGGTGGTGGTGGTGAAAGGGCTTGCCGTTGTCGGCCTCACATGTGTGGGCAACGTCACGACTGACGCCCTGGGGAAATGTGCGTCCTGGGCCGACTTCTAGGGGAACTGTGCCGTCGGTCTCGCGGAGGTGTGTCACTGCAGGTGTGTCCGCCAATGAGGCAGGTCGGGAGAGGTCACGTGCCTGCGACTACCAATGCGAATGGCAGTGGCTCTCCCTCCTCTAACATCAGAATTTGACGCGTACGTGTGTTTAAATATTTACAGTACAGTGCGTGAATGGTGTAATGAACCACACATATCAGAGTGTCGCGAGCCCTTCGTATCGTCGCGTACATGACCACAATGTTACCCTGTCATAAAACACGACATTACAATATTGCAAAACGTTTACGAGGCTTCTAAAGTATTTCGGGACTTTCCGCCAAAAGTCTAAGGTCAGGTCGCGAATGACATGCAATCACATAAAATTGCATTGCTGTACCTAGCTTGCGGTCCAAGCACTCTTTAACTAATTGGATCTCTAAAGCATGGTTCCCACTCAAGTATTTCACGGACCTCTTAAAGGAACTACGAAACGTCCCGAACGCCCCATACATTTTTTTTCTTCCTGGTAACGGTTCTTCCTGTCGAGAAACTAACATGCTTCGCTCGAATGCACGAATTCGCTCCCAAGAAAACCGCTCGCATGGCGAAGGTAAGATTTCGCTCCTAGACCCAGATAAACGTTTTCCTTCTGATGTAAACAAGAAAGAAATCGTTTCATAGTTCCTTTAAGAATCAGCAATCATTTCACCTTGATAAACACAGCCTATGGTCAGAACTTGAATATCTCACGAAAATATTAATAAGCTACAGCTTACAGTATCACACGAAAAAGTACTGTGACTGTACACTAGTGGTACGCTCCCAAACGTGATTGAGGAGTCCTGAGGGTTAAAAACCATAGGATAGAAAGGAAGACTAAGGGGCAGTGATGGCCACTAACTACTTCTACAGTAGTTTAACTATAACTACTAACTACTTTGTGATTGAGTAGTTTAACTAGTAGTTCAACTACTTTTCAAGGGAGTAGTTAAAACTACATTTTTAACTACTGCAATGTAGTTTAACTACATCTATAACTACTTAACGTTGTCCACCAACACCAATCCCTTGTAGTGTTCTTGGACACCTAAATATGAATCACAAGCAATAATAAACTTTGGCTAAAGCCATTGCTACGATCGTCAAATACAAAGCTTGCGGCGGGATTCTTTCTGTGCCTACGCGATAAACCAAGTTGGAGAATTATTTCACAGCAAATGAGGCTTCACTAGACAATTAAGCATTAAAAGTGAAGATGTAGTACACATGCACGACACAATTGCTCTGCACCTCCGTTCTCATCAAACAAGTAGCTCAAGGTAAAAGTCGGAAGCACAATCGTGCCGTAAAGCTTGTGGCACAATCAGAAGTAGTTGGCGCCTCCAGTAACCTAACTACTGTAGTTAGCTACTTAAAATAGTAGTTTAACGAGTAGTTGCCACTACATTTCTGCCAGTACTTGATAACTACTTTTTAACTACAATCAGGTAGTTTAACTACATGTAGTTAACTACTGGCCATCACTGCTAAGGGGTACGACGGAAGGCACCGTTCAGTTCTTGCGCTTCTGGTATACACAACGGCTTTCTATTACAATGAGTGCTAGGTCCTGTGCTGTCTTTTTGAAACCTAAGTTCCATCTCGGGATAAGCCGTGCAATTTGTACTGTAGCTTCGCTAGAATAAGAAGACTCAAAATCAAGAGTTTTCAATTATTGTGGGAAATTCCAGGGTTTTCCGGACCTTGAAAATCGCATTTTCGAATTCCGGGGTATTCAACAGTTTCAAGGTCCACTGGGAACCATGCAAAGTCTGTCGAGCTCAACGAGGATCGAAGCAGGCGCAAAAAGAAGAACGCCATCGAATGCTTCATACTCCAGGAAGGGAAATCGTGTCATTACCGTGCAAGGGGGCGTTGCTCGCTTGTCGTAGCGCGGCACTACAATTATGAATGCACGATGTACCTTTCTGTATCACATCTCTTGCAACAGTTGTTTCGTATAAGAAGCATGGTGCGTTAGAAATGATGAAAGGTCCTAGCTCGAATGATGTGATCCTGTAGTGCTCGTTGGCATCTTGCTAAATTACGTATTGCCTTAGAGTTCATTACACCAGCTCATAACCTCTTGTACTCCTGCTACACGGGCAGCCTTCAATTATCATTGAAATGAATGGCCATTGAACTAGGGTGCCTCAATACTAGCTCCCTCTGTATAGGGCGAAGACAACCGTGTCGTCTGCTACGAATTTCCCCCAACGTGAAGCCCAGAAGCAGCTCGCTCTGCGCTGACAAAGGTGTAGCTGTACACTTCGGTATACACTACACTTTTGAACTGAGCAAATAAATTGCAGATGATGTTTGAAGACGTCGGTGGGGTCAGCACACAACATTCACGCATGGGCTTCAAATGACGGCTTGGCGGCGTTCGCTTCTGCAAAAGATGACTCCACCCTACACAGAGAGAACGCATTTCAGGCACGCCCCCATTGAACATGCGCGTGGCGCCACCTAGCGCGTAACGTGCCAACTTGTCGGTGTACATTGGAGACTATGCTCTCTGATAGGTTGACACGTTACAAGATTGGTGGCGCTACGCGCATGTTCAACGGGCATTGATTTCAATGACCATTGAAGATTGCCCGAGTGACGGGGGTATTACTTCGTTGCTCTACGTATTGCTTTTCAGTGTCTTGCCATGTACGAAAAACGCAGACGTGGACATTAGGATGTACCACACACACACACACATAAATGGGATGATGATGCGATGGGGCATTCCCCGCCGTTATGGCGGTACACTGCCCCATTGCCACTGATGTACCACTTGAAGTATACTTACTTAACAATAACGCAGTCTCATCGGCCGACGCCGCGGCACGGCCACCCTTGCGGTGCTTGTGAAAGATATAGGGAAAGAGGGTTTGGCCTACTCAACTTGTTAAATGGGAGTTTGTGTGTAGTTGGAAGTTTAGTGGCGCGAGGGCAACTAAGGCCCAAAAGCGCCAAATCAATGACTAATGTGAGCTCAAGGTGAATTAATGGGTATGGATGGATTAATAAAAATACTGTTTAGTACGTCATAAAATAGATGCTCTAAAACTGTTAAATGATCCAAGCTTTTGCAGGCTACTTATCAGCTTAGTGGTTTCTAAAAATTTGATGACATTTATGTGTGGCACAACTGGTTCCTCACTCAGCAAGAGAGAATGGTGATAAGGGATGTGATATCGATAAAATGCCAAGAAGTAAGTGCGGCGATGATGTTCATATAAAGGACACGTCAAAAGAATATGTATTACTGTCAAAGGTTCGCAACAATGATGGCATTCTGGCTGTTCTTCACCTAACAGTACGTGACGATGTGTTAAGTTGGTATGTCCGATCCGAAGTCTTGCAAATGTAACTTCATACAACCTGTTTTTGTTGTGACTGCTACCCCATTCGTTAACTGTTGGCTTGATCATGTGTAACTTGTTTTGTATTTGTTTATTCCAGCTTTCCTGCCATAACGATAGCATGGCTCTATTGAGCACTGTTCGGTGGTCCTGGAATGGTATAGCCATAATTTGTACCTCAGTTTCAGCTCCTTTCGCCGTGGCGTCGGCAAGCTCGTTCCCTGAGATACCAACATGGCTTGGTACCCAACAGAAGTGTACAATATAGCCTTTCTGGATAAGTCTTTGGAGTTAAATGGGAGTTTGTCGTCAGCTAGATGCGCGAGCTCAAAATGTACGAACGAATGTTGTCTGCAGTTGTAGTCAACACAGCGGTCGTTGGTGTTTGTGAGGATCATAGAAGTTGCATGTTAGCTGCATCGTGGACAAGCGATCGGCAAGCGACGTGGCACCCGTACGAGAACAATGTCATGCACACGCATTCGTAACTAATGGAGTTGTTAGCGGAACGAAATTGAGTGAAGGAGGGTAAAGAGCAGCTCAGCCCTAACTTTCCCAACGGAAAACGGTTACGACTCTAAGTCAGATAAAAGTCTCAGTAAATGTAAAGAGTTTTGTGTTGTAGCCGAAGACTGCAATAGTTATGTTTGCATGTTGATATTCTATTGCATGAAAAGTATGTTAGTCCGTATTAGGATCATTTTTCGCGTACACCAGGTTATCTTAGACTTCAGAAGGCACCACAGAACGTTATGTGAGACGTGACACGACGCGACAGGTCGTGTGTGTATCGTGTATTTAAATATAGTTTCTTTCTACGCGCGGTCGTTGCATGGAACAATATACTATGGTTCACTACGGAACTTCTTTTAAATGACTTCTTACACAACGTACGCCTGCTCCCGCTGTAGCCGTCGAGGCTTCAGTACGTATACCTAAATGATATAAGTTTTTGTTTCGATATCTTGTTGGTAAGGTTAGGTATCATTATTCGTAATTACAACTGGGCTCACTAGCTTACTGCTTTATCGTCCCACATCGAATACATTGTCGGAGAATCGCAACGAAAAGTAACACTCGTTCGCTGCCATTACCGTGCCTCAGCACCTCTTTCCACGCGGAGTTCCGTCCAGCAGGAGTGGCGTAGACCAAAGGTTCCCTCCCTGTATCTTCCTCAAGCGTCGCTGGGGGAGCTCTGCTCTAGCTCTGGCTGACGAAGCCGCGTTATTGTTAAGCAGTTAAGTATTAGTACTACAGTCGACCCTCGTTTATCCGGACGCTGCCGTTCCCGGCGAAATCGTCCGGATACCGGGGCATCCGAATAAATGAAACGACCGAATAGAAACGTCCTACAGAGCGAGGTTTAATTAAAACGCAGAAATGTCGTCAATGACACCTGTTACATGGTAGTGTAGGCACTCGATTCCTGCAAACTTTTGCTAATTGCATAGAGTTGAGCCACGCTGTTGCGCTGCTCGAAGAATGCCAGTGCGGACGCAAAGTGTCAATGTCGGTGCCTTGTTTCTCACTGGCGTCATCGGCACCGTCTTGCTGCACATCATCGGAGGCAACAGCAGCAATCACACCGTCATCAGTCATAGCTGCACACGCGTCATCATCCTTATGAATCTCAATGTAGTCAGAAACCGCAGCATCATCTACGGCAGTCGCAGTGAGCCTCTGCATCAGGGATCGCAGCTCAGCTAGGGGAATGTCTTCATCGGCCAACGGGCCGTAAGCAGCAGGCCCTCGGGTTGGACTTTTCCCATCTAGAACCGGACAGTTGCTCAAGATATTTCCAAATGACTCGACTGGTCAACGTGACCCAACGCACACAAATAGAAAAGGGGGTCATCGTGCACGGTTGTCTCCCCTACGGAGGAATGTAGGTCCCTACATGTGACGGGAATAACCCCAACACAGGGAAAAGGGTGACGAAGCGTCTTGCGTCAGCGTCTCCTCTTACTCACGGTAGTCCGGATAACGGAAGCTGGATTACAAGAATTTTCGACTTTCGTTCCCTGGAATTATTGTCCGAGTCCGGAAGCTGAAGTCCGGATAAACGAGAACAAAATACACGGAGGAAAATCCGTTCCCGTGCCTTTTGCCCGGATACCGCGGGATCCGGATAAATGAAGTCCGGATAAACGGGGGTCGACTGTAGTTGGTAATTTCCCTAGTTATCGTTAAGTGTCTTCAAGCTGTATGAATCACCCCTGTGTTGCGTGGTTCATAAGAAAAAGAAAGAATTTATTCAAGAGTTGTGGTTCAAGAGTATATGATATGATATGATGATGAGCAGTGTTTTTTTTTCCGCAAGTCTTAAGCGCCGCGTGAATCCCTAATATACCCCAACACTTACCTTACGTACAGGTCCACACGTGTCGTCTCTTATACGCTTATATGTATGCTGTGTATCCGCTTTTCGCTTCACAACTGGTTGGATCTCAAAAAGCTTCCGAAGAGTGTCTCGACCACGTCGCCACTATGCGACGCTAGAGAGTGTTAGCAGGTCGTTGATGACGTCACCGTAATGCTACCGGAGCCAATGGCAGCGTGCATGGCTCAGAATGTTATTCGTTGATTGGGTGCTGTTAATACGGTACTTCGGAAGCTACATTTTCAACGACCAGTGGCCGAGTGGTTAGCGTGCTGGCCATGTCACGAGTACAGGAGGTAGGAGTCCAGTTTCGTCTCGACAGTGGAGGTACCCGGGTTCGAATCCCGGTGCTGGCTGTGCTGTCTGGGGTTTTTCCTGGGTTTTTCCTCAGACGCTGTCAGACATATGTCGGCACAGTTCCCTTAGAAGTCGGCCCAGGACGCACATTCCCCCAGAGCGTTAGTCGTGACGTTGCCCACCGAGGCCTGTGAGGCCGACAACGGCGACCTCGTTCATGATGATGATGATGATGAAGATTGCAGTTTTTATGGCGCACGAGCAACTAGACTATAATGCGCCAAAACAGTGATGTGGCGACCTCTTTCAGCAGTGACCACCAGCACCATCACATTTTCAACGGTTTACTAGCACTCACTATTGCATAAAGTTTAAAGTTGCCCAAACTTTATCGTTGTATAGCTTGGCCTCGAGGTTGATAAACCTACATGCACAGTTTTAAGTGTCTTCTCATGTTACTAACTGCCACTCTACGACTCTTTCTCCAACAAAAGAACGGAAGAAGAGGCTGACGAAATATATCGCGCTACACCTTAGTCTCCCTCGCATTGCATTAAGAACCGCTCAGTTTACCCCCATACACTGCGGGAACAGTGCAGTCTAAAGTACCAAACGCTGCGCGGACTGCTCTGGCAAACTATACGTCTCCGCAAATATGCCGCGTAACGAGCACCATAACACTGTAACTGAATGCGTTCATTTCACTGTCTGGCATATTGAACGAATAAGCTCTCGAAAAGTGTTACCTGAATAAAACACACTGTATCTCATCAGCATCTCCGGAAACAACCCCTTCAAACAGTTTCGCCGAAGACACTGTCCATGCGCCCTCATATCCATAAAAGTTTATGCATAGAGGTTTCCCGTGGCGGAAACCAGTTGGTGTCGTTTTATCAGCGAGCGTCCTGCACGCTCACATGGGAGGTTTGTTGCTGGGGAGTCTGTGCCTCCTCCTCCTCCTTTTGACTGGATGTTTGCTGGAGGTATGTCGTGACCTCATATGTCGCCTGCAGGTCCATTTCTTCGGGGTGGTACAGGTGATATCCACAGAAAAGTCTTTAGCATATGTGTCACTCTTGAGTGAATGACACGTGACACTTTCGCTTTGTGGTCCCATGTTTTTGAGTCCAGGTTTAGAAGCGGTCCGCGATGCCGCTTTCTTTAAGAAAAACGAAGAGGACTTTCTCCGCGTTCTTTTGCAATTTTGAGCATGGCCATTTGCCTACTTACAAAAACTGCAGGGGCGCGAGTCGAGCTTGCTTAGGACAGCTTCCAGCCTTTCTCGGTGCTGCTTGAATGCGGGGCATTGGATGATCACGTGGAGCGTATCTTCCCGCGTCTTCCATGTGGCGAATAGTGATGATGATGATGATGATGATGATGATGATGATGATGATGATGATGATTAGTATTCGTATGGTGCAGCAGCGGCGAGGAGGAGGAGGAGGAGTGTCGTTGGGAGGAACCCGAGAGGTCTGCCTGCCTGATTAGGCGGCATGTTTCTCGGGAAGGGAAAGGTGGTGGAGAGAGGAGAGGAAAGGGTGAAGTGGAAGACCGAGCGGAATCCGCTCGGGGGGAGGATAGCTGCGTCCATGGGCGGACTTCAGGGGAACTGTGCCGGCATACGCCTATTACACATCTGAGGGAACCCAGGAAAAACCCCAGTCGGCACAGTCGGCCCGCGGATTCGAACCGCGGACCTCCCAGTCTCCAAGCGCACGCGTTACCGCTGCGCGACCGGAGCTGGTCGCAGCAGCGGCGAAGGCTATAAGTTGCGCATAGTGACGATGCTGATCTCCTCACTTGGTAAAGAGTCGCATGAGTGTACGAATTATGTGCCCTCCTGGACCGACTCCGTGGGCAATTGTGCTGACATTTGTCTAACTGCGTCTCTACGAAGTAGAAGACAACAAGCAAACAAGCAATCCCGAAAGAACGCTTCCAGGAAAACCAAGAAGAGGTTGATCGGCAAAGCGCGGGTTGAGATAGAAACGTCAGGTGAACCATTTTCTTCCTCGGGGGGGGGGGGGGGGCGGAGTTTCGTGAAATGGAAGGCACGTGGCTGTGACAGATGGAATGCATAAAGAGCGCTCTCTGTCTCGAAATACCTGCGCACGAATATTGCGGGGCAAATGGGGAAAAAAGTACGGCGAAGAAAACATAGAAGAAGGAAGTTGCAAGCATAAGGACGAAACTGCCTTAGATCCTCGTGCAGACTAATATACTCGCACTTAATGCATGAGCGCATAAGGGAGATGACGAGAGTTTCAGTGTTGTTGATTTACCCACGAACTGTTCCAAAGTGAAGCGTACGTTGTGGCGTATAGTGTGTGACTGCGTCAGGGTTTTGAGCGAACTGTTGATGTTCGGTATCTTTATATCTTGTCCTTAAGCGAGGATATTCTTTTTGGTACCATTCATTTAGTGCGTTAGGGGCTCTTTGACATTTCCTTGTTTTCCTTTTGTGCTTTCTAAACAGAAATAAGGGGAGACTGCGGAACGTTGTCACACGGGTAACTTGTCACACTGCATACTAAAATAAAACGAAGAGGAGCACCAGTACTGTTTTCCCACTTTTTCCTAGCGGCACGAGTAACCGCTAACTCAACAAGCTTTCGCTGTCATCGAGAGCCTGGCTGAGTGGTACACAGCACAAAACATGTTACTGTGTTGAGCAAGCTCTGAAGGACACTCATATTCGTATCGTTTACAGTGAACCCTCGTTAATATGACCCCCGATAATCTGACATACGCGCTTTATGACCATACTCTTGGGGGACAATGCTGCGGAACCTCTGCAAATCTCCCCCGTCAATATGACAATTCCGCATTATGACAAAAATGTTCGGGAACGACCATGGTCATAATAACGAGGGTTCACTGTATTCAAGTTTTGGGACTTTTTTAACGGTTTTCAGCAGAATACGTTGGACAGTTAAGTCCCACTGTAGAGGTAAAAACACTGTGGGTTCTGTCAGGGTAAGTTGTCCCATATTTCTGGTGGGATAAGCTGTCACGCGTTTGAGCGAGTGACATTGCAAATTATCGCAAGCGACATCGTATGCTGGTCGCAACCGCGTAACTGACATATATCGGAAACGGAACTTCTTCACAGTCTTTTTTTTTTAATACACCTTAGGGAACGTGTAATAGTTTCTACCCGCTTTTTACATGTACAATGGCGGCCTACAACTATTAACGGCCAGCGAGCAGCGCTCTCATGAAACCTGTACAGCCACGGAACTCCTGTACATTGTGCAACATGTAGGCCTTAAGATAATATTGTCTTTCATTCTCGTTTAGTTTCTTTTTCATATGCACTACCAGTAGGTGTTCTATTCGGTAATCTCCACATTACGCGAGAATGCATACGAGTCGACCAGGGCCCCAAGCCCGCGTGACAATCTGCCCCGTTACTGAGAAATATTTTCGCAGTTGACAGCCTCCGCGCAGTGTGTTTTTTATACGCTATTCTTGAAGCCAGCTTCAACAACAACAACAACTTTATTTTCGACCTTGGAGAGTGGGGAGTTTCATCGCCACAGGCGATACTCTACCCCATTGCTGGATGGAATGGGGGGAATAAAAT
Organism: Ornithodoros turicata; assembly: GCF_037126465.1. Lineage (NCBI taxonomy): Eukaryota > Metazoa > Arthropoda > Arachnida > Ixodida > Argasidae > Ornithodoros > Ornithodoros turicata. Next base: position 143,788,974 of record NC_088202.1, on the reverse strand, counting down.
AACGAGCCCCTTCACAATAACGATCGAAGTCCGATGGTGTCCAGAAATGTCAGAAGAGCTTTGAGCGCAGAGCGTTGCTGGGCTGGATTGGGCCAGGGACCAAGCAATTTCCATAGGGAGAAAGGGCGAGAGTCCAGCTGACGAAGAGACTCGGAGAGTGTGGTTCGGGAAGGTTCGTAGTGAGGGCAATGAAGAAGAATGTGCTCCAGACCCTCAAGAGCACCACAGTGGCAGCAGGTGGGAGAGTCAACTTGTCTCAAGCGTCTCAAAAAAAAAAAAAAAAAAGAAGCCAGCGTCATTCTAATATGGGCCTTGTGTAGCGGTAAGATCGCACTAAAATCCAGCATTGGTTTCATCAGCCTGAAGAAAGTACTTTCATCTCAATGCAATCATGATGATGATGATGATGATGATGATGATGATGATGATTGGGAGTTTTGTGGCGCAGCGACAACACACAATGAAATCAGAAGTAAAACATATGACAACTCTCCCTGGTTCCCCCTCCCGAGACTTTTTTATGAAACAGTTATTTGCGCAGAGCTGTCTTCATACCTCGCAGTACTGCACTCATTTATTGCGTCAATGCTTATACCGTTTGGAACGTTCTGCATTTTCCCATCTCCCAAGTCGCAATATGTATAATTCTGGAAGACAATCTGATGTTCCAAATGAATAAATGAATAAACCTATCGAACAGGTTACTTGAGCGATTATTGGTCTGGACTACCGAAATTTTTTTTCTTAGTCACGAACTCATCGACGAGAAAACATGAAAAAGAAGTAGTTCTCTTTGTGGACGAATTTCTTCCTCCGCCGCCGCGTCCAGCCAAGTAGATCCGAGTCCTTCTCTCCTCTCAGAGCGTACCCATCGAGCCGTTATCGGAAGAGAGGGGGCATGAGCTTCTCGCGCATCGAACTATCGGTTTGGCATTTTTGCACTCACCAAAATTCTTCGAAATCTGCACGGTCCAGTGGATACCTTTATCGTACTGAGCTGGTCCCTTCTTCCGAACCTGGTTCAAATCATGTCCAGTTAGTGCCAATTGAGTGTGATACGTTCAGAATTGTGAACGAACACGCAGGCAATCTAGACAGAAGTTGAAGATAAAAATATCGAGCGGGAGACTTAAAGGAGCAGTTTTTTTTTTATTCGGTCTTAGCGCCGCGAAGCAACTGTGGCCATGAGCGGCGTGTAGATGTGGGCAAACGTCAGCAGGAAGGAGTGGGGGACGGGGAGGGGGTTAGGATTCTTCCTGGGCCGACTTCACGGGGAACTGTGCCCACATTCGTCTCGAAAGTATTCGGAAAACCCAGGGAAATGCTCAGACAGCACAGCCGAGCGGAACGCCTTAACCCTCTGGTCTTAAATTCAAATGATGATGATGATGATGATGATTAGAGTTTTTATGGCGCAGCGACTACAAAGGTCATAATGCGCCAAACACGGTTATAAACACACTTAAATTCAAAGGAGCAGTGATTGCCCAATCCGTGATCTTTTTTTTTTTTTTTTTGTTTTTCGTTTCTGACTTGATTTCGCGATTGTGCAGCAAATAACACGCGTTTTTTTTTGTTTTTTTTTTGCGAAAGAACGATGGTTGCAGCTTAACATCTAGTGCGAGAGTAAGGTCTTCGATTTGCACGCCCTCTGGTGACTCCTTGAGTGAATAAGCGATGTTGACGTCAATTCGTGACCAATGAAGTCCGCCGCAAGCAGTGCAGCAAGCAGCGCCGCACCGAGTCCGTATCAGATGCATTTTCAAGTGGGAAATGAGATATCTCGAAGCTGCTCGCTACGCCGTTGTTACGTCACACTCATCAGACTACGTCACGCCGGAAGATTGGGCCGGGTCTCCAAGGTCGCGCCGCCACGTTCATGTCTGGATCGTCCTTCTGTAGAATATATTGCGTAATGACGATGCACCGTTCGTTCAGTCAGAAAAAAAATTACACGGTGGATTCAAATATGGGGCTTTGTGAATGAATCAGGGTTTGCAATGCTACTGCCAATATCAATCCGGGCAATGCCAAGTGACATTTTATTGCCTCCTGTGGGCAAGATATGGGAACATGGAAAACATGCATAGTTCTCTCCTTTCGCAAATGCAGCGTGTCGGGCTGACTCAGAGAACGTAAAAAAAAGAGAGAGAGAAATAAGAAGAAAAACTCGAAGGAATTGCAGGTTGTTCTGGCAGAGTGTCTCACAAAATTTTTGAATGCACTGCTTCCATGCAGCGCCATCATGAAAGCTGTCGAAAATAATAAGCGGTACAAGTCGTGTCATATACCAGTATGGCTGGATACCTATCCCACAGAGCCTTAAAGGGGCAATAAACAGGTATACAAGGTGCACTGTTTTTGAATGTATCGTGATACGTTGCCGACGGTGAACGTTTTCAAAAAATTGTTGTCGCAAAAAAGTAAATAATGACGCCAAACCGACTGAATATTCAATGCACTCTTTCGCCCTTATGCTCCGCCCTGCGATCTCCTGGCGACAATAGCGACACGTCATTTTGACGTCGCGCATCATCAGCCATTTAGAATGTGGGACGCCTATACATCAATTTTGTTGTAATATCGAGAGGTGAGGCCAAACTCTAAACACATTCCCACTTGTCAAATCCAAGACAGCCAGTTCAAGCCGTACCAAAACCCCTCAATATTATATTTCACGTGCGCACTATGTTTCCGATGCTGTATTGCTCCGCGAGGTCACCGCGATGTCCCCACAACCGGTTCCCTCGCGAGCTGCAGCTTGTCTCAGTGGGGTCCGTCATTGGCTAGGAGAGCGAAAACTCCCCCACTTCCAGCGCCTAGAATTCGGTGTTGCTATACGCTGGAATATAATGACGTGACTCGGTTCCAAGGATAAGGAGAGACTCGCGCGGATTATGCTCTTTGAATGGCATTGTTTCGTGTTAAATACGCTCGCTAGTAGCAAAAGAATTTCATATTTGGATATCGTGAGCTATGTTCTTTCATTGGGCATAATAATTGGAGAATGTTCCTCGACCTGTTTTGTGCCCCTTTAACGAGAATATTTACATGTATTAGTCAGACAGATGAGTCAAAACAAGTTTTGACTGATCAGCTTATATATGTACGTATCATCATGTACGTTGCCTCCACTTCATATTATTGTCTTATCCTTCACTGTCTCTCTGGAGTTGCGGTGTCTTCGATTACGATGAAGCTATAAAAAGAAAAGAAAAAAAAACTCACACGCAATCAAGGTTGAAAACTTGTTCGATCCCTCAACTCACCATAGCCACATTCTTCTTCAATTTTTCAACCGAGTTATTTCTCCTCACTTCATGAGGTCACGCGGGCTAGAAGCCCATCACACGCAAGACGAACTCAAGTCCGAACATTCAGCGATGCTCCGAGCACCGAACGGACCATCGATTTCGCATTTTCTGGGACGTGAAATTGTTCGGAAGCTGGGCGTAAGTTCCAGCGATTGCCTTCTTCGGGGAGAGCGCTCGCCGCTCACTGCTATACTGACCAAGTCGTCGTCTTCGTCGTCTTCGTCGTCGCCGTAGTCCGCGCGGAATCCAATTTGTAAAGACCACACTTCTTTTTCTTCTCCACATCCGTTTCATCTTTTGAATCCCACATCCCCGAGACGATGCGCTTTTTTCCAGGTCCAGCACTCCCGCAAAGTGGTGCTTACTGGAAAAAAAAAAAAAAGCACGCAGTTCATTCTATACGTGCGACTCCCTCCGGCTCGACTCACGAGGGAAAAATGTGTGCTTGACTCCGACCCCGCTTTTGCTGTCGCAGAAGCTGTCGTTCTTTTTTTTTTTTTTTTCTTGTTGTTTTCGGAATTTACTCTCCTTTCATCCTTTTTCTTTGAAGTTCAATTGTGTGCTCGCGAGCGTCTGTGCAGTCTTTTGTTGGAGGCCTTTTGCATTCAGGGATGTGGTTGTTTAGATTCTGCTCCGGGAGAAGAAAGAAGGAAGAAGGAAGGAAGGAAGTTGATGGGTACGGAAAAGGTCTTGCGCGCGTGTCTGACTCCGGGACGGGTTGGTTGAGGCAGGTTTCGTGAATACTTCTTTCTTTGTTGTTGTTGTTGTTTTTATTGTTGTTGACAGAGTGGAGGTTGCGAATTAGGACTAGTATGACTGTCAGCATGAGAGACGGCGCAGAACAAAAACCTAGCTAGTGCCCGTAATTCCAAAAATACTCACACGTGTGGTCCGAGACAAGTACTATGCGCTAATTCTGAACATCCTACCTACTGTTTAAGTGTTCTTAAATTGTATTACATGAGGCTTTCTGTGCATTCGTTGTACATGTTAATGTTTTCAATGTAAAATAACAAAGACGGTTAAGAGCATCAACTATTTACTATATACATTAAAAAACAAGACTTTCGTGCAGTAGGCTGCACTTCTTCAGGTTTGAGGACTTGTTACAAGTGGTACTTGGAGCACCCGGCCGTTAGGTCAGGACAAGCTCGCAGGATAAGCCATGGCCTCCGCACAAGTACCACTTGTAACAGGTCCTAAAAACGGAAGAAGTGCAGCCTACTGCACGAAAGTCCAGTTTTTTAATGTATATAGTAAATTGTTGATGCTCTTAACAGTCTTTGTTATTTTTGATTCTGCATCGCCGGAAACTTGTACATTGTTTTTCTTCACGCTCTACGTTTTCAACGTAACACCGAAAAGTTGCGTTTTTACAACGTCCCACAGGAAGGAAAACGAATGAATGAGTGGTCTTGTATAACAGCCGCGGCTTCCGAACTGGTTTTCATTTTATGCTCGCATGTGCGGTTCGTTATGCGTGTGCTATCCTTGTTCGAACAATAGCAGGGTACAGATCTAAGAGGACACTCCAGTCCATCCAGTATAGGGAAGAAATATTTATGCTTCCGTTGGCACATCATATGAGGGGAAATGTAATGTATTCCAACAATGTTCTGCAACCGCAAACACAAATGCGTGGAGTGCAGGGAACAGTTTCGCAGCACGCTAGGGAAGAAAGAAAGGGTACATGTACTATCGATTGCGCTTATTAAGCCCAAACGCGGCTTTCATACCGCCCTGCATCCTGCGCAAAACTGCAAGTGCGGCGGGAGAAATGTGCTTACAACGGTTGCCGCACTGCCGTTCCAAGAAGAAGGAGGAGGAGGAGGTTACGGAGGAGGTATCTCTGGTCCGTTCCGCGCTAATTCATCGGATCAGATTGAATGTCGCTTTTTCCACACTCAGTTGCGCTATCGCTTGAGACAATTGAAGTACACAAGCTGTCGTCACCGTGGTTAATTAAAATCTAAAAAATCTAAAAAATCTAAAAAACACATCCTTGTTCATTGCCCCCACTGCCAACCTCTCAGTACTACACTCTTAAAAAGAGGCTGTAGTTTAACTCATTTTTTTTTGCCACATATATAACACCCTTTTGGAGAGTACAACTACGCTCAAAAGGGTGCCTCCTCACTCCCTCAAGGGAGTAGCATAACCCCTTTCTCCCTACTGGAGAGTAATATTACTCCCCGACAGGGAGAAGGTGTTATGCTACTCCCTTGAGGGAGTGAGGAGACACCCTTTTGAGCGTAATTGTACTCTCCAAAGGGGTGTTATATACAGGGTGTTCAAAATTAAGCTTTCACTAGAACTTTATAAATAGGCGAACAAGAGAAAACTGGTGCTACTTTTTCTGTTCCTTGAGTAAGAAACAGGTGCTACATAATTAGCAGCACCGGTTTCTTACAGAAGTAGCGTAAAGTTATCACCCGGTTTCCTGTCATCGCTGTGATTGCGTAGCGCTCCTGAAAGCTTAATTTTGAACACCCTGTATGTGGCAAGGAAAGGAGTTAAAGTACACCCTTTTTTTTAAGAGTGTACACGTACAGTGTCTATACGAAGAGAAACCTGCTTTTTTTTTTCAGGACTCAAGGTACTACTGAGCCGCACAGAGGTCACGCTCCCTCCCTGCCCCGCATAATGTAATCCATCGTACTCACTCTGCTTCTGTATTGGCTGTTAAGACTGGCCGTATGACAGTTCACTGCATCCGAAAGCGCGCTCCCCTAGTGATGGTGACCGATGCCGTACGGTGGCGCTGCAGTATTTCTCCTGGCGCGCTATTGAGTCACCTTATCTCCAGCGGCGTATGTAGTTGGCGGACTAGATTTCTTGTCGTTCTTAAGCTGAATACGACTCTATAGGCTCCCGCCCACTCCCTGTGACTGGATTTCTTGATCCATGATCAAATCCAGCTGTCCAACGTCATGCCTCAAAAGCGCTGCTCACCTTTCTGAACAGTGTAGGACATTACTCCTCACTGTGATGGTCGCCATAATATATTCACCAAGCGATCGGGAACAATGGGGTGGTGAACTGCCTGTAGCGATGAAGCATTCCACTTATCATCACAAAGTGTTGTTGTTGTTCCAGCAGATGTGAACAATAATCTTGTTGGCCTATGAGTGGCAAGATTTTTTTATTCGGTGCGAGCAGCCGCAAAGCAACGGCGGCTATGATATGTGTACGGATCTGGACAGATGAACTGAGGATAGTTGGAAGCTCATGGTCAGTTACGCGTCCTGGGCAGACTTCAGGGGAAACTATGCCGACGTCTGTCTGGAAGGTCTGTTGAATTATACGGGGTAATTCGGGGATACTGGAAGGGATACAAAGCGGGATACCGGGTACCTAAGGGGTACAGGGTAAACACACAGCCTTTGAGTCTTTAGCACGAACTTTGAGCGCCGCCGGCGAGTAGACAAAGCGAGTAGACTAGATTGAGTGGACAACCAAGACAAAATGGTGCGATTGGTTTCAACTAGTTTGGCACTGGTTGAGGATTGGTGCTAACCGGCGACCTCCTCATTTACAATCCTTGCACTAATAAGAAACGAACGCAACAAATTGAATGTCTCGTCCCTTTTTATGCGTTTTTGCCCGAAGCTCAGGCTTCACCCAACAGCTCGAATGGATATACGCTATTTTGTCTCATTACACCTTCTAGTCCCACAGACAGCCCCATTTTAGTCTCCTGACCCCGAGATTAAGTTTCCAGCTCTGGAAGTTGTCTCTGAACTGCGCATATACTTCCGCGCATTTAACGCCTCAGGTAACTCATAGTTGTGACGATTCATCTAGTCATCAAAATAACTTTCAAGTTACACTTTTTTTCTCAAAGCGTAACCATCGCATTTCCGGAACCTTCGCCTTACCGTGCATTCACACGAGCGACATCCTCACGGAATATTCTAGTGGAAGAAAAAGCAGAAACACTGCGTACAGAGACGAAGTTCCGTCCCGTGTTATGTTGAGCATTCACATGGTGAGAATAGCGGGCGTGGCGTACTGCGCATTTAGCAGACGACACTTAGCAGACGACACCGTCAGCGTGTTTTCCTGTCGTCTGCTACGGAATATCTTGTGGCTGTGTAGCAGGATATTCCCCACGGTTAGCAGTGTATGTGAACATCACCATCACCTCACCATCACCTCACCATCACCTCACCATCACCTCACCATCACCTACCGTGTCCTGCGCACACGTCTTAATACGTGCAAATTTAACAGTGTCCGGCTCCTGCATTATGAGGCAGTCGCTTTACCAGCTCCACTGCGTGCCATATAAAATCTGCCGATACTCAAACTGCGAAAGATAACAAGAAGAAATGAGCGAGGGTTGAGTAACAAAAAAGTAAAGCGGGACAACTTCGTTAATATACCACCGAAAAAAGTCTCCTAAAAGACATTAGGTGGAAGGGACGAAAAGCCGTAGCGCTGTTGACGTCAATTATGCAGAGTATCGGTAGGCGCTGAGGATAGGATTTTCTTCCTCTGGTGACTGTAAGTGCCCGCTATGGAATGACTCTTTAATGACGATTTCTGCGAAGCGGATCCGGAGTGCGCAGTGGCTTCGCTTTCATAAAGAAGGTAGGAAGGACGCTGCGCTACCTACGCTTTTGCTTTCTCCGCTCACTGGAAAAATGAACGTCCTAGTCACATTGCATGGTGGTCCGGTTGGCTGCAAATGGAGGCGAACAATGGTAAAGGTCAAGATGTAGGTTTTATTATGATTTACGGTAATGATAGTGTAATAGCATGCGCTCGCACTTCCTTTTTTGTTTTCAGTGCCAGGCCACTGGTTCTATAGTGAAAGGTCACACAGCTGCTGCTGCTGCTACTGATGATGATTGGAGTTTTTGTGGCGCATCGACAACAAAGGTCATAATGCGTCAACACCGTGATTAAAATGAGACGAGATTGAAATAGGTAACATGTTTAATATAAGACGAGAAGTAATATATAAAATGCGAGTCTAAAACTACAAAAGGGTTTACAATTCCAATGGCGTTTAAAAAATTAAAAACTCTACTGAAAGGGATGATAGCTTCATCACCAAGCAATAGCGCTGGATGAAGAGGCAAATAATATGTATAAAACTCTTTTAATTATAATAATTATAATTACTATAATTGCTATATTAATAATAATTATAATAATAGTTATATAGTAATTAAAACCTTATAATTTGTAATGTATTGAATGTCTAAATAAAGAACTTATCTATCTATCTATCTTTGAAATGATGCTGACGATGAGTTTCGTGGTGTGAACATGTGACGAGTATGCGGAGGACAGAGAGAAGTATATAACTGTCTACGCATATATATGTTTCAGTTTATAACTCAATGGCTGCCATATCAGCACTGGACGGATGCTTCTGTTTCATAGGGACCTCGTCGGCAGTGCGTAGATAGGCAACTTTCGAATATATGACGTCAAATCGTCACGTGGAATGTATGTCTTCTCGTCAAAGTGGGCTCTCACCCTGTATTGAGCAGCTGATGTATTAATGGCAGCCACACAGCTCGGGATCCTTATATTGTTAAGTGACGGCGGTACAAGGCACGAATCCGTTTAACTTCCCACACAGGTCATAGCCAGGGTTGATTCGCGGTACAGCTTGGGACAAAAGTTTACGGAACACTGGGGTGTCGCTTTTTTCCCTTGGAGTAATACCCTAGCAGCAAGCAAGAGTGGGCACACATACTGAGAGTTTGATAGCACAGCCGGTCATCCGTTTCTTATTCGACCTCTTCCCGATATCTAGCACGGGACTTCTCCGATGAAGAAATACGCATGTGCCGTGTTCCGTAAACTTTTGTCCCAAGCCGTACTAGATGGGTTAAAACTTCTTTTGACTGGTTAGGAGTTACGGAATAGGCGCTCCTGGCATGCCCCAATCAACGTTGTTATTTTTATTATTCTTTTATTTATTTATTTGTTATTTTTGGCGTGCTGCTGCAGAAGAAAGCATTGTAGAGGACTGGAAAATCAAAAGCATCACTTCTCGAGTAAGTGATGCGTTTCCTTCTTTCTTTCTTTCTTTTTTTTTTTTTGCACACATACCCCAGCTAGCTTTCCTTATCTTTCCTTCCTTCCTTATCCTTCCTTCCAAGCGTTCTCTTTTCTTTTTCTCTCACGTTTCTCCTCATCGTCTTTTTATTCAACCCGATCTCGTACATGATTACCAGCAAGTACTTAGTGATGCTACACACGTAGTGGACCTTCGACATTCCCTGAGCAGAGTAATCAATCCAACGAAGATTGAAGGCTGTAATTAAAAGGTTATTTCTGCTCGGAAAGCTTCCACAGCTTTTTCTTATCTGTCTTTCATACGAACACGTTTGCAGGCCTAACTTTCTTATCCCGCGCCCGATCACACCTCGGAAATGGCAATAAAAGAGGCGAACTTAATGAATCCTTCCTGTTCAGGCGGTGTATTTTTATATCCTGGAAAACAATAGTACCTAACTGTTGGGTGTGATAAGTAGGTAAGCATGGAGGAATGGAGTGAATAGAAGAAAAAGACGAAAGGAAGAGATAACGGCAGATATAGTCGAGTGTTGTTCCAGTAGCTCTCGACGTCAGACGTATTGGGAGCAGATCGCACGTGTTGTATTTAGTTACTGTTGCTTTCAACAATCGATCGAACTTAGTAGCTCTCTATAGCAGAGAGCAACCAAACAGTGTTATTTTTAAAATCGATTAAACCCTCAGTGCAGAGACAAATAGGACGACAGACACATATAAAGATCAACTTTTCTCGCCACTGAGGATATTACTGGTTCTAGCATGCCAATACCAAGACCGAGTTCCAACCATTTTTAACGTGGCATTTGTGTTACATCTACAATAATAATTTGTGTTTAGAATTGTGGTTTAGAATTAGCACACCATGTCAACACAACAGCTATGTCTTAGTAGTTGTGGACACGGCATCTCTTTCATATTGAGTCAATGATTATAGCTCCCACACATCCAATTTAATGCACCAATGATTTTCGTTTGTATTTGTAAACTCGAGGCACACGAAGAACTGCTTTTTCTTGAAGTATGCAAGAGTTGCTTTAAAGAGACCGTCACATCCGCAAACACATCTATGAAACCGGTACCACTATGTTCGGCATCGGCTACTTGCCTAATTTTTTCGACAGAAAAATGCTTAGATACAAATACACAAATTTTAAACATCAGCGCTGCTTGCACAGCTGCAGAGGCTCCGGCGGCGTGACGTCACACCCTAAGCGGAGGAGTGAGTGAGCTGCACCTAGCGGAGGAAGGCCAGGCACCCGCAGCATTCCCTCTCTCAAGGTCGCGCCCTCATTGGTTCTTAGGGAGTGACGTTTTCTCGTTTTTCCAGAGAGGGAATTCCGGCACGCTCCCAACATCCGTTGTCTGCTCTTGTCATGTATTCCGTCGAATAACAGTCAAACTACGCCGCTCTTTCGCGTAGGAGCTTCCGTACCGTGGTCAGTAGTCCACGAAGAATAAAATGACATTATAGTTTCGAAATGGACTGGAACGGATGCGACCGTCCCCTTAATGCCCATTAAATTGCTTTGCACAACGTCATGGGCCAATCTGGAGACGGCGACTGATTTTGAGATGAGAGTTGCGTTCCATGCACTGAGAGTTACACGTAAATGTCAAGTGCAAAAGTTAACCCAGCAGAGCGTCGTAGTTTTTGCGATAAACAAGAAAAATGAACGGCGACGTAAGCATAAGGTAAAGCACACTCTGAGAGACGCCGCAGGGATGTGCGACCGAGATAAAGGCGATTGAGGACTTAATATAGTGAGATATGGCAGGATGCAATCAGCAAGTTTTGTTTCCTATATCATGTCGCCTGATTGCTTGGCAGAAGAGAAACCGAAAGTTACTGGCAGTGACGCAGCGCGATCGTTGGCTATAAAATTTGATTACAAATAATTTGCTGCGAATTTAACTGAAATATTTTGCACGCTGGCTGTGAGCACCATAAGAAAGCTTTGTTTCGCTTTCGTTTGGGTCTGGACTGCAGCTTTAAGTCTGATTCAACGAAATAGCAATGGGCATACCGGAAGCAGCTGTCAATAGCGAGTTCTAGTAAACCAGTTTGCAACGTCCTGGTACTGTACACGATGCGATCATTCGAAACGATATCACGATACGCGAGACTGACGCTGTTGACATTTTAGTACACCGTGGAAGGAGACAGTACGGTTATTTATCAGCGTAGTGCTCCCGACGGCAAATCCCGATCCCGATGAAGCGTTTCAATGTTAACGCTGACGAGGACTTACGTTATTGCAATCCATGTCGTTGCATCCATCAAAGGGTTACCCGCAATCACATTGAGCAGCATAGTAATGCTACGGGAGTCCTCAGCACCATCTTGCTTCTGGCGTGTGGCTTGTCTATAGTTTTCTTCCTCTTCTCGCGAAGCTCCACAACCCGCGTCAGACCTCCTATATACTCTTATACTCCTATATACTTCTATACTCCTATGTACTTCTATACTCCTATGTACTTCTATACTCCTATGTACTTCTATACTCCTATGTACTTCTATACTCCTATGTACTTCTATACTCCTATGTACTTCTATACTCCTATGTACTTCTATACTCCTATGTACTTCTATACTCCTATGTACTTCTATACTCCTATGTATTTCTATACTCCTATGTACTTCTATACTCCTATGTACTTCTATACTCGTATATACTTCTATACTCGTATATACTTCTGTACTCCTATATACTTCTATACTCCTATATACTTCTATACTCCTATATACTTCTATACTCCTATATACTTCTATACTCCTATATACTTCTATACTCCTATATACTTCTATACTCCTATATACTTCTATACTCCTATATACTTCTATACTCCTATATACTTCTATACCCCTATATACTTCTATACTCCAATACTCTTATATACTCCTATACTCCTATATACTATTACTCGAGGAGATCCGTACCGGCGATACGCTAGCTGAGCTCCGATAGTGTCGTGCATGCGCTATGAGACCAACGTCGTGCCGGGTGTCGTAACGGAGATGGAAAAACGTTCTATAAAACTCTAATATGTAGCGTATGTATGTATGTAGTTCCATGTTTTTTTTTTTTTTTTTTGGCGCAAGGGCTACTTAGGCCAAAGAGCGCCAAGTCGCGAGTTAGCGTAACGACAACGTAATCTTGACGGTTTCCCGCGATATCCAGTTTTACATTACGCATTATTCATGTAATATGTAACATATAATGCGCGTGCATCCTAATTTTAGAAAATGTCACGGATTGTGAGTATTCCGCTGTAGATTTACGTTGTTAGACGTGTCTTTCAGTTGCTGTAGAAATGACACCGAAATGCCGTCAACAGGATTTGTGCAAGCAAGCAGAAACTGGTCGACATAGTGCCGACGAAGCCCAAGTTTCCGCAAGAGCTATTAAAAAGAAACGATGAAAAACTCCGATACGAAGACGCGTGCTTCAGTTGCTTCACAAAAAGTGATTTCATGCCAAGTCAGCTAAAAGCGGCAGAAACAGATTTTTGTGATGTGCAAGCGAAGTGAAGAGACGCATTCTCGTTAGGCCTCGTGAAATCGCAGGATGCTTTCGACTTTTCGCAGAATGAGTAATCCTATACTTCGAGTTTCAGCATTATGATGGTGTTTCTCTTCTTTTTCGTCTATCTTTTTTATATCGAATTGAACACATTCTAAATAAATAAGCTGAATGAAGTCTCCAAGCTGAATATGGGGCTCCCGAGTACTTTTATCGCTCACCATTATACAGGCTGCCATTCGCGATTGGAATTCACTTCCCGAAAATGTCATTACATCACAATCATATACATTGAACCCTCGTTAATATGACCCCCGATAATCTGACATACGCGCTTTACGACCATACTCCTGGGGAACAATGCAGCGAAACCTCTGGAAATCCCCCCCGTTAATATGACAATTCCGCGTTATGACCAAAATTTTCGGGAACGATCATGGTCATAATAACGAGTGTTCACTGTAACGATTTTGTACAAAACTGCGAGAGGTTTTCCCCTTATAAAATGCCTTCTGTAGGCACTTAAGGTACGTGAATAAATAAATGAATAAATAAAATAACAAGACGGTTGTGAGTATCTATACTTAATGTACAAAAAAACCTACACTTTCGTGCAATAGATTGCAGTTCATCCTGAGGAGATCAGGTTTGAAGCAATTGTCCAAACGACACGAAAATATATTACAGACACGTCACGTGGCAGAAAGCGAAAAAAGAAATGGAAACGGGTTGGGCAGCTCGCAAACGGACAGAGATACAGGTGTTAGAGAAAACTAAAGGAAACTCAACCAACTGACATCGCGAGAAGTGGACATCCCACGACAGCGAGAAAGGCGCACGGCGCAGGAACACTTCAAGACAAGACATCCGGGGTATTAGAGCAAAAGGTACAGCGCTACTTTACACAGATTATACACCTCCTACTTTACTAATTTCTAATAAATTACGTCAAACACACTTCTTCGACATCGGCGATACATTGCTGGAATTTGGGGATTCCCCAGAGCCGTATATTAAAAGGGAGTCTGGCCATTAATGGGTCATGCCTATACCTGAAGCTCCACCCACTTTTTCAGCTTTCCGACCAATGAAGTCTTGAAATATGGGGCGCTATCAATCAGCCTATCCTCACTATTTGCCCCCCTATCCAACATGGGCAGCGCCATTTTGGGTGGCAAGTGGATTGGATGGGATTGAAATGGATACCTCTCGCAATCTGCAAAAGTAGTGGATTGTTGGTGCAGATTTGATAAGCGCCACCTAGGGAGCGTAAGGCACGTCGGGAATTGTCGTCTGCTTCCGTCGTTGTACCGCTGCCGGCAGAACCACCCGCTGGGACACATTCTGTTGTCGGTATGATTTTTAAACAAATCTGCATGAATAGTTGGAATATAAGAGGCAAAAATGTTTATATCCATGAAATCCAGCTGTTAAATATAAGATTGTACAGCACAGCGCCGTTTTTGTTATGATTTCGTTGTGATCGCCGTGTTCACTAGGCCTAACACCGGCGACAAAACGTATTATTTTCAGTTAGATATCGATGGATGAGCATAAGTTGAAACTGATTTCCGAGAAATTTATATTAGGATGTACATTTGAAGCGTAAAATCAGGTTAGTCTGTGAAAATTTTTTGTCACGAAATCCCCGCTTCATTGTGTTTGTTTTCGTCGCCATTTTGGGTGGCAGTATGGTGTCATGGCGACCCCCTTGGTAAAAAGCAAACCAATCAGAGGAGCGAAACTGTGATTGACAGGTCGAGCCTCTTTTTGTGACTCCTCCCAATGGCCAGACTCCCTTTTAATATACGGGAGTCTGGCCATATACGGCTCTGGGGATTCCCGAGCAATGGCTGACCTCTACCGGTCAGTGACATTACATTACAGCTCTGTTCGTGAATTATATGACATCGTGTGCCGTATTTTCTAGAGAAGCTATAGCTATAACGCGAAGCCTCAGCCCTCAACGCTCGAAAACAATAATAAAACCGATAGTTTCGAAACGATCCCCATTAAAAATCGACAAAAGCTTTTCCGTTCTCCGCAAAACACGGGACAAAGGAATCTGATGCCAAATTTAGCGGGTACACAACAAAAGGTCCTTTTCGCCGGAAATGCATGGAACTCATTATGTATTCTTTTTTTTTTTTCGTATCATACAAAATGCACGCGCGATTGAAAATTCCGTCCAAATCGAACAACACCGGGAAAAAAATCGAAGTTGGAATACAAGGGACGCTGTCTTCTGCAACGAACAACGACGGGGAGAAAGACAGAACCGGTAAAAATGAAATACACGCAGAAAAATTACGGGAAAGAGAGGGTGTTATGCGCGGCACAATGCCTAGGGGGCGTTTCAGTGTTTGGCACATTGTTGGAAACTCGAAAACGACCAACTATAGGCTGGCGACGCCAATGGTGGTTTGCGACGCCATTGAAGAGGTTCCTGGATCAATGTCACCTATTGTTCTCGGAGGGGAACAATAGGATGCCGTTACCCCCTTCCTCACAATACTAAACAATGCCGCCTACTGGCGCAAAATAAAGAAGGAAAGGAGAAATTGCCTTTTCACGGGTTGCCGGGTTCTTGTGACCGCTTGAGATGAGAGAAAAGAAATTTGTCCGACCGGATTCATCGCAGCGGTAACTTTTGTCTTCTCCGTCCCTCATATAGTGTTTGGCACTCTATGGTGTTTCGCCTTTTTCATTGTGTCCCCTTCACTGAGTTTCAGAAACAAGTGATTTGCTGTTCGACGATCAACTTTCTGCGATCGTGTCAAGCGTCGCTTCATTTGCCTACGTAATGAATTAGAACAGCGTTTCCCAAACTTTGTTGTGTATCAGACTCCCAAAACCACTGAGAAGGACCCCCGTTAAGTACGATTCACGTTGATACAAATAAGGGACGCGAAGAAAGAAACGGTAAACAGACAAACAAACAAGGAACCGCCATGCAAGAAATGAGAAGGTATAGTATTTCGATTCGATAGTATATATTCGATATTTATAGTTTTACTCCCCCTCATAGACACACGTGATCAGCACTCGCCGAGACGGTCTTCAGGCTATTCCTATACTTCGTAATCGTATAGTTCGATCGTCGCGGACCCCCATAATCACCCTCGGGGACCCCCGGGGGTCCGCGGACCACACTTTGGGAACCACTGAACTAGAAGGCTATTAGATAAAGAAGTCGTGGGTACCGGATATGCCATTATCTTTTAGGAAATCAGTTTGTTGAACCCCCTCTTCCACTGCTCCGGCCCAAGCAGCACAATGTACTGAAAGTCGAGTGCAATAGGGGTGGACGGTATGTGTCTTATCGACGTTCCTTAGTTTCACGAGTCTGTTCAAGGCCTTCCACCTACCCGTCCACCCCTATTGCACCCGACTTTCAGTACATTTTGCTGCTTGGGTGGCTTCCTTTGTTTCTTCTTATTTTGCTGTTTCTTCTTCTTGACCCACAAGCCTTAGAGGCTTAGGTCAGCCACGTTATAAAACTGTACCTACAACTTGAATAAATACATGTTAAATGTTAAAATGTTATGTTTATTTTCTTATCGTTAGGTAATCTAGTACAGAGGTTATGGGGGCAACCTGTCTTACCCTGTCGTCGATTCGTCCTTCTCGTGTCATCTGAGGTGGGCACCGAGGCCACGAGACCACGAGGGCGTGCGAGGGTGAGGGTTTCTTCACCCTCACCTCACGATATTTGACGAGAGGTGAGCTGAGGGCCAATTTTTCTGGTGATTTTTAGGTGAAGTGAGGCTGGGGAAATCTTAAAATTTTGTTTTGAAGTGAGGTGAGGTGAGGAAATATTTCAAGAAAATTTTTGAGGTGAGGTGAGGAAAACTATGGGAAAATTGTAGGCTATGTCGTCATTGACTAGATGTACAACTCTCCCCCAAGTTAACTGAAACACAGGCTCTCGTCCTCGACCCAGATCAGAGCAACCCTACCATTTTCGGGGAATGTTAATAAAACAGAACCATTGGGCTTGGTGAGCTGAAGGGTTCTATTTTGCGTATACGGCCGCGTCTGTTGGATATGTTACCAGCATTGTATGAAAATCGGCATTGGATACTATATGTCTAAGGATTCTATAGAATGCCCAAAGTGAAACGGCTAATTGAGAAACTAAAAGTATTCCGTACCTTTCCTAAAGGCATTCTATAGTATGCCAATGCTGGGGCGAGGAAAGTATCACTAATTCTTTTTTTCCGCATTCTTGCGAGCCCCAACATGATAGATGCGTGTCCTGAATTATGAAAGAAATGTGGCGTATAACTTTTTGTGTGCGTTTGTATAACACACTGCATTAAGAGCTCCTGCTGCAGCAGAGCTACGGCTCCTCTATGCCTAACCGGGATCGGAGGCCGCCATATTGTGAACAGTATATGGAGAAGCGTTGGATAAGGTAAGCCTAGATTAGGTTAGCTCAGCCAAGCTATTTCAAGTGAGGGTTCTCTATAGGGCCCGAAGTGCGTCCTCCGCGCTCGCTCAAGGTGGTACAGGGATCAGTCTGTGTCGTCAAAGTGTCGTAGCCTCCTGAGGAAATATTGGCGGATCGTCTTTAAGATGCCGCAATGGCAATTTTTACGTTTCACACGAAACTGGACGTTCGTTCGTGGTTCTTTTTTTTTTTTTTGTATTTCACCTTCTTTCAGTTAAAAGGGTTTCTTTTTTTTTGTGTGTGTGTGTTCTCCTTTCTTTCTTTTTTTTTCATAAAAGCCAGAAGTCCGTACACAAGTATTTTTCATACTTTACCTAATAAGGTTTTGGCAATTTACATAATGACTAGGGATTGTACAGAGCGCCCAGGAAAAGCGTTTTTCTTATTTCGCGAAGTTTTTGAAATATCATAGTTTGCAAAAAAAACTTTCGTAAAATTGAAAGGATACAAAATCGAGTTCTGAGAGTCATATTTTCTTCGTACAATGGGCTAGTATCCGTAACTGACTTAAGATGCAGAGCGGAATTACGTACTTTAGAAAAAAACATAGGAAGATAGACAGGTTAAAATTGTTTTGTAAAATTTATATTCGTCAGTTGGGTATTAATGCAGAATATTATGTGACACCTAAACTACCAGAAATATCATTGAGGACCGTCCATCAGTGCACGTTGAAAGCCTTCCAGAGTCGAATAAATATTGTTAAGTTTTCATTTTTGTAAGTACACTTGAAGAATGGAACGGCCTGCTTGCTGATTTATTTATTACTGCACTTTATTTTTCAAAAGCGTATTGTACGCATGTAAAAACTTCTGTTACGGCCCGATAGGGCTCAGCCTTATTAAATAAATAAACAATAATAAAAAGAGTCTTGCATTTTATACAAATAAGAGCATATTATACGATGCCGGGATTTCACGCATCACCTGCAACCGATACACTGAAATTGATACGCTAATATTACTACTCTGATATAATGATGCTACACTGATATTCTAAGACATACTCGTAAAGTCTCCTTGTGTAACGCTGAATAGTCTTTAAGTAATAATAAGTAATTTAAATAGGTAATAACAGTTTGTTGTTTGATAAGTTTTAAAAAATCCGCTGCATCCGCTATACACTCCTGATATGCGCAATAGGAAAAAAATAGCCGGAGCTCTTTGGCTGCACGTATAGCATATGTCTGTAACTCAAACATCGCCATGCCAGTACTGGACAGCTGTTTCGGCCTTCTTGGACCTCATCAGCAGTACGCAGGCAGGCAACGTTTGAGTGGATGGCATCAAAAGGTCACGTAACACGTGATTCCTCCCGTCAGGGTGAGATAACTCACTCACTGAAAGCTCACTGCAAAACCAGTGAAGCAACGTTCTTTCAACGTTCTTTCGCAACGTTCTTTCAAACTAACGCAGGCTCACGTCTACGTGTAGTTTGCTTCTGCGCACCATTCGGATTACGCAATCCCTTTTAGCTGTAATAATTCGCTCACTAGAACACTTTAGCCGTGCCGAAATACATATTTGGAACGACTTTGCTCAACACACGATTTTTACCACAGGCGAGTGCATACGTCTACATCCGAAAGTCGAATGGTGTCAGCTAACTGAGACCAGTAAACCACCGGATGAAAACGAAAACGCGACATTTCCTTTAGGGGCACATATTCAAAGTATTTTCGCAACAGAACATACGTTTAGTTGATTATAAATCTTGACGCCTAATCCCGCCGGCAGACAGATAAATGTACTAACTGCAATAAAAGATGGAAGGAGCCAACGCTCTTCGAAAGAGAGACTTTTAATTCGATTAGTGACGGGTGGCTCCAGTTCATTCGGCAGTGAGCGAAGCACGCATCACGTGGTTTCCCCCCCCCCCCCTATCGGGAGGTCTGAGTAAGAAACATCATTTTAATGCACTTTTATTACATGCATCCAGGAAGTGCATGCCTATGCTACGTCGCACTTCCAGGAGCTGCTGTTCATACCCTAATTTGCCCCGATTGCGGATCGTGTTCTGGAGTACGGGGATGCACTTTCGGAAGAAGGAAGTAACGTGGAAGTGCGGTATTTTATTTTTGTTTCGACGTTTTCCAAGCGAATCTGCAACGAGTTCGGACGAAAGGCGGAGAGGTTGCAGGACACGGTGTGGCCGTTGCTGGTGCAATCGAACACTCTTAAAAATGAACTTCACCACATAGCACGCTCCTAGCCAACCACCATCCCGAATGACAACGTTCTCGCCCCTGATTTGTTGAAAACGGGAGGAGGAGCCTATTTTGTGCCGTGCATAATGGGCACAAAATAGGCTCCTCCTCCCGTTTTCAACAAATCTAGGGCGAGAACGTTGTCATTCGGGGTGATGGTTGGCTAGGAGCGTGCTATGTGGTGAAGTTCATTTTTAAGAGTGAACCGGAGGTGCTGGTACGCATTATCTGTGTGCACTATACGGTGGGTGGAAACCTTCCACTGACCCGTCCATATCGGATGTTCTGGTGTGACGCACACGTGTTCAACAACCGGTTTGTTAAAGGCGCAGATATATAGTCCGACGTAACTGTACTGCGCGTACACGCGCTGCACAGTTGCGCTATGCTGATGATGATGATGATTGGTATTTTAATGGCGCAGCAGCAACGGAGGCTATAATCTGCCAAAACATTGTTAAAAATGTCACTAGTTAAAAATGGAATGATAAGGTTAAAACCAGTGCATGATACAAATTAGCTCAAGTACTGTGTTTTCAGAAAATATCGTTAAAATTACAAGGCGTTTAAAAAACCAGTGTCTCTAATAAAATTATAGACTCTACTAAACGGTAGAAGAGCGTCATCACCCAGCAGTAGGGTTGGGTGAAGCGGCAGGTGATTTCTATAAAACCCCTGGAAGTGACGACGGCGAAGAGGTTCATACGATGCACAAGAAATAAGGATGTGTAGGACAGAAAGGAGTTCCCCACAGTGCGTGCACTCGGGTGGCTCCAGGTTCCCCAAGGTCGCCATTTTCCCATGTATTTGTTCCTATCCCGATGCGTGCAATGCCGGAGGCCGCCCTTAGATACCCCATTGTTACCAGACGTTGGCTTGCGTTGATTGTAGCGCGCTAAAGATCCAGTTGAAGCACAATCTAAGCCACGCCAAGTCACCGAAGGAGAAATTGACGACTGCAGCGCCTGCGGCGCCTGGTACGACAGGTGCGCTATGTGATGCATGCAGCCGTGCACTAGATCCTTCCTATCGCTCAACACGTTTAAAAACGGACCAGAAAGTGAAACAAGACAGAGAAAGTTGTTATACGCGTTTTATTTGGACATATAAAGACTAGATTCATTCGCAGAAACAACAAAAACATTTTGCCGCTAAACTTAGCGCGCTGAAGTGATCCGGAACGGCAACAGTGGGGTATCTAGTGGCGGCCTTCTTCGTTGCACGCTTTTCCGAGGTGAGTTTGGGGGACCTGGGTGGCTCCTCTCTGTGAAGAAGGAAACTATGGGAGTTGCGCTATGCCGGGGGAAATCACAAGCTCTATAGTCTAGTGGCTAGCGCGGCCGGCGGCAATCAAACGCGCTAGGACGTCGCCCGCGCAGAATAGAACATGTTCTATTTTTCGCAGACCGCGCTCGCGCAGTCAGATCAGCGCAGTCGCAGTCGCGCTGCTGCAGTCACAGCGACTTTGCGCATGCGCAACGGTCGCAGGCCGCTGCTGACGCGCGTATGACTATAAACGCATATTTCCCGGATCGCTTTGCTTGGCGTGTCTGACTTCGGCTGTCGCTGACTGCGACGAGTATATCTGCGCCTTAAGAGTGGACCGTGACGAGTGTCAATAACATCCCCTCCCCGTTGTCGAACTTTATAATTTGAAAAACAACTTCAGGCAACATAGTAGTACTCAATGAGCATAGACGCGGAGCGCTCCTGAGCTGCCCCGCACTCCGCTACGAAAACTAGTGCGTGGAAAAGATCGCACAACAATAGCTGGGGAAACGATAAGGCGTATTATTTACAGGTCTTATCTTCATATACAGCTACGCACACGTAACAAAAAATGTGTTTGCGTTACGTACATGTTCTTTGTGAAAGCCAAAAATATGAAATAATGGAAAAGTGTAATAGGACAATACTATTATAAATTATACACCGAACATTACATTGGCTGTTACGTTACTGCCCAAAGTTATGAGCTCCCGAAACCTGCTGCCTCCGTGACGCTCCCTATAGAGACGGCGCACGGGGCGTCTGCCCCTCTCGCCCATCTCACGGTGTCCTAGATACCGCCGGCCGTTGTGAGGTTTTAAGTGTTTCGTTCCTTCCTCCGTGTTTCATTAGGCTCAAGTGCAACTGCGATCTTACAGGGAGGTGCCCCCCTACCAGACTTGTACGTAACGGGTAACGGGTAATTGCGTTACTAGTAATCAATTACTTTTTTGAGTAATTTGTAACGTAATCGATTACTTTTGGGGCCCAGTAATTTTTTGAGTAATTCAATTACAATTTTCAGTAATCAATTACCAAGTAATCGATTACTTGGAAACTAAAGAATCCACATTGTTCGGGACGACGCACACACACATATATGGGATGATTCACCGCCGCGAGAAGACAAAACCAACTGCCCTCTGCAAGTTCAATGCAAGGCAGCTGTCTTATCTCTAGGACAACAATTACTTACCCGAGGACCCCGAGGTCAATTGCCACAGTGTTCCGCACGTGTAGTGTATTTTTGAGTCCACTGTCCTCTCCCTATTCATGTGTACTAAAGTTGAACACTGCTCTTAGGAAATAAATTCTGCTTCATTGCTGACTTCGTTTTTGCTTCGTTTCGCTTCGTTTTTGCTCAGTTTCCTTTTTTTTGTGTGTGTGGATATCTTTTTCTTATATATTTTTTTCTATCTCTTTTTTATATCGTTTTCTCAGATATCGAAAGTAATTGGCAAAGTAACGCGTTACTTTTCAAGGCGTTACTTCATTACTTTTTCCGGCAAGTAATTTGTAACGGTAAAAAATTACTTTTTCGTACAAGGTAACGGTAACGGTAATCAATTACTTTTTTTTAGTAACGTGTACAAGTCTGCCCCCTACCAGCTCTCGTATATACAAGTGTACTTGCTTGTCCTGTGTGTGGATATTTTGTTGTGCCCTTAGTAACAGGCATGTTTACACATGTTGTGTACATGTTTAGCGTGTTTAGGTATTGTACATAATGCCCTTGTACATTACTTATCATCCTCGCATTCTTTCATGACCCACTCCCTTTCTCGACGCCTCTCATTATGTACATATCTTTCACACTCTGTCATATCGCTTCTATAGTGTATGTCTGCATGTCCTAATACTATTGATTAAAAATTAGTTAAGAATTAAAAATACCAGCTCGCATGGCTGAGTGGTTAGTGTGCTGGCCATTCCAGCTCGAGAGTGGGAGGTCCCGTGTTCGAATCCCGGTGTCAGCTGGTGCTGTCTCTTTTTTTTTTTTTGTTATGGGTTTTTCTCAAGCGCTGTCACAGTTCCCTTTGAAGCCGGCCCAGGACGCACATTCCCCCAGAGCGGTAGTCGTGACGTTGCCCACCTTTGCGAGGCCGAGAACGGCGAGCTCTTTCGGCTGTACCACCACCAGGGGTCGCCTGCGTAGTTTGTGTTCGTCTGTGTGAATGTGAGTACTACTTGCAACTACCTCTAGCCACAAATGGGAGGACGATGGGTTCCAATCCCACAGCTGGTGTATTTTCATCAACCCATATTTTTTTTTCAACTTTTTTTAAAAATTAAAACACATTTAATACGACGGACGTATCACGTGCGCGGCATCCGCTGAGCGTGCTCATCGCATCGAGAACCAAAGCGTCCCGAACACATCTTCGCAATAATTAGTCACCGAGCAAATTGCTTAATTCATTCACCGAGTTTTTCAATTATTTAAATACACTGAATAAAATCGCGTCTTCTTTACTGCTTTTTCCTTCGTATTTCGTTTTGTCTGTTTCTTCGGTTGTGCTATAATGAAAGGTATGAAAAAAAAACTGTATGAATGCGTTTGTGAGTTCCTCGTTTCATTTAGTTGTCTTTTACGCGAGCCCTACTGTCATCTCCTGAGATGATGATCCTGCAAAATATTGTGAAACTTGATAACCAGGTTGGGTTGGGTTGGGTTGGGTTGGGTTAGGTTAGGTTGGGTTGGGTTAGGCTAGGCACAGAAGGAAAAATAGACGTAGATCCGTACGATCCAGATGCCTGGTACTTCCAGACACAGGTACATGCAGAAGTGAAAAGCATTAAAAGCAAACACGTACCACAGACCCTCCTTCACATTGTATCTCCTCCACGTATTTTAAGAGAAGCCATCGAATCACACCATATTAAACACCACACCTGCACACCAGATAGAAACATATTCGCATGTCTTGCGGCTCTCTTTGAACTTCGGCTTCCGGTTCAGACTTGTATGATACGTAAACGTCACATGATCCTTTTCTCGAGCGCAATTGAAATCCCGAGACCTTCCGTTTTAATTCCCCCCTTTTTCCCCCTTTTCCCATTTCATTCGAAATATTCCGCAGAGCAACATCAAAGCGAACAAGCGACTTGAAAAAGGTGGAGGTGGACGGAAAATGTCAGAAACATAGTCTCTATATCGTGGTTACCGGAAATTAGACGCCACGCACAGTGGGTATAAGAGTTAAAAACTCGGGAGTATTAAAAAAAGGGACATTGAATAAACGAAGGAGATATTCAGTTTCCCCCTTTTTTCCCCTTTATATTCCGTTTCAGGTTTTCCTTTTCGGCTTTCTAAGCGGAAATATAAGACCTTACACGATACGCCCTTTGCAGAACTAATCGTCCGTTGCGAGAGCAGCAGCTTCGGATGAAAAGGATACGCCTTCTCTGTGATAACACCACCGCTACGTTTTTCATTGTCAGCTTCTTTCTCTGTTATTTTATCGCTCTCTGTCGTTCCTGTTTCTGTTCGTAATCTTCGGCTGCTGCGATGTGTGACGGTAGAAAAAAAAAAGGTGGAAAGAAAAGAAAAGGGATATATAGCATGATACTCGTGTGTTTAAGGCTGGTCTGTCTCCGATCAAAACCCTATATACTTTCCCTTTCCACAGACACGGACGAGACACCAAATGCACTCGACTTGACCGCGTAACAGGCTCAGAGCGAGCTGTCTGATTCTATGCTGCTTTGTTGATGATGGTAGTTATACGCTCTTTTACAGCGATAGCTGTATGAGGGAACTTTTGTCAACAACAACAACAACAACAACAAATAAGTTAATGATAATGAATGGGGAAATTCGCCACGTAAGGTGCGGCCCACTACCCCAAGGCACAATGGGGCAGGATGTGATGTGTCCTGATGATGAGGTGATGAGCGATGCTAAATAGGGATAGTCAGTGGAGTCAGTAAGACATCAGAACGGTACGCAAAACCACAGCACACACAAAAAAACACACACACACACACAGCACACAGGTACGCAGGCAGATCATAGGGTAGAGAGGAGACCAGTGTCCCGGAGGAAAATCTTGAAACACTCAAGAACTTGACGATGGTCAGTCTGGTTAGACCAAGGGCCGAGAATGGTTGCCAATGTGAATGGTGCGGCCGTGATCGACTGCAGGCGACACTGTAGAGCTGTTCTGTAGAGCACTTTTGTCAAGGTGACGGCGTGGTTTCGCGCATTTTATTCGGCACACCATTGGTTGGCGCAGCAGCAAATCGGAGAGCAGATTTAAAAAAAAAATCAGTGGCGATTTCGCGGTAAATGCGAGAGAAATCAGTTAGCACTAAGCGCCTTTTCCGGTCCATACTTGACTTCCGGGTATCCACTTCGGGTCTAAACCCAATTTCCGGTTGTCCCCTTTCAGTCTAAACCCGACTTCCGGTTGTGTATTTCCCGTCTATACTTCACTTCCGGTATCCACGTAGGGTTCAACTCGACCTCCGGCTCTCCATTTCCGGTCTAACCTGACTTCCGGTTGTCCATCTTCGGTCTATACTTGACTTCCGGTTTGACACTTTCAATTACTGTATACAAGTCCACTTAATTAACTTTAATTACCCTCAATTAGTATCAATTACCCTGTAATTACCCTTTGATTACCGAAGCTAACCGCAGGTTACATGAGGTAGTCTTTAATTTCATTTAATTCCCCTTTATTACGTGTAATGGCTTTAATTACTTTCATTACCCCTCTAATTGACGTTAATTCCCTTTAATGATATTGAATTACCCCCGGTAACATTTGGTTACTTTCGGTAATCTTTAATTTCATTTATTCATTCTTTTAATTACATATATCCTACATTCATTACCTTTAAACTCAACTTTCTTTCTTTAATTGCATTTAATTACATCTAACTACCTTCGATTACACTTATCTCTTACTCTTAATTGCCTTCGACTGCTACAAGTTCAAATCATTTTCCTCCGTCGTACATTGACCCGGGCAGGATAGGTGCAAGATTCCAGAGACAGAGAGAGGGAGGGAAATATTGATTGATTGATTGATTGATTGATTGATTGATTGATTTTTAAAAGGACTGCGGCAAAACCTTCGCGAGACAAGTGCGTGCTGTCTAGAGTTTTATCAGACAAGGCAGGAGAATCTTCATAAGCAGTTAACGGTGTGCGGATCCGAATGGAGCCTCTTTAAAGCTCGCTCCCTGTCCTCTTTGTCTTGTTCGTGTATTCTTGTACCTTTAGCGCTTTTAATTTGTGTTTAAATAACTTTCCTGGCGCTAAGCTCGCAATTATTTCCTCCCAAAGGTTTGAGCCGGTGTCCAAGAGTTTTATCCTCCCCAGAAGGAAGCCTTCTGGAAACTAGAGTCACTAAATAAGCTTCGCTTCAGAGTAGCGACACTGAGGTAAAGGAGAGCAGGAGCGCCATCTTGTTTTCGCACTACACCGGTACCATCCCCAGTTGAGCACCAAAGGCGGCTAACATAATGCTCCCTGTGGGATAGAGAAGCGTGTATGATTGTTGAGCGATAATCCATGTATTGTCGACCAGAGCGTCCCGATGATGTCAAGGTGAGCTCAAGGCCATCAACTGCTACTTGCAAACGAAATGAATATTTCACCCGCGCACGGTAGATGGCATCGTGCACTGAAGTGCGCAGTGCGCCTGCGCGTGGGTAGCATGTCACGGAAACAAGATGGCGCATGCTCGCTCTTGGAACTCAGTGTCGATACTCTGAAGCGTAGCTTATTTAGTGGCTCTACTGGAAACAACCCTCGCTTAGGTACGTCATTAGGGTACTTTTATGTGAAGGGGCGGGCCAACAACTAGCTGAGGTCGACTGACATGCGCATGCAGTTTACTGTCGGCTTATTACGTAAGGCATCATAATGGATTCTCTCCCATTAATGCATCTACTGCGGTAGCCACTGCTTCCTAATCTGCCTGTGTATCTCTTATTCTGCTGAAAGCGTAGTTGGGCTACTACGCCTACCAGGTAGGGGATTTGATTGATTGATTGATTGGAATTTTTTGGCGCAAAAGCGACAAAGGCCATAGAGCGCCAAAAAACAGTGTGTATGTGCAGGTGGGGGAGCTGTACTTAAAGTGGTAGGTCGCTTTAGACATGTTCTAATTCGAACGATGACGACTGACAATATGGAGTGTGCATTATCATCAGGTTGGGGCACTACTACTGGGGTCAAATTCAGTGATGATGATGATTGGATTTTTGTGGCGCAAGAGCAAACAAGGGCCCATAGAGGTAAAATTCGGTGAACCGGTCATGAAATGTTAAGGGAACCGTCTTTACAAGCATTCCAAATCTATCCTATACACTGGAGAAGTGGAGAACAGCGTCAGGTCAGATTGGTGTCAGAATATCCAACAGTAATATGCAGTTCAGAACGTTTATTTACAACATGCATATTTACGTACAAGATGTTTATATGCTGGACAACGACGTCTGTATTCTCACAGAGTATGAGAACTACCTACGGTGGCGTACCAATGTAAGCAGACAGAAACAGCATCTCACATACCAAACAGGACGACCGCCACCTAGTGCAGATTGATGTCAGTAACAAACATTAATCTTTGCACTGTAGATTTAGAAGACCGTCACCAAAACATGTGTTCTTGTTCCTTAATTAAGGTTTGGCTCGTTTAGTGACCGATCGCCTCTATTTTGTACTTCAAAGTCAACGAGATGTCGAGGAAGGTGTCTCTGGTTTGGTATAGGTTTGTAGTGCACCAAAATAAGGCATTAGTCTGGGCTAGCTGGCTTGCTTCTTCACGCAGCAGGGCACATACTAATCACCCGTCTACTATTACTTCCTAACTACTACTTATTCCTACTAACTACTTCCTGCTGTCCTCCCTCCATCTGTCCGCAGTTGTTGTAGGTGTTAACGCTGAACAATAAAAACAAATAAAAAACAAGAGAACAGAAAGGAGAGAATACAAAGCAAACTAAAGACCGAACAGAGCGTCTCGTGGCAGAACACGCCTGCTTTTGATATCATCGTGGACACGTTTTTTCTTTTCCTTTTTCTTTTTGTCTTTCGTTGTAAGCGCCCTCGTTTCTTCTATTTATTTGTTACTTTCGTGTATGCTCGTCGTCTTCGTAGTTTTTCTTTATTATTCTGCAGCAACCATGTGCGACGAAGAGGGCATGACGGAGGGGGTGAGAGGAGATGATACGATACGAGATACATTTAACACCGCTTTTGTCGACGCCTATAGTATAGCGCACTTCTTTTCTTGACAACTTCGCTCATCTGCAGCCGTGCGTTCGACGGGTTCCATTCATGTGAGGCAAGCCCTGAAAAGCTTTCAAAGGGCCCTTTACTTTGTTGAGCTCCAAAGAGGCCACACCTAAATGGGCGAAAGAATATCGAGCTTATTTGTGGCTAAATATAGAAGCATGTAGCAGCGCAAAAAAAAGAAGAAAAAAAAAGAAGATTCGAGTATTCCTAAGAAAACGTGCGTTCTACGTCTAGTGAATATAAAAAGACAAACAAAAAGAAAATTCACAAAGATCAAGAAAGCACGTGGGAATTTTTTAGCGGGATGATGGAATAATCCGAGGGAAACTTTCACGTTCGCGTCGGGATGTGAGTGTTGTCTTCAGGCCCCGCTCCAAGTCGCTTTTGCCTCAGTGTCGATGTCGTGTATAATTAGTGTAACCTATAGCTCAGGTGGTTAAAAATGCGGATCAATTGGTAGGCAATTGGTATTTGACGTGGTAAACTAAACACTAATGAATAGTACCATCCGTTATGTTTATTTGTGTTCCTATTTGTTTTCAACGGTTCGACTGCTTCATTCGCATGCATTGCGATGAAGGTATTGGACTTTATGATGATGATGATGATGATGATGATGATGATGATTTTCATGGCGCATCGACAACTATGGCCTTTATGCAAGATATTTTCGTACGGAGATTAAAGGTTGCGAAGCGAAGGATCATCTGATCACGAGAAACTGGTGACTCAAAAAAAAAAGTTTTCTCCTGTAAAGCGTGCTTTCGCTGCACAACTTCAGTGCACGTCAACGAAGCAGACTTGTACATAACGCGTTACGAGTAATTGCGTTACTTGTAATCAATTACTTTTTTGAGTAATTTATCGAGTAATCAATTAAATTTTTGAACAAGTAATTTTTCAAGTAATTCTATTACAGTTTTGAGTAATCAATTACCGAGTAATCAATTACTTTTGAAGTACTGTCTGACTCAAAATAGCATTGCCCTGTGACAAACTCCATGTGGCTGTGTTGGGCTATTCAACTGTGGTAAGTGGCAAAAATATTATGTATTGCTACTTCTCACGCGCGAGTCTTTCGCGTTATTTCAGCTGTCCCAACCATTTGGGAGTTGGGGTTTTTCCTTCTTTTTTTTTTTTCGAAGCACACAGGGGCGGAAAGTTTTGCATGGATTGAAAGTAACGGCCCGAGTAACCCGTTACTCTTATACTGGTTACTCAATTACATTTCGAGTGGAGTAATTCGTAGCGGTAATCAATTACTTTTGCTAGAATAGTAGCGGTAATCAATTACTTTTTTGGAGTAACGGGCGCAAGTCTGCAACGAAGCCCGCCAAGCAAATGTGACTGCTCGGTTACAGAGTCTGCGGTTCATTTTCCTTGCGACCCTCGAACACTGCCAAGGATCTTGTCCTTTTGTCCTTTACTCTCACGACGACGACGACGACGACGACGACGACGACGACGACGACGACGACGACGACGATGATGATGATGATGATGATGATGATGATGATGATGATGATGATGACGATCGGAGTTTTAATGGAGCATCGACAACGAAGGTCGTAAACTCTCACAACGTCGTCCTTAGTCGTAGTACGCGCATCTAGCTTTGACAAGTCATGAAAATCGCAATTTATTCATTTTTTTATTTACTCTTTGAAACTCCGCGTAAGACTTTCTGAAATGATTCGTGTGGCAACTCCCCCCCCCCCCCCACACACACACACCATTCTAGCACCAAGTGGATCAAATGTACTCTTTTCCAGATGGTCGTCCATTTCTCCTCTCATGGGTACTCGAGAGCGAGCGAAAGTCGGCTATCGATTGGCACTGGGTCGTGCGGTTTCCTCCAGCTGTCACTATTGCCTATAGGTTTTCGGCTCATGCAAATACGACTGCTGCTCAGACGTTCGGCACACGTGCAAATGCTATATGGAAAAGAGACCCCCCTTTATACCCTTGGGTATTGTTTCATCTGTGACAACCCATTCAGCGGAGGATTAGCTAAACGGGAATTGTTTACGATAGAGGTATTCGGCTCACGGTATAGACGCGGGAGCGAAAAATTTAAATTGAAATAACAGAGGAGGTAGAAAAAGGCGAGACACATAAGCGCCCTCCATTTCAGACTTTGTGTTTGCTTTTAGAATTCCAAATTTAGCCTTGTTGAAGCACGCTCGATATTGTTCCGCTGTTTCGCAACAGGGATATCTGGCAGGAACGCACGCACACAAACAAACAATCTTATTAGATACGTTAAGGGAAGTGCCTCAGCGAGAGAGCCGCCGATATTTCGAGCTGGTTCTTCTTCTGGACATTTGATTTGATTGTAAGTTTAATGGCGCAGCGACAACTGAGATCATAGTGCGCCAAATACGATGATGATACATGAATGGGTTATGTTAAGAGCATAGTGATTTAACTAAAAGGACAGTTGTGTAACTACACTTCTGTGTAAATTGGAAGGTAAAACTGGTGAACTAAAACTTCACAACTGGTTGATTACATACACCTCTCTAAAAAAAAATTTAAAAAATTTTCAAAGGGAACGAGAGCCTCATCACCCAGCAAAAGTAATGGGTGAAGAGGCAAATAGTGGTCATAAAAGAAAGGGAAACACTGCTTACGATGTTCCTCAAACAAAGGGCAAGTGATGAGCAGGACACCATATCCTCCCTGGCAAGGCGGTTGTAACGTGTTAAGGGTTCGTGTGGTACTGTAGGTCAAGAGCTCGGTGGATAGGAAATATCCATCCAGTCTTTTACGACGACAGAGGTGAACAAGCGTCTGCGTCTGTGAGGCGCTTTGTTGGTGCGCGGAAGGGGATCACATGAACGAATGCATCTTTACACTGGAGCCGGTCAAAAAGATATGAAGTTCACAATGAAGAGCACAAACAACGCGACGACAAAGCAGACGTGGACGAACATTCCCAAAGATAAGGAGGTAAAAACCAGGTCCCCCAAGGTCGCCATTTTCCCATGTATTTGTTCCTATCCCGATGCGTGCAATGCCGGAGGCCGCCCTTAGATACCCCATTGTTACCAGACGTTGGCTTGCGTTTGCTGTAGCGCGCTGAAGATCCAGTTGAAGCACAATTCAAGCCAGGCAAAGTCACCGAAGGAGAAATGGACGACTGCGCCTGCGGCGCCCACTGGCGGCGCCTGGTACGCCAGGTACGCCATGTGATGCACGCAGCCGTGCACTAGATCCTTCCGATCGCTCAACACGTTTAAAAACGGGACCAAAAAGTGAAACACGACACGGAAAGTTGTTATACGCGTTTTATTTGGACATATAAATACTAGATTCATTCGCAGAAACAACAAAAACATTTTGCCGCTAAACTTAGCGCGCTGAAGTGATCCGGAACGGCAACAGTGGGGTATCTAGTGGCGGCCTTCTTCGTTGCACGCTTTTCCGAGGTGAGTTTGGGGGACCTGGTAAAAACCTATCACAGGATCTCCTCCTGAGGCACTTCCTTGAACTTATTAGATAGTTTCAGAACGGTGTGCGCAAGGGCTTCTGGGCTCTAAAAGGAATTCTGGGACATCACTGCGCATGTCCAGAACGTAATCCGTGTTCTAGGTTCAGGGGGAGCGCGTTATTTTTAGAAAATGGGTGTGGGTACACAAACTGCTCCGATAGCGACGTCCTCGTGCGGCGCCAGATGCTCCGAGAGAGCCAGAGCCAATGAAAAAAACATAAAAGAAACACATATCCTTTAGCGTAACATAAATTCAACAACGATATTTGAAACCGAAACTCGTATTTTTCAACTTGACTGAACGAAATGG
Source organism: Ornithodoros turicata (assembly GCF_037126465.1). NCBI lineage: Eukaryota > Metazoa > Arthropoda > Arachnida > Ixodida > Argasidae > Ornithodoros > Ornithodoros turicata. The sequence goes on along the minus strand of NC_088202.1, from coordinate 143,757,117 downwards.
CGCACAAAATGAAAAATGTGGCTACCGCTTGGTGGTGCTACAAGCGCGAAGTTTTCTTTTTTTTTCTTTTTTTTTTCGCTTTGCGTTGCGTTGCGTTGCGTAGTCTAGCGCCCACCTTACGTCCCGCTTATTGGGTACGCTAAGATTGCGCTTCTGTTCTAAAATTCTCTATTTTATCGTCAGTTTGGGTGATAACTTGCGACGCTAATTATTGCGGCATATCAAGCAGTCATCTGTACACTATCTTCTAAGCACGAGAAACAGTTGAGTGCGTCCGTCGCTTTACATTCGCATTGAATTAATTTCTGCGGATAGCGTCCACCCAAGGACACATCTAAGAAATATACTAGCCTCGAACAAATGCATTCCTGGTATGATGATAAAGATGATAAGCACTGGCTTTTCTGTGATTTTCACCCAGTTGTCTCCTTTCATGTTGAATGAAGGCGGACGCCGTCGAATCATGTTGACTCAGTCATCCGAGATCACACACAGCGGTCTCTGACCAAAGCAGTCCCGACTCTCTTGAGAGATTCAGGTCTGATGAACAGCATGTGAACTCAGTCGAGCAATCTCATTCTTCTGTGCCCCACTCTCACCCTCAACGCATTAACCTCATGCTTTCCTTTTAAAGTCATCTTCTGTAATTCATCTCATCATTCTTTCACCGTTTGTTAGTCATCTTTTTTTTTGTCATCTTTGTCTTTAATCTACCTCATCCTTCTTTCATCATTTGTTAGTTTTTCGTTATTTCCTAATTCTTTTTCTTTTTCTTTATTTCTTAATTTTCTTTATTTATTTATTTATTACTCCTTCCTATTTCTTTCTTTCTTTAATTCTTATCTTCTTTTTATTTATTTCTTATTATTTCTTATTTCTGGAATAGCAAGCCGACGTCCCGTTTGGCTGACTTTTCCCCGTTTTTTTTTTCCTTTTCGTCTAATAAATATATCCCCCCCCCCCCGTAAGGAGCATAGTAATTTCTGGGATACGATTGTCGTTTTTCTGATAGTTTTCTAATAGTTCTAACGAATGGTTTCACTGCACCTCCACGCAGCGGCGAGAAGAGATTTTCTACCACACAGGTATTCAACATGGATCCCTTGAGAACATAGTATTTCACCGTATGTAATGACTACCTATTGAAGTTCTAGTAGTTTAGTTGCAGTAGTCTTTCTGTTAGACTGCTTCTTGACACAACGTTTTTAAAAAAGGTAATATCTTGCTTTCTGGTTCATATTTTGAGTGAAAAAGCCGGTCGAGTCTTCTATAAGTTTAGATAAGTTCAAGTGTTAAGAAGATATTTTTTTATGTACCGCAACTTCTCTGGAAAGAGACCTCGCAACAGCGACTGCGACCGAGTTCAACCACCATCGTTACAACGGCCATTTTTACTGTAAACAAAGCTGATGATGATGATGATGATTCCAGTTTTACTGGCGCATCGACAACAAAGGTCATTATGCGCCAAAACGATGACAGTAATATGATTACATAAAATTAAATCATATTACTGTCATCGTTTTGGCGCATTATGACCTTTGTTGTCGATGCGCCAGTAAAACTGGAATCATCATCATCATCATCAGCTTTGTTTAAAGTACACTTTACACTTTGTTTAAGTACACTTTAAACAAAGCCTACCGGCGAAGCCGCAGCCTTAAACCTTCGCGAGGAGAGCTACCCCTTTTCTGCGTGATTACTCCAAATTTGAGCAGCAGCTGTTGCTGTTGACCACCGCCTGCTACAGTCAAAGATATAGCCACATCAACAAAACAAAATCACACAATGCTGAGAAGGCAAAAACCTTTCCTCCGACTCGTAGCAATAATAACCGTTTTTCACACAGATATTGTTCAAAGCCGTCGAGTCGAATATCGCGCAGCAAATATCTCCCATTTCAATCTAGGGCGTCTGTTTTCTGCTCGAGAGCCGGTGCGCCCCACGCGGTGGCGAAAGGAAACTGGTAGCAGAAGTCCGATTCCACCCCGATGCCAAGAACCAGCTCGTTCCCTCCCGCAGCGAGAGACGGGCATTTTTTCCGACACCACGCTCGATTGCTCCTTCGCCCAGTTCCTGTTATTAGATTTCGCCAGCTTCGAATTATCTGGCGGTTTATGCCAGCGTGCGCTACTGCAATAACGGGCTTCTTCTCCCCAAATATCAAATGATGCGACAGCTGCGTCGCGGTGGTTGCCGTCCGGGGATTTACTTTTCCGGGCGGACTGCTTCATGGCTTCGTCGCTTTGCGTGTGGGATTTTATGACTTCGCTTAAATGGCTCCGCGAGTTGTTGTGGAACGGGCGCTTTATTTATGCTGACTATTTAGTGTGACAAGGATTTCGGAATGGCATAGTGGCAGGTTATGCAGAAACGAGGCAGTTACGAGCTTGGTTAAGATAGATGTTTAATGTGTGATTACGTTCCTGATTGATTGATCGAGAGAAAAAAATATGGGGACGTGAGACCCGACCAAGTCGGGTCAGGCTACTCCAGAACTCGTGAACATAAAAAGAATAATGTAGAAAAATCAACTCCAACTTGACGAAGAATCATGAAAAAAGAAAAGCAGGGTACAGCTAATGAATGAGTTCAGTACATGAGATAATATTCCAAATGATCGTATACTAATTAAATAGATGGCCCTCAACGCACTGCGCAATGTACTCTGTCCTTAGGACAGTAGCCGAGAAATGCGGAGAGTTGACAGGGTGTAGAGAAGGTCCTCAATGTGAGGCTCATGGTTATATTTTCACAAAATTACCAAGCAATGAGATGCAGTATCGCCTATCGCCACGAAACACGCCAATCATAATCAATTAAAATTAAGCGTCGTCGTTGTTCTTGTTCATTACACTTTTAATGGGCCAACAACAGGAACTTTATTTCAAGATGATGAATGGGTAGTTTCTGTGTGTGGTTCTCCCATGGTAACCAACACGTTCGAAGTCGTGTATCTTCAGACCTTTCGTTCGTGGGTAACTTCGGATGATGGCCGCCTGTGCGTTAGAAGGCTTTTCGACAGCGTATGCGAAAAAAAAAAAAACCTTCGTTCCAAAAGACGTGGTCAAAAATTTGAAACTGCTTGTGATAGCAAAAGTCGAAGTAGCTATCACCGCTTTTGCAAGAGAACCCTCAGGACCTGTCAGACGAAGCCTAGAGCAGGTGAAGCTCCACAGCCAGTTCAATGCAAGATGCAGTTGCGCCTCTTCCCGAAAACCGCGTCAGAAGGACAGACCCGCTCACAGTCGCTGGCATGGCTGTAAGAGAGAGGAGGTGGTACAAAAATGTACTTGTGTCTGTTCCCATGAGCTGTCGCCGTCCATCCTGAACTCGGGGACGACTGAGTCTTTCGTGACGGAACTCTGTCGCTTCATCACACGCAGGGCGATTCCGAATATAATTTATTCAGATAACGCTGCAACGTTCAAGAGTGCATCTATGGAACCTACACAGTGCTGTAGGTAACCAGCAAACATAATATCACCTAGCCACCTAGCCGATACAGTGCTTCCGTCCGGATACGTCAAGCGTCCTGGGACAGCTGGTCGCACCAGTGCGACCTACGTTTCCATTTTTTTCTTTCTATTTCTATTGTATTCTATTATATTCTACAGTGGAAGTTCATCATCAAGCTGCTGCACGGTGGTGGTGGTGGTGGTGGTAGTGGTGGTGGTGGTGGTGGGAGGATATTTAATTTATTACACGGAAGGAAAAAAAAACGGGGGAAAGGGCAGCCAGACGGGACGTCGGCTTGCTATTCCGTGGTGGTGTCGCCGTTGGGAACAGATGGCTGGAACAGTGAAGACGACTTTGCGGAAGGTTCTTGGACAGTCCGACGAACTGGTAACACTGTCCTCAGAGATCGATGCGGTAGTTAACTCACACCCTATTACTTACGACTCGGGTCCCCGGTCTTCGGTATGTACCGAAAAACGCCGATAAACGTACGCCGGTAAATTTTTTTGCAAGCTCGGTAGAAATAGTTATTCACAGATTGTGGTCGAAATGTCGACTTCAAATGTCTTCATTTCATTTCCTGTCCCTTGGCTCTGAACTGGTTGGCAGCGGACAGTGGATGATGATGATGATGATTAGGATTTTAATGGCGCAAAGGCAACTTAGCGCACAGTGGACATTGAGGTCGTTCTTGAGAGAACAGATATTGCGTCTTTAGATTCTCACGCTGTCTTAATGTTGCCGATAGTCAGGATCCAGGCCAGGTCTGTTCGATCAGAGAGTGCCCCAGTTAGAGCCCATAGAGACCATGGAGTGTGGGAACTATTCGCACTATTCGAACCTGTGCGAACTATTCGCCTATTCCACAAACACTGAAAACTAGAACACCAACCGAATGAAAGACTTGCCTTCCACAGGAAAGCTCCGATGCTAATTCCTTACAGTGAAAAGACATGTGTACGACGTCACCTGCATCGCTAACATGTATCGAACAAACGTATCTAACCCTGGTTTTAACACTTGGCATTGCAATAATGATAGTAAAGAAAACACACACACAAGGACATCAAGCGTTGGTTCACTGCATGCATGGGAAACGCACGTTACGTCCCCCCCCCCCCCAGGTTTCCACCGGGTGTCTTCACGTTTCAAAATATTACCACCGAAAGACACCGATTCCTGGTGAGCGAAATACCGATTTCTCCCACCGAATCTCTGAAAAATTAAGCACCGAAAACCGGGCACCCTACTAATGACGACTGAGTAAACCTGAATCACGTAGTGCTGATACTAGAGCTCATTTCTTAATCGGTAGGAGGTTAAGTACCCTTCCCTATTCGCCCGTGTCCACGCATCCTGTCAAGGACATGACTAGAAATGGGTACAGACGCAGGGTAAAGTACCGCCAACAGCTATTGAATAACTTCGAGTTTTTGTGTTTTTTTTTTCTTTTTCACACCACCATCACCATCATCACCATCTGGAGAAAGTGGACAAACAGTTACGTGGCAGACCTACGGTCCGTGTACCGCTTCCCACCGGGTAAATAGGCTGCTGCTCCGTACGCGCATTCACTCGCGCCACAGAAAACGTTGCTTTGCATTTCGAGTGCGTCTGGTGTCGATATGCAACCAGGCACGCTCACTGTCGTCGTCAGGAATGGGATTTCCACGCACCACCTGTGTCAAATCTCTGTATGATATTGGGGTATAGCCTATCATACCATCCCAAGGGAATCAAAATGGGGTGTATAACAGTTATCGGGAAACAGGGGTCCACCCTCCTTAAAGATGAGTCTTGCAAGTATTGCCTTCGAGATGCATACACTGTGAAGTAGCCACTGGTGAAATTGTGGATATTTCATCAGCCATTCGGCTGGCGACAGAGTACAGCGTTGTCGGAGAGAGGCAGAGAGAGAGAGAGAGAGAGAGAGACATGATGACGATGATATGGGGAGAGAGGCAGAATATTTCATAGTAGTGCGTTAAACGTGGTTAATCCACGCAGGCAATACCATCAAATTCGATGTCGGCGTTTTTCCTATTTTCAAAACGGAATTGTAGCCCAGTTATTTTTTAAGAAGAAACTTACATACGACTGATTCTCGGAGACGACGCGGCCACCCTCACGCTTTCCTACCCTCGCATCTAACCTCCTTCCTTGCGGCTTAGGAAGTAAAGGCTGTCTATAGGGGGGATCAAAGGTCTGACCAGCGATGCGGAAGTCAACATGTGGAGGGTTGTCGCAAAGTCTGTTAAGCGTCTGCCGGGCGGATGCACCCAGCCGTCATGCGACGTGGTATCCGCGAGAAGGCACTTAACATTATTAAGCAAGGAATTAATGAGATGTGGTCTATTAAGAACCCTACCTACTTAATGGCGTTATTTCTTCCGAAATCTTGTTGAGATGCCGTGAAACAACTGAAACCGTAGTTTCGAGTCAAGTACAAGTAAGATGCAGAGGTTGTTAGTTCTCTTGAAACATCAAGAACAAACGCAAGAAGGATGCTCAATGACTATCCTTAATTCCTTTGAGTCCCCAAGGGGTTTTGAGCACCCTATTCCGATATGAATTTTTTTCTTTTTAATCTCCCGTTAGCGCCGCGAAGAAACTGTGGCTATGGCCAGCATACAGACGTGGACAGCTGGAGAGAGGACAACAGGAATGAGTGGGGACGAGGCAAGTATGCGTCCTGGGCAGACTTCAAGGGGAACTGTGTGGAAAGTCTGCCGGAAAACCCAAGGAAAACCTCAGTCGGCACAGCCTGTGGTGAGATTCGAACCCACCACCTTCCAGTCTTCAGCGCGACCTTGGCTACCACCAACGAATGTACACTTTCACCCGCTCGGCCATGCAGCTGGTCTATAATTTTTTTTACGTGTCTTCCGGGCTGCGCGGTAGGGGGTGCATATGGAAACGGTTCAAAATCCCTGTTGCAAGAGCGTGCACTTACGAACCTGTCTCTCCCAGGAGTTGCAAGCCCCACACGACGATTATCCTTTGAACGTAGGCAAAGTGCTGGCTTTGAGCAACCCTGCTACGGGTACGTATTCGTGAGTGACATAGGCACATGCTGAAAGACCTATTTGCTTTGGTCGATGATCCCGTAGCCATTTTTTTCTTTCTTTCAATCAATCAATCAATCGTCCCGTAGCCGTTGTAGTGGATCTCTGTGCATTAAGGGAAGTACGTGCGCGTTCCATGAAATATTCGTGCTGAAATTTCGATCCTCTTGAGACGTGTCTCTGTGCAGGTTGTGGGTATAGTTGTTACATATGCAACTCTTGCGATGCAGAAAGCACGCAGGACGCCAAAACGAGGTATTTCAGCGTACTACGTGCTCTCATTTGGCTGGTCCACATTTAGTTGACCTTCAGCCACCAGCCGAAGCCATCATTACCGAAGTACGCAATTACTACGTCGTTAAGCGAGACATATAGCACCTCCTAAAAACGGTTAGGGGGTGATATAATCGAATCATAAAACGCTGCAACCACCACCGCGCAAGTTTTTAACCCAGAATCTCAAGCACATAGGGATGTTGCAAAAAATTGGGGGCGGGGCGGGGGGTGGGGGTGTCATTCTCACAGTTATGTCAGAGCAGCTCAATGTAATTACTGCTACGTCATAACAGCTGAAATAGCAAGAGCCCCCCTTTGTACAGGTAAAAAAAGTGATGGGGGTGTCGCCAAATATCTTGGGGGTGTAGCGTAGGAGGGGTCTTGGTAACTCACTGCCACCGCACACCTACGTGAGCCATTACGAGATGTGCGCGGCCTTGCTCATACACTCGTGACGTAGGACGGTCGGCACGCACATTCTATACGATCTTCACATCTGTCGTCACGCGGTGACGTACTCACTCGTGACCTGTGACGTGAGCTATGTGAAAGAAAAAGAGCGTGTTTTTTTTTTTCGCGCGTGTGAGGAGCAAGCCTGTGTCGTTCGCTCAGTAAGCGTGCAACGCTCCTGCTACTGCTGCTGCTACTGATGATGATGATTGGAGTTTCTGTGGCGCATGGACAAGCCAGCCATTTTACTACAGTAGTAAAATCGCTTCCAGTGTCTATGCGCTGCTTAAACTCCTTAAAAGGGTTATGAAATTTCTCCACAACCCCATTAACTTTTTGGTGTTAAACGGTTCTTTCTGTCGAGAAATTCACACACCAGAAATTTATCCTATGTAAATTGCGCTCGTATTTTAACCACGATTTGGGTAGCAATTAACTTGTAGCTAGTTACTTTCCGCAGTAAAAACTTACTGTTATTGGTTATTTTTCTACACAATTACACAATGTAAAAAGTAATGCGTTACATTACAAATTACCAGGAAAAGTAATTCATTACAGTAATGACATTACAACCCAGGTATGAATTCGTCACTAGTTCGTGTTTGCACACGGTTTGCACGAAGGAGCGTTGGCCAGTCAAGGCCATACCAAGCGGTGAGTGGGACGTAATCGGGCACAATGGGTTTTCCCGTCGCTTATTGTTACGTGCGAGCAACGTCTTCGCACGATCGTTCACCCTCATAACACTACTGTTGCAAAATCCTGTCTTCTATTCGCGAAAAAGTGCAAGGGGCAATGCAAAGGTGCGTAAAATGAAGTGAACGACAGGCCCCGCTCTCGTGCAAATTACACTGAGCCCAATCGAATAGAAAAGTGTGAAGCCTAAAATAGTATTTCTCCAAGACGTCATCGTAGCTTTCCGAGCGTTTATTGTCGAAAAATTACCTTGAGGAAAAAACACAGGCCCATCTTAACAAAACAATGTCAATTGTGCTCCAGACCGATGATAAAACATCGCCAAAAACCACAGCTACCCTATTCACATCGCCTATACTCAACGATGCAGAATGTGCAGAATTTTCGTGAACTTAAAAGGTATTAAAAATTGGGCTGTTCGGTTTTCTGGAATCATGATTTAAAAGCGTTAAAACCCGGGTGCCGGGGAGTAACTTTCGTGAACTCGCGCTGGAGACAGCTAATATTTGCGTCACGTTGCGCAATGTTCGCTCCTTGACCCCACCCCCACCCCGTTTGCGCGTAAAGAATGGCGCGATCAGCATCTGTGAGTTTCCATTGGTTTAGCGCACAGAATGACGTCTAACGGGAAACTGTAGAACCAGACGCGTGAGACTTCCTCTTCGCCTACCCTCTCCCCTCACCCCCTTTCATCCTTTCCCCGAGCAACGTTCCACCAATCTAGGCAGGCAGACCGCTCGAAATCCCCCACGTCACCCCCCCTCTTCACGTCACTTCTCTCACGTTTTTTCTGCGGTGAAGAAATGCGGTGCGCGGTCTCCATAGAATTCTCTCCTTCATGGGTGACAAGGGCATGTTTCTCCGCGCGACACTGCTGCCACCGCTCGCCGCAGCGCGTCGCCTTCGTATAACTTCAGTTATACGTTTAAACTCTTTCGTGCGAAAACTGTCCGCTAAAGCTTCTCTTGTATGAACAGGGACATATCTTATGTCCAACAAATAACGAGAGCGATATATTTTCATTGTCCCTTTAATGTCCGAGACGCCGCGCTACTTTTTTTTCTCCTTTCCAGACCTCCGCCAAGCGCGACACCCTGTCGCTTGCACTTACACCGCGTACACGCCACTAAAAAAAAAGAACAGTATGAGCCACGTGCATGAACTTCAATTAACTGATACTTCGCGGTACAGAAACTAACGCAAGACAGAACCGGAATGACAGAGACACCGAAAATTAAATTCAGCACATTCCCGCGCATACCGCCCTTTGTGCTGGCAGTTTTTATGTCGCCATTCGTTATTTGGATTCTCGGCTGAAACCTGAGATCATAGGAAAAGACGGCGTGCATTTGATCAAAGTCGTCCAACCGCTGCATTACTCAAATACCTTTCCAGCGAATCTTCCTGTCCCGTTGCGTAGCAACTCTCCCTGGTGATCGGCGGTACCACGTTCTGTAGTTTATCCGGCTTTATATAGGGATACATATTTGCGAGAGGATCACCACATCTCTCATGACGACGTTCCGGGAAAAAGGTTTGCATGCAGAGTACTTAGGATATAGTTGAATGATTCGACGGTAAATAGGGTACATTATAATAGGGATCAGCCGGGATGAATCAGTTAAGGTAGGAGGATATCTCTTAGACTAAGATCCTGAGGGCAACGTCGTCCTCTATGAGACAGTTAAGATAGGAGTGAAAGACGTTCCATAAATTTTTCGTGTTCTGACGGATTGTCTAACAAATAACGTGCGATGTCGAGCAAAAACGATGACAGTTGCTCACCTCTAGTGGGTTAATGGAGGTCCTTGATTTACGCACACTCTAGAAACTACTGAGCTCCTTCAGAGAGACAATCAGTGGATTCGTGACGTCACTCAATGACGCATGCGTGCTGTGCGCGATCTGCGCCGCGTCGTGTCCGTACCATACAAATATTCATTGGGATATTGTACCTACAATAGCGGCTGCTCGCCACGTCACGCCAGGAGATTAGGCCGACGTTCACTTCACCTCACACCGCTCATGACTAGTTTTTGTGAATTATGTTCGGAAGTAGCAAGACAGCTTTCATCCCGACTCTTCGAAGTTAGCAATAATTTATTTCTCGTCCTAGAAGTAATATGTCCAGTAGAGAACCACGTGACAAGGAAGATTGACCGAGTCAAAAGAAAAATAATAATAATAAATTAATAAAAACGGAGATGTACGTGACAAGGTGCCAACATTTTGTCTTTCCCGAGCTTCTCGGTAACTTCATAGTCTTTGAACTAGACTGCATATGGCGACTGTCCATGTTGATGCTGCGCTTCTTCGAGTGCTAAACATTCCGGATAAATAGCCACGAGTGCGGCACATATTTCGTGTACCTCGTGTAGGTACTACATTGTACTAGTGCACTATATACAACCGACATCAGTTTCTCACACTATGAAGGGTTCCTTTACTTGAACCGTGCACAGCTGTTTCCGCCTCGCTGAAAGAACGCGTGCTAAGCCAACTCTAATCTTGTTGTCTCGACTGTCATCCGGCGCGATGTCGCCGCAGATGTCGTACATGTTATTAGCAATGTTGGCAAACGGGAAAATGGTGCTCACGATGTCAGCCACACGCGTTCTTGCCGAGAGGTAGCCGTTTTGGGAAAGCATCAGTAGACGCGGTTACAGAGTTTAAAGCTTGTGCGCACCTTGCAGAGTCCCAATGCATTTTAAGGACTATACGTTGCTGTACGCAGCGTGTTTTGTGTGTGTGTGTGTTTTAGTTTCTCGAGCGCAGACTTGTACGCAACGCGTCACCAGTAATTGCGTTACCTGTAATCAGTTACTTTTCGAGTAATTGATTACACTTTGTGCCAACTAACGTTTCAAGTAATTCGATTACAATTCTGAGTAATCAATTACCGAGTAACCAATTACTTTTGATGTACAGTCTGACTCAAAACAACAATGCTCTGTGACAAATTCATTGTGTGTGTGTTTCTTGGGCTATTCTACTGTATAGTAAGCGGGAAAATATATTATTGCTACTTCTCACGCACGAGCTTTGCGCGCTAGTTCAGCTGTCTCAATCACTTGGGGTTTCTTTTTGTTTGAAGCACAGAGGCGCGGAAATTTTGGGATGAATTGAAAGTAACGGCCCAAGTAACGCGTTACTTTTATACTCGTTACTCAATTACATTTTGAGTCGAGTAATTTCTAACGGTAATCAATCACATTTGTTTGAAGAGAAACGGTATAACGGTAATCAATTACTTTTTTGGAGTAACGGGCACAAGTCTGCTCAAGAGGAAGTTCGGCTTCCGTTACTTAAAAAAAAAGCTACGGTAGACTCCAGACTTTATTCGTTACACTATATTGGACCAGGTGAAAAATAAGGACAGAAAACAGTGATGCCAGGCCATGTTGGGGATAAAAGGGACTCCAATATAAGATCATTATAAGCCTCTGTGTCCTTAGTAGGACTTAGGCCCAGCAATGTTCTGCGAAGTGTTTCCTGATTTATTTCCCAATTCCTCTACATTATTCCCGCACTGTACGGAGATGAATAAGCGTATCGACACATTCAAGATATTCCCCCTCTCGTTGCATAATTTGTGCAGAAGATGATGATCTGAGTTTCTATGGCGCAAGGACAACTGGGTTCATATGGGAACATAATGTAGTTTCATATTCCTCAGCACGCATCTCAGCTCGGCGGATGTAGCGATGATTTTGCATCTAGTAGACACGTAGATAAAGTAATCGGAGCTTAGCTTATTTACGAGACAGATGCACTCTATGAAGTATAGTGACGAGGTGTAAGTGATGTTTCATATACCTTCTTCTTTTGATCGACCCCCTTCGACACCTCATTGCTGTGAGGAGACGGAAACTTTTAGAGCTTTTTTCTAACACAGACGTTTTCAATGCAGAATATTTCTGATTTCATCCAATTGTTCCATCCTCCAGCCTTCAATAGAAGATCAATTGAATAATAACGTATCGTGGGTTGACGTTGCCAAGGGACTTTGATCATGAGTGACGTCACAGTAGTCGTTCTGTGGAATAATAACATTTGTCACCTCATGGTTGTTCAACGTGCGCTCAAATATCAGCAAACGGCACACCGTACATACGTATAGCGTCGGAAGACAGCGTATCTAAGCAACTATTAACTTGCTTGGTCTCAACCAGGTCAGGGCTATTAACCTGGTTTCGAACCCGTAACCTCGCAGTCTGTATAGACGCGCTGATGATGACGATGATGATTGGTCTTTTCTGGCGCAGCGACTACAAAGGTCATAATGCGCCAAACATGGTTATGAACACAGATGAATCAAGTTATAAGAATAAAGTGAATGAAATTCAACCTAAAAATATACTGACGTAATTAAAAGAAGTGTGCATAAAGTTCTCTTGAGGAAAGTAACTAAAAAGTTATAGGCTCCCAAGCAGGCCTATGTCCCTAAAAAAAGTTCTGGAGATTATCAGAAGGAATGACAGGCTCGTCACCCAACAAGAGTGCTGGGTGAAGAGGTGTACAACGCTTGTAGCATTCAGTGAAGTAGCGCTGGCGATGAGGTTCGTGTTGTGGGCATCTCATGAGAATGTGAAAGATGAAAAGTTGCTCGTTGCAATGGGTGCACCGCGGTGGCTCCTCTCCACGAAGTAGGTGGCCGTGCGCCAAAAATGTGTGCCCAATTCTGAGCCTGCGACCTCCAGGAGACGTTGCTGGATTGCATGTACCTTATGCAATATGTGTGGTTTTATGAGATTAAGTTTGTTCAGAGCTTATTCATCCCGGAACTGCTGCCATTTTTTTCATTAATAGCCTTCTTTAATGCACGTCTGAAGTCATGGAAACAGGGAGTATAGACGCGCAAGGACACTTTAGAAAACCTTCTTTTGCCGTGGTTTTGTCAGCTGCAGAGTATACCACACTGTGTCGTATGCTCGTCCAATATCCTTCGCATCTCCTCTCTATCACCCCCCCTCCCCCATCACTCTTCTCCTCCTCTCCAATGCACCTTCTCAGAAACCCCGCTCTCCCGAGCGTCATTCAGTATCCTTTGATTTTGAAGCGAAGCTGCTTACCACAGAGCGGCTATTTTATCTTTTTTTTCCGTAGTGTTCGCTGCTCCCGAACTGAAAGCTTCGAACCCCTCCATTTTTATTTCGTCTTTTTATTTTTTTTTAGCATTCATTCGTACATTCCTCATACAGCGTAAAATGAAGTAGAAAGACTGAGTTCATTGAAAATGTACCCGACGGCCGTAATCGTACTGTTGCCATAATTCAGATAACAGTACTGATGCTTAATGAAAAATATTGATTACTGTGGATATGGTGCATCTATAGGAGGAGACTGCTCAACGTATGATGATGATGATGATTGGGAGTTTAGTGGCGCAACGACAACAAAGGCACAACGTATGGTTCACGCAGAACACCAACCATATACAGACTTGCCGTAGACAATTTTCGGGGTGACGATCGACGCCATTTCGGTTCAGAGTCGTCTGCCTCACTTGGGGCACTTCCTAATAGCACCCACAAGCGGAGCGAACCCGATCGCCCTTGATTTCAAACATGATTTTCTAAGCCAGCTGGCCTACGTCGTCGTAACGTATTCGATATGTGCTCGTAAAACATTAACAAGCACGAAGACATCGTACAGCACGCAGCTAAGGTGCGACGATGATGATGATGAGGATGATGATTCAGGTTTTCTTGGCGCATAAGCGGCGACGAAGGCCATAAAAGGTGCGACCAATCCTTTCGAGTCACAATAAAAAGTCAGTTATGCAGCGATAATGAATGCACGTTCGAAAATATTACACCTCACTTCTGCACGTATCGTCTGCCCGGGTCAATCTCACACTTCAGTCCGTTAAACTTCAATCCCCGCCGCATCGCGCTTGTACGGGTACCCGCTTCGATTCCCTGACGGTATTTTCAACTAATGATGATGATGATGATGATGATGATGATTGGAGTTTTAATGGCGCATTAACTACATAGGTCATAATTTTTTTTTTTTTTCAACTAATGAGATAGCCGCGCTGTGACCTATACGTAGTAGTAGATAACCCGTTGTTGCGGTGCTCTTTAGTCACTCGCTGTCCCTTAAAATGGGGAAATAAAAGAAGCATAGATATGTATAATCTTCCGGCGTTGATTGTTCTGCTTTTACGTTTCTCCGAACAGTTATTCATTTTGGTTCGATTCTGGGTAAGCGCCGCGAAGCAACTGTGACTATATGAGTGGCGTAAAAACGTGAACACGTGGACAGACCACATTAGGAAGGAGCGCGAAAAAGGGGGGCTAGTATGCCTCCTGGGCCGACTTCAGTGGAAAACTGTGCAGACATCCGTCTGGAAAGTCTGCATGAAGACCCAGGCCAAACTTCAAACAGCAGAGGACGTGGTATGGGATTCGAACTCCCCTTTCCCCTGTCTACAGCGCGATCTTGGAACTACCACAAAGAGCGGATCCTAGTATCCACTCCGCCTTAAAGCAGCCCAGAAAGCCATCCAAAATATTTTCTGTTTCGGGCGAATTACGAAAGGATGTAACCTGACGTGACAACTAACGCACACACAAAAAATATCTGTACGCAGTATTTTTCTGGGAATAAAATTTCCCGAACATCGACGCGCGCGTTCCCCCTCGACTCGCTCTGCCGCCTGAAACGAGGAGGAGGAGGATTGTGACGTCATCGGGGTTACAAGAGAGACTGCGCTCCAATCGGGGCCGGCGCTTTTCGCACATTTTTTTTTTTTTTTTCGTTTCTACTTCCAGTTCTCTCTGTGTGTAGCAGATGACGCTTCTCCAAACAAGCAAACCAGTTAGCGGGTTGCACCGCGATGACGTCAAAGCGACTCTGCCGGCTGGTTGCGGGCATTGCCACCGTTTCGCGCGGTCGCGATTTTCAAACTCGAATTCCGCGATACGTATGCATCTGTCGAGTTGATGATGATGATGATGATTGGTGTTTTAATGGCGCATTAACTACATAGGTCATAACATCTGTCGAGTGAATCATTTCGCGTGGTACGTTTTAGCAGTCGTGTTAACGGCTTCGTTTGAAAAAAATGGTCGTGACAGAAATGCTTTCTGCGCTCCTTTAATTACCGCTGGTTTTCTCTTCACATCTTTTTATGAACTTTTACGAAGCGCGCAGCCCCATGTGACGTCTTAATCATCCGGCCCGTTGATTCGTCATTATGCTTACATTTCCACGCGATGAGTCTATGGGTCATTATTCAAGATCAATATATGGTTACATCATGTGTATTGTCATCAAGTAGGGAACTACGTATTTAGGTTACATCGTGTGTATTGTCATCAAGGAGGCAACTACCTATTTAGGTTACATCGTGTGTATTGTCATCAAATAGGGAACTACCTATTTAGGTTATATCGTGTGTATTGTCATCAAGTAGGGAACTACTTATTTAAGTTACATCCTGTGTATTGTCATCAAGTAGGGAACTACCTATTTAGGTTACATCGTGTGTATTGTCATCAAGGAGGGAACTACCTATTTAGGTTACATCGTGTATATTGTCATCAAGTAGGGAACTACCTATTTAGGTTACATAGTGTGTATTGTGATCAAGTAGAGGAGCTTCGTATTTAAGGTTATATCGTGCAGGTGCAAAGGTGCAGACGGAGACTAACTGTGGTATGCAGCGTCATACGCACTGTCAGGTCTCATTCTAGAGGCAAAATTAACCCTATTTTGTTAACATGACGGTGGACGACGATCATGATACAACGTGTGATACAACGCAGAATACAAGAAAATACACCGAGGCAGTCTGTGAACATCACACAGGCACTCTGTGGAAACATGTTTCTACTTTGAGGTAACTGGTTTCAAAATTCATGGCTACCCTATATCCATCCGCACATTTATGGGCTCATTAACGCCTTAGCTGACAACGCTGGGCGGTATCGCGCTATGGTTGAAACGAGAGCGTCGCATAAACGACGTATGCGCTAATGAAGCTGAAAACATTGAGCTGCTTTCTTACGCTGCACGACTATACATGTTGTAACATTTCTCGAAGGGTATAATAGATATTCGAGATCAGTGCCGACGGAATAGCTTTTTAGACCCAAGGATCAGTGGTGGACACAAGTTTACGGAATAGGCTCTGACGCATTCCTTCCACAGAGTGACACGCAGGCAGCGAATAGGACCGTACGGACATTAGAGCCCTGCACCATCCGCGGATGGAAGCGGATATCCGCGGATATCCGCAAGATACTTGCGGATTCGGATGAAAATTTATCACTTCCTGCGGTGTGCGGATCGGTGTGCGGATGACTAGAGGTCGGATGCGGATCGGATGCGGATGTGAAAGCAGCGGATCGGTAGCGGATCGGATGCGGATATACCGCGTGCTGTAACTTTTCGACCAGCAATTTATTTGTATTGTGCGCCGACAGCGAGTGCATGCTCGGGTTCACCTTTGACCATGCACGGCCAAGACGGGAGAGGAGGCATTCTGGCGTCTCGAACCACGCGAGCACCGGCGAGGTAGCGTTCCACGCGTTCCAGAAGTCTCTCCATATCGCGTTTGTTGAAAGGTTTGCCTTTGCTTGTCGTCGTGATACCTTCCGTGATAGCATGGAGGCATCCGAAATTATACCAACATGCTTCTTGCGGTGTTTACACGTCCTTCGAAACGTGCGGATTTTTGCGGATCGGATGCGGATGGCGCGTTTTGCTCAGCGGATCGGATGCGGATGTAAACTGTTGTGTATGCTGCGGATGCAGATCGGACGCGGATAACGTGTGCGCGGATGCGGGTCGGACGCGGTGCCAAAAATCTCATCCGCGCAGGGCTCTAACGGACATCCAGTCATGTGCCCAGGTAGCCCTGTCCGTACTCTGCCTAGAGATGCGAAATTTCCAGAAATTTTGAATCGTTCGAAAAAAAAAAAACGGTTTTCTACGGGGTTTTTTTTCCGAAAAATTGGAGGAAATGGAAACAAACGCGGTTACTGCTGAGTCGAAGCATTGCCGGCCAAGCCAATGCATACAATGAGCTAGAAGCGTTAGTAGTGCTCACCCTCTATGCATAAATGCGGAGCACAGCGTCCCATGAGACTTCTTGTCCACTCAGCGATAGGTAATTGGAACAACCCGTTCACTCCGACCAGAACTCCGACATTATGTGAACGCGATGGCGATAGCTCGGAGCAGCCAGACGGAGCTCTAAGTTGGTGGTTGCTGGCGCACCTAAGGCACTGGTTGGCGGGATGGAACGCATCGAAGGCACGAAAATTTACATCTTTTAATTTTGTCACCTGGAAATTTTGGGCTATTTTTCCGGAGACGAGGAAAGAAAACGAAAAAAGGCAATTTTTTTCCCCAAAGTTTTTTTTTTTGGGGGGGGGGGGGGGGGGGGCTCGCATTTCTAACTGTGCCATTCGCTTCTAGCGTGTCACTCCGTGGAAGAAATGCGTCAGAGCCTATTCCGTAAACTTTTGTGCAGCACTGTACATTGCATTCGCACTGAGAGCGAGAAGAAGAGGCCGAAACGAGGAACTTATCCTCATTTTGTTTCATTCTGGACGCGGACAAAAGACGTATAATCTACTGTATGTTGACTTACTACACACTGTGTATATAACACACTGTTGTGAGATACTCATTTTTGCGTCAACAAAGTAAACCGTGGGACGCATAACATGGGATACCGAATATCGCTCGTACGTCCTACGTGTTGTCTCAATCGACGTGCAGCTGCTGGGCTGCTCCCTGGCGAGCGACAGAGTGTATCCCGTAATGACATTAGAAATGCTGTCTGTGTATACAGCGCACGCCAAGCTCACGTTAACATCCGCACGCTCTTATGTCTGCTTGTGGACAAACAGCGCCATCGGTCTTCCGTTTTCGACACCACACTACGTTAGGTGTGTACTCAAAAGCACGCCATGTACGCGCGACCTAGTGCTGCTTTCAGGTTTAATTGTTCCTCACGTGGACGAAACCGTAACGATTAGAAAGCGATAGGGAAGACAATGGAGTATGCCATGCTTCAACGGAGTTCATGCTCAACAATCGTCACAGAACCGTACTCAAAGGGGGGGTGGAGGGGAATCGCAGTAAATTGGAGAGTAATTACAGCGTCTAGTCAGTTAGATTGCAACTGCGCCCCATCTTAGTCCCCCGACCGTGAAAGCTACTCCCCAGATGCTGCAGATAGACCGTGGACTTCGCATCAATTAAAATGCATTTACCCGTATTTTCACGCGTATTAGCCGCGGCTTATGCGCGATTTTTTTTCTCATGGGCGCCCTGCGGCTTATCCACCGGTGCGGCTTATCTGATGACTATTTTTTCCTGGTATTTTCCCCATACGCCGATTTTAACGAAAGGGCCGACAGTGTCTCTGGAACAACACTGCCCTGCCGATGTACGAACAGTGCGTAACAGGGACGGGTCCACATTCGAGTAGATTGATCTTCCTGGTGCATTCCCCAAGCAGCTTTAAGGAAAGTGGTGACAGTGATTCACGTCTTCTGGAAGACCACTGACCCATCAGTCCACGAAAAACACCCGACAAGGGCACAATCCGATCTTGGTAGAACTCCAGAACTGACCTCCTCTGTTGTACACTGTGCCGGTCCCGGAGTATGGACCACAGGGTTTATGGCCTTCTCTATGGTCTCCTTTATCGCACAAATCAGTCGTCTCGTATTACCCGCGGCTTATCTGCGGGTGCGGCTTATCTGCCAGAAAATTTTCAAAACGTCCCAAAAAACGCGTCCTGCGGCTTATCTGCGGTGCGGCTTATACGCGTGAAATTACGTCTCGAAAAGGACTAGAATTAATCAGTCTTTTCACCGATTGTGCTCGAACACAAATGAGGGCTACATACAGAGTGTCCCAGCTAACTGCAAACATATTTTTCTAAAAAGATATACAACACTTTTTCCAAGATGAAATCAATTGCAATATAGCATATGCTGAAGGGCACTTCCCAGGAGGGCATTAGCCAAGTCCAAAGGCAATGTCTTCACTAACTTTCTCTAATTAACGTTTTAATTATAAAAGCTACAAAGTTGTCCCAATGAGAACATCTGTTCCTTTCGGTCACCTGATATCGTAGCCGTTTTCAGAACAAAAATCCGTTATATAGGACACCCTGTATATAGCAACAGTCAATTTGATCGTCCTTTCTTAGAAATTGGAGACACTCGTTAGATCAAGTACAGTCTGAACAAAGCAAATAGATCGCAGCTACTTCAGAGACTAGACCACACTTTTTTTTTTCTTTTTTTTTTGTATTCTGGGCTACTCCCTCCAGCTTTTCTGCACGCACGTGACGTCATCAGAGCGTCTATCGGCGAGGCTGGCAAAAATTGGAGACGAGTGCCACACGAAAGCTTCATCTGAACTTACAGAGCAGGACAGGGCTGTTGCAGCGAAGTTTGTACAGCGCCATTACGCACTCTAAGAAAAAAAGGAGTACTTTTACTCCTTTTGGGGACTAAATGCATTGCCACAAAAAATAGTCCCTTTCGGGAGTAAATGCACGGGAGTAAATGAATGTCACAGGGTGGAAACTGCACTTCACGCGCTGTTGTAACAGCCCCATGTACATAATTGGTGTGCATGCATGAAAATACTTTGAAGCAAATCGTCAACCGTGATATATCGAGTGATATAAAATCTTGCGCCATACTAGGGCACAATTTGCGAAGAAAGATGCACTAACTGTTTCTTACTCTGTGTGGCTGGAAAATTGCTACGTTGGCTGAGTTATACAGCCTTATGTCGTTCAAATTGACCAAGGGCACATATTTACCTAGATTATTGCATTCAGGGGACCATTCGCGAAGTTTAGTGACAATTTGCGGTCCTGGGGAGTAAATGTCGGGACTAAATGTCGGGTTAGGGGACTAAAATGGGGAGTAATTGGCAGACTATGGGAGTAGACGCTGCAATTACTCCCCGTTTTACTCCTTTTTTTCTTAGAGTGCGGACCCAAGCGGCCTCGGTATAGGTAGTTTGATCAGCGGGTTCTGCTTGATGTTTCACGCGGTATGGCGCCCAGGAAAGCTATACAAAACCCGCGAGAAACCCACAAGAAAAGTGCGTACAACTTGTCAAGTGCGAACAACTTGAGACCATGTATATTTGAAAGTGCCGCCGTCGTCTGCTAAACTACCGCGCGTTGCATATTTTGGGGCGATGACGATGCTGCTCGCTCGCACCACTTGGCCCGCAGAAACAGCGTATGAATAAGAAGTGGACTCAGACAAAGCGCGTGTACATGCGTCCGCGAGTCCGTGTGCTTTCAGTGCAATGGCATTGTGTACGAGAGAAGCGGCCATGTCTTGTCTTGGCTTGGCTTCTTCGCGTCATGTTGTGCTGTCGCAATAAAGTGCGAAAATCGTGCTGCGGTGTTTGCTTATATCCATACCTCGGAAGGACTCGTCGGCTTTTTGAATAGAACAGTGTTTGCCCATATGCGTTTCGACGTTACAAAAATATGTTTTCGCGCGTAAGAGCGCGACCATGTAAGTCTACGAGGATTGTAGAATCGTAATGCCAGCAAGGTACGAACCCGCAGCACGAATTGGAGAACTGTAGTGCTTAATCGTGAATATGAACAACAACAACAACAACAAAAATATTAAAAAAAGGTATAGAAACATAGCAAAACTTGCATAACGACTGTCTCATTTCTGCACTTTTAGGTCAACGGAGTAGAGCTAACAAAAGGTGTGTACTCATCACCAGAGACCATAGCGTTCGAGAACAAAAATATTCAAACTCCTTGCTAAAATATTGGAAATTGTGCGTTTTTCACAAAAGCGCGTCCCTGAAAAAAAATTACAGGTAATGCTGGCCCAGTAACATTCCCACCCATCAGGAACTCTCCTCTTGAAGGATATAAGCTTGAAACGTTACAGAGACTTTATTGAAATGACCTTAGGGTCCAACCAAGGTCAGATTATCCGTTTCCATCACCTGAGCACCGCTGTGAGATATAGGTCTACGCAGCCGAAAAATGTTGCGCTCTCGCGTTCTCAATATTTCTATGGAACCGCATCTTCCCTGACAATCCAACATTGCAAAGTAGAGCTACAGCAAGAGCTACAGCAACAGGCTAGATTATCAATATCATTATCCTGTCCACGGTATCAGCAGCACCGACCAGGGTTTGGGGAATGGGATCACCCATTCCATTCCATTCCATTCCATTCCGAGGAATGAAGATTTGTGATAATTCCATTCCTTTCAATTCCTCGGAATGAAAAGGTATGGTCAATTCCCGCTCCTGGAATGGCTTGGCAATTCCATTCCATTCCTTTAATTCCACCAATAAAAGAGTTAGGACCGGTAATCGTACCAGCTAGCCCAGCAGTTGCTATAGAGGAGATTGACATTACCCAGCACGGAAAAATCACAAAGACAAGGTTATTTCGCCCTCCTCCTCTCCCCCTCCTCCTCTTCATTGACATCATCATCATTACAGGAGTTTTCCACTAAAGTAACTGGTGCAAGTGACGTGGGGTCGCGGGCCTCAGACTAGTGAAGCCAAAATATCCATTTTATATTTTCTTCAAACCAAACCAAACCATCGCCCTCGACCGTGAGGCACCCAGACCATTACATTCCAATACCATTCCGCCTGCGAAAAAACGCCCAATTCCGTTCCCATTCCATTCTCAGGACAGTTTGCGCCATTCCATTCCATTTCCATTCCCGACTCTGATAAATCTGGAATGATTCCGGAATCATTCCGACCCCGGAGTGGCAACCCTGGCACCGACTGTATCTACAAGCTTCTTTAGCTCGACTGAATGGCAGACGCTTCGATGTTGTTAAAGTTCTGGGCGTTCAGTCACCGGATCATAAGTTCCACGCCATGCAGGTGTTTGTGCGATTTTGCGCAGACCCCAAGTTAGTGGGCGACCCTCTGCGTGAGTGACTGACGGAGTGTCTCTGTCATTCATTGTTCTTATCGTAGTTAACTATTTCGGTTTTCCTGAGTGGTCTGAGTAACCGGCTGCCGAAGTGAGTGCCGCCTCTTTATTTTTCTTTTCTTCTGTCTTTCAACTCAAGTCGACTCGGCTCAGACGCTGTCCTGGACAGCACAACAGAATTGCCGATTTGCTGAACCTCCGTCCGACGTCAACCGACTTGAAAACATGGGACTTGAAACATGAGTACCGTGACTATAGACATACCACGCGATCAAGCTTGTTGAACGAAGACATCCCGGAAACTACGGGTTGTTTCGCTCCGATAGAAAGGTATCTTGCAAATATTTCCAGAATATGCTGTTGTTCTATGGTGCGATTACGATTGGCTGCTACAACCTGCCAGAAACTGTAGTGAAGGAACAGCCTAAGATTCATGGCGGGGTGCGTAGCACTATATTCATCCGCATGGGATGATGATGATGGTGATGATGATGATCCAGTTTTAATGGCGCGTAAGCAACTCAGGCTTCGTCCGCATGGGAAAACACAATTCATGTATTTCGGCAGACAAACAGAAAGTTTGTAATTTTTTCTCTGTTTTTTTGTGTGTGTGTGTGACCAAACTCAAAAGTGACATTTTCCACGTTTATCCGCATTCTTAAAACAGGTGGTGGTGGTGGTGGTGACGGGACCAGAACAGAAACAGAGATTCACCACATAGTTAAGGCCAACCATAGCACAGGATGATACCGTTATCACTATAGGGCTCGGGAGATGCAAAATGCAATATGCGTTTCTCCATAACCCAGGTTTCACATAAACCCGCAATGTTTCATGTGTCATATAATTCCATATTTCGGCCGATTTCTTCCAGATTCCCATAGAATATGACGGTTGCATATTGTGTCATATTTCGGCGCCATTTCAATCAGCCTAAAACGTTCTCTTTGTTTTCCCGTTGGTCACGTTATTACAAAAGGAAGGTCATCAGCTAAGAACCCGTGTTCTAGTTACATCTCAGCTACTACGCTGCTTTTAGGCTGCTTCGCGCTACCTAATCAGTGGATCCGGATAGTACCACTACAGGACCAGAACGCGCGACAAGTAGTCAGTGGGTTCAAGTTGCGGTTGATAAAAATAAGGAAATCATATAGTATTGCAGTCTTGGAGCACCGTTCTCGAAGGCAATGTTCAACACAACGCATGTGTGCACATGGCGTAGGTGAGCTAGGTAGCTAGCTAATTCGTCGGAATGACATCCAGCGACATCGCGCACATTTTACATGGCTATCTTACGGGTACCTTGACGTACATGACTTTCTTAACTGACAACGGAATGACGTTTTTAATCATCCAACGTGAAAATGCATGTATAGGTGTGTGTGTGTGTGGTGTGTGGTGTGTGTGTGTGTTGATGATTATTCAGGTTTTTGTGGCGCACGGACAACTAAGGTCATAGTGCGCCAAAGCTATGGTGAAAAGATAATGGGGATGGTTGGTGACTATGTAAAAGCAGCAAGATTAAACTAAAACCATAGTTTTGGAAAGGTTTAGACAGTAAAACAAGATACATGAGCAGAGCTGGGTAAAACTATATTGTATTTAAATAGTTAAAAACTCTCGTGTGTGTGTGTGTGTGTGTGTGTATGCACTATCGAAAACCTGATTATGGTGGTCGGTGGTACCCCTGAAGGAGCTTGCCGCTTTCAGGTTAGTTAGTAACGGTGAGTATGGCTATGGTGACAAAAATGGCAATGACCAATAAATAATACTTTATTGCGCACGGGGGGGGGGGGGGGTCGAAGTAGCTTGCCGTTGTTGGCCGCACTCAAGTGGGCATCGTCACGACTGATGATGATGATGATGATGATTCAGGTTTTTATGGCGCACGGACAACTAAGGTCATAGTGCGCGCATCGTCACGACTATAGCCAACGTACATCCCAACTGCCAATAAGGAACGTCCATTTCCATTTGCAGAGCATATTGTTAGACAACATACGCATTGATACAGTTCCTAGTGATGCCAAAGTTTCCGGAGGAACATTCCCGACATTATAATATTGCGTGCATATTTAGACGTTTCGACGCAGGTTTGCATGCATATTTTTGAAGATTTTTGTTCATAAAGTCCCGGGCTCCAGTTATCACTCGTGGTCTGTAGATAGCGCCAGCTGTACGGCTTATTGTGAAACTAACATAAAAGCATAAGTGCCAAAAAAAAAAGAAAAGGAGCCCGCCTTCCATTTCCAACCGACCAGGACGCGACAAGATGTCGTCGTTCGGGATGGTGGATTGCTAAAAGCGCATTATGCGGTGCAGCTCTGTTCTGTTCCAATTGCCACATTCCTCCTTCCCCCCGTTCTAAGAATGTACGATACCAGGCTCATCACTTTCTCTTTCCCCGACCTCACGTAGCAACGAGCCTGCTCGGATGACTGACAGGATTATGCAAAGCTTTGTTAACACGATCGCATGAATGGGGAGGACATGCCCTTACGGTTCAAATGGCAGGTTAACGCTACAATGCACGTCCACTCATTCAAAACGGGGCATCTGTTTATGACGCCACCGCTCGCATACCTTCCATGCTCATTCGTCTCGCAAGAGGATTATATGAATTACAAAACAGTCCTCGATATCGTTCGACTTGGCGGTGCCGCGTTTTGAAATCATTAAAACTGCAATAGCGCACACAGCATTGGTCGACTTATCCTCTTAGCCTCATCAGAGGCTCAATTCGTGCGTAATCACGACATAAAGAGCTTGGGGAATGGTCCGCTCGTAATTGGCTCATACCGTTTTAGCACGCGTCCACACTTTCACGCAATTTGTACGTACTCCTGTTTCTAAGGCAGCTCCTATGCGGCTGTTTATTTTTTTTTCTTTCTGCAGTAGCACCCAGACGGGTGTTGCCCAGTGCCTACCACTCTGTAGGTCCGTCCACGGACCACGTGGTAACACGGCACGTGACAGATTTTGACCAAAGAAGAGTTCGCAAAAAATTTCCGCCAACGATGGGACTAGGAAGCTACCGCATTTACAGGGCGTTTGGACATAATTATCGCAGAAATTGAATTTAAAGTACGCCTTAAAAAGCGACCGTGCGCAACGGTGGCAGAGAGCAGTACCAGCCTATGATCTGCCTGGGACCTCGCGCTGACGCTACAAGGCTCACACTCGCTCATTCATTAAGAGGAATGTTGTCTGCTACTGCGCTGTCGTCTGCTACTCGGCTGTTCGGGGCACTGCAAAAGCGTTGCTCCTGGCTCGGTCACGATTCGGCCGTTCCTTCTATCCCAAATTCTCCGGGAGAACTGGCAAACCTGGTTTACGGCGGCAAAGGGACAAGGCGCTGACCCCCAGTGACCGGCGAACCAGAACGAGTTCCTCCTGTAACGTCATCGGTGACGTGGCATCATACCTTCTCCTCCTCGTCATACCCGGAGTGGCGAGTTAAGGGTGAACGCGCGGAGCCACGTTTAGGTGAGTTTCTTTCTTTCTTTCTTTTTTGTAAACAAATCGCACACATCAAAACCTTTACTCCCTATTCGGTAAAACGGCACACACACTTTCATCAGACGTGTAATACCCCAGTCAGACGGCATGCTCGAAGGACTTTGGGGAATTGTCATTTGCAAAAAATGACCTCTGACAGCCGTGTCAGACGGCAGCTCGAAGGACCTTTCTAAGAAATGACCATCAACGCGAAAGGAGGCCCCCAACGACATTTGAGGAGCAGAAAGGAGCAATCTCGACAACAGCGTTATGCCATTGTACCCTCGCTACCTTCGCAGCTCAATGTAGGAAAACCTATAAAATGCGGATAATGGAGTGAAACTGTGTAAACGTATTTAGATCCTATTTAGAGAAGTGCATATGGCTTCTGCATCTTGATTTGTGGCGCACAGACCAACTTCAAATTTCCACAGGAGACAGGGAAAACGAAACCGAAAAAGGGAGCCGGTGAGGACAGTCAGTTGAGGAGCACTCCTTCCCGCCTGTCTGGCAGGCGCCCCCGAACAAAGGTCATTTGAGAGGCCGAAGGCGATTCCTCGCAATTGACATTTGAAATGCTGTCTGACCAGGGTATTAATCCGAATTTTTTTTTGATGGCCCTCTGTACTCCTTTAACATGTATCGCAAAAGTTAGCGCTTCTTTCGAAAAATGACTCTATTGGATAGTGTTCCCGGAAACCCCTTTTTCTCAAAACGTTACTGACAGAATCCAGCTTTTATTAAGTAGAATAATTGTAATTAGAGTAGATTTACAGGTAATAATAACGTGCGTCCTCCTAGTGCATAGCGACATGCTGCACGTGCCGCAGGGTACGATTACAATGATGATGATGATGATGATTGGGAATTTAGTGGCGCAACGACAACGAAGAGGGTGCGATCACGGATAATTTCGACCACCTGGAGTTCCTTTGATATACCCAAACTCTATAAAAACAGGAATAGAGTAATCTCCTTTATTACTCCTTGCACGTATTCCAATACGAAATGCTCGTAGGTCTGGTTACCATTCTACGATGTCCTACGTAAAACAGAAAGAAAGCAGCACGACCGCCAAAGTATTGAATACATTGTGTGCGCACCAGACACCAAAGCAGGTTGTTTGTAGGTTGTTGTTTTGTTTTGGGAGTAGCAGAACTAGTCAGGAGACAAGTTCAATTTCTCCATGGTTTTCTTTTAAATAATCAATCAATCAATCAATCAACCAAACTTTTCCTACCCGGCTTCTGTTTACGGCGGCTTGCTTTTCTTTTTTTTTCTTTTTTTTCGCGGAATAAATTAATCGATTCCGCGGGGCACTGTGTAAAAAGAACACGGGCTCTGTTTTCCACCAGTTTGCGACCAGATAAGTTTCACATGGCAACGGCAAACGCAAGCCCCATTCCCGTTTCTGTCTTTTTCGTCGGAGGCACGCGAGGCCCATGAATTGCGAAGGACAGCGGAATGCTATCCAATCACAGCGCATGTTTTATCGAGCAATTATCGGCGATTTTAAGGTCTGCGCGCGAAGCACTGTCATTGATCTGGCCTTCCTGCACGCGGAAATCAATGAACCACCGCTGCTGTTCCCCCTCATGCCAAGCCCTCCGCCTGGCGCGCAGGGCACAACCCTTGGGATCCCTACTGATGAAGTACACGCGGGGTTATAAACAATACCTTTAAACTGGAAACGGGAGGACTACTTCGCAATCCTGCTCCTGACATCAAGCCCGAGGGCAAACTGTCTTCTGCGACCTTGGGGGGCCTTTGGGCCATTTGAGCCTTGCCTTTGGACGAACCACCCGAGATTAGGGTCGTCATGTCCATGTCACGTCGAGACTGGGAGGTACCCGGGTTCGAATCCCGGTGCCGGCTGTGCTGTCTGGGGTTTTTCCTGGGTTTTCCTCAGACGCTTTCAGACATATGTCGGCACAGTTCCCTTAGAAGTCGGCCCAGGACGCACATTCCCCCAGGGCGTCAGTCGTGACGTTGCCCACCTACGTGAGGCCGACAACGGCAAGCCCTTTCACCACCCACCACATAGGGTGCTTGATGCACGCTGTCGGCACAGAAGGTCGGACCACAGCGGGGACCCATTGAAATCTTGAGCCATGAACTACTTGTAAATAGATGATGATGATGATGATTAGGGTTTTTCTGGCGCAGCGACTACAAAGGTCATAATGCGCCAAACATGGTTACGAACACAGATGAATTTAGTTATAAGACTAAAGTGAATGAAATTAAACCTAAAAATATACCGATGTAACTGTCGTCTCTGATGTGTAAAGTTCTTCTTTTGAGGAAAGTAACTAAAAAGTTATGGGCTCCCAAAGCAGGCCTATGTCCCTAAAAAAAGTTCAGGACATTATCAAAAGGAGTGATATAGGCTCATCACCCAACAAGAGTGCTGGGTGAAGAGGTGTACAATGCTTGTAGCATTCAGTGAAGTAGCGCTGGCGGTGAGGTTCGTGTTGTGGGCATGTGATAAGAATGTGAAAGATGAAGAGTTGCTCGTTACTTGTAAGTAGAGCTGCAATGAAAGAAAATTTATCTCTTCCATAATGGCCAGAGTTCTCTCAAGCCACAATTTTCGTCCCAATTGCAAAACTACAATTAAAAATGACGGGCAACACTGTGTCGAAGTTCCCACCAATTCGTCAAATACGACGGCAAACCTACATTGCACGCGCTCTGAACATTGCGTCTGAAATGAACGAAGTCGGCTACGTAGACATCATGAGCCAGTCGGGAACATAGATCACTGTTGCTTGACAAATTCGGGATTATTTCCCGCTAGATGTCGCCCTGAGCCGTTTTACCGGAATTTTACTAGCAAATTAAAAATATTTAGCGCTCCTCGTCACATGTACAACTTGTGCTGGGTTTACAAGGAACAAATTCTTGAACTATGCCCGCAATATATCCTGTCGGTTTGCTACTTTACTGTGCCTTTCATCATTCCATACTGATTTTTCACTTGTTCATTGCCGTCATCACGTCACGAACCTCACCAATCTCTGGTGGTCTGTGCATTAAGCAGTTTTCATAAGTAGAAGTGAGCTGGAGTAAGCGCCTCAGCACTGGTGAAGCCCCATATTCTCCATATTCTTATTAAATCCAATTTAATCCAAGCCAGGACTGCTGCAACGTCAACGGAGCTCAACGATGTTTTGATAGACCGGTGGATGGGAAAGAATGAGAAAAATGAAGTCGTGGATCAACTGGTCTTACAACAACAACTTTATATGAATGATGATGATTGGGAAGTTTGCCCTATAATATATTATATTCGACCCCACTGCTGTGCTTGAGGTAATGTGGTGAAATTGAATAATGATTCGCCTCACAGTGTGGACCGAAGTCCTACGGTATCCCAAAGGGGGGGGGGGATATGTTTATTAAGAAAAAAAGAAAAGTGTGATGGATTTGGCCATGGACCAAGGAATCTTGACAGAGCGAGATGGCGATTGTCCAGCTCATTTAGAGACACTGAAAGTCAGTGATGGCCAGTAGTTAACTACATGTAGTAAAACTACTAGTTAAACTACCTGATTGTAGCTAAAAAGTAGTTATCAACTACTTGCAGAAACGTAGTGGCAACTACTAATTAAGCTACTATTTCGAGTAGTTAACTACAGTAGTTAGGTTACTGCAGGCACCTTCACGGCACGATTGTGCTTCCGACTTTTACCTTGAGCTACTTATTCGATGAGATCGGAGGTGCAGAGCAATTGTGCCGTGCATGTCTACTAAATCTTCACTTTTAATGCTTGTCCAGTGAAGCCTCATTTGCTGAGAAATAATTCTGCAACTAAGTTTATATATTTGTGCGTGGCGCACTGATCTGTGATGAAGGAGCCTGAGTGTAAATCTCGTACATGGTCCGTCGTACGATCTACGTCACTTTATAGCGGAAGCTTTCACTCCATAGAAAATATTTCCGCAGCAAGCTCTTTTGTCAGCGCATAACAAGAGACAGGTAGTGGATTTTACGACAGTATGTGAATTAAGCGACGTAGGCACAAGAGTATATTTTAAATATGATTATCACTGCTCGTGATTCATGTTTAGGTGTCCAAGAACACTACAAGGGATTGGTGTTGATGTACAACGTTAAGTAGTTATAGATGTAGTTAAAATATATTGCAGTAGTTAAATTAAGTAGTTTTAACTACTCACCTGTAAAGTAGTTGAACTACTAGTTAAACTACTCCATTGCGAAGTAGTTAGTAGTTATAGTTAAACTACTGTAGAAGTAGTTAGCGGTCTTCACTGCTGAAAGTGTGGATCTGAAATGTTGTCAGTGCGGGCAATGAAGAAAGATATGCCTTAGATCGATCTTGCAGATCAATGTGTCTAGGACAGTGAACTTGTCGCAAGCGGTAACGCCACTGAGCTGTGAAAGCCACATTGAGTCGCATCCGATGAATTAATGCAGCGTCTTGACGAGAGGTGTTGCGTGCCATCCGGAAAGCAAGTGTTGAATCAACTCAAGCAGGCATAGTTCGAGGTGGGGGGGGGGGATGTCTGTAGTCCACTGGTAGGAAGACAGGGGTGGCATTAGACTGCAAAGCTGCCGCATCACCAAAGCACAACATGGATAAGGAAACAACACAGAACACTGGACTAGACGTGTCCAAGTCGTGCCACTAGATGTCGAATATTCGAACGACGGTTTCCTCTCAGCAGTGCAATACTCGTTTCGTCTCGCAGATCAGATTTCAGAGCTGCTTCTACGACCCAGTCAGGCAGTTCATTCGACACGACACCACAATAGGTTGGAACCCACTGGAGTACTAACCTGTACCCTGCTTCGTATACATGCTGGTAAGTCATTAACACATCCGTCGCTACACTCTTAAAAATGAACTTCACCACATAGCACGCTCCTATGCACGGCACAAAATAGGCTCTTCCTCACGTTTTCAACAAAACTAGGGCGAGAACGTTGTTATTCGGGGTGATGGTTGGCTAGGAGCGTGCTATGTGGTGAAGTTCATTTTTAAGAGTCAGGGCGTCAGTCGTGACGTTGCCCACATACGTGAGGCCGACAACGGCAAGCCCTATCACCATCACCACCACCACCACCATCATTTTTAAGAGTGTTGGGGTGCGGATGAGACTCGTGTGCCTGCGTTCTCAATATAACCTGCAGTGCAGATTTGGAGTCGGTGAACCCTGTTCATTGTATACTGCTCCTATTCATGAGAGTGCTTAGACATAAGTTCGTTTCTCGTTGTTTGTATATTGATTATTGAGTAAAGTAAATTATTGAGGGCAAAGTGAGTAACGTCCTCTCGTTGGTAATGGCTCCACAGTCATGGTAAAGTCTGAAAGGTGGTGGGTTCGAACCCTACCGCGGACTGTGTTGTGTAAGGTTTTCTCCGTGTTTTGTGGCAGACCTTCCAGACGAAGAGTTCATGAAGAGTTTCCCCAAGTCTTCACAAGACACTCCTCCCTTCTGTCCTTTCTCTATCCGCCCACACTCTAAGAAAAAAAAGGAGTAAAACGGGGAGTAATTGCAGCTTCTACTCCCCTAGTCTGCAATTACTCCCCATTTTAGTCCCCTAACGCAACATTTAGTCCCGACATTTACTCCCCGGGACTGCAAATTCTCACTAAACTTCGCGAATGGTCTCCTGAATGCAACAGTCTACGTAAATATGTGCCCTTGGTCAATTTGAACGACATAAGGCTGTATAACTCAGACGTAGCAATTTTCCAACCACACAGAGTAAGAAACAGTTAGCGCATCTTTCTTCGCAAATTGTGCCCTATAGTATGGCGCAAGATTTTATATCACTCGATATATCACGGCTGACGGTTTGCTTCAAAGTATTTTCATGCATGCGCGCCAATTATGTACCTGGGACTCTTACAACAGCGCGTGAAATGCGGTCTTCACTCTGTGACATTCATTTACTCCCGTGCATTTACTCCCGAAAGGGACTATTTTTTGTGGCAATACAATTACTCCCCAAAAGGAGTAAAATTACTCCTTTTTTTCTTAGAGTGCACCTGTCTGTACTGGCGCTTAGTTCAGTGGTTCCCAAACTTTCCTACCCCGCGAACTATCAGAACTACTTTTTTTTTTTGGTACGCAGAATAGTGGGCAGAGTATTGTTTATGGATATCTCCTTTTTATAGTTTCTGAGCTGATTCGTGACCCTACGCTGAATCTGTCACGACGACCCCCTTGAGGGTCGCGATACACAGTTTGGAAAAAGACTGCCTTAGAAGCTTCGCAGGTGCAAACACAGCATAAAGAACCATGACACAATACTGAATACATATTAAACGCATCGCCATAATACATCCCAACACGCGCAAAACAGAACGGCATGTAATTCCGTATCATTTCCTTTTGCAGGACACATTCGATTCCCGCATTATTTGAACGAGAATACAGGAGCGATATCAATACACCGAAGGCATTAAATATCTTGTAGCGAATACCGTCACCTAAAAAATACATATTTTATGCACACTTTAAAAAAAAAAAAAAGAAGAAACAGCGCCAACGCCATGTCCCGTGCTCTGGATAACGCCATATACAATGCGAACGTTAGAGGAGGAGGAGGAGGAGGAGGAGGAGTGTCGTTGGGAGGAACCCGAGAGGTCTGCCTGCCTGATTAGGCGGCATGTTTCTCGGGAAGGGAAAGGTGGTGGAGAGGAGGAGAGGAAAGGGTGAAGTGGAAGACCGAGCGGAATCCGCTCGGGGGGAGGATAGCTGCGTCCATGGGCCGACTTCAGGGGAACTGTGCCGGCATACGCCTATTCCATATCTGAGGGAAACCCAGGAAAAACCCCAGACGGCACAGCCGGCCCGCGGATTCGAACCGCGGACCTCCCAGTCTCCATGCGCACGCGTTACCGCTGCGCCACCGGAGCTGGTGCGAACGTTAGAAGAGTCAGAAATAATGGCATTCGACAGACCGGGGACCACAGCCGAGGAAGGTAAACACGGTGTCTGCGTATGGTGCTGACGGAAGTAAAACGCTTTCTGTTCTCTTTGAATGATAGTGGGACACGGAATCTTTTGAAGATTCAAGCTCAGGAGAAACGCGTCTGTGGATGTTTCCTTTGCTGAGCTGATGATGATGATGATGATGATGATTCCGGTTTTTATGGCGCACAGACAACTAAGGTCATAGCCTTTGCTGAGCGCTTATGTGAATGTACATAGAAGATCTCATGTACGGCTCGTGATACGCTGAGTGTAATTAACAAGTCTGCTTCTAGATTTTCAGAGCGGAGACATTGGAGTTTCTACTTGAAAAAAAATTGCAGGATTTTGGCAGTTTTCGGCTGACGTTAATGGACACGCAGGTGCAGCACAGTGCTCGTGATCCGACGTTTTCCGACTTCATGAGCACGACATCGATTTTGCAACTTGATGGCCATTTCATTCCTGATAGTCGTCACAGATGCATGATGCTACTTGATGCCCGCACGATTGGCTGTGCACCTGATATGTGCATGATGCGCAGGGGGTGGTCGTGGTGGAAGTGACGATACAGGCTTGCCCTTATCCGCCTCACCCATGTGAGAAGGGCCACGACTGTAGCCAGGATGAGATGAGATAATGTGGTGGGAGACGATGACATTGTGATGGTCGAAACCTAAGTTATAGACCGGTGACTGCTAAGATTAATGAGAAGTCCCGTTAGCAAATGAATTCGCAGTCATAGTCTTTGGGGATGTAGGGCATCATGCAGCGTACAACTCATGCAGTGCACAAAGTATTTTTCCCACACCTCAGCCCACGTACGACAATGAATCGGGATGCTGCAATTTGCGTTATCCAGAGGGCTTATTTAGTACAATTGAAATATAGTGAAACGCTCGCAGTCTAAAGGGCAGGGGTTGCGCATTCCGGGAAAGTTCTTTCAACGGGAGATCTAGTCGATAATTTTGCAGAATTTCCCTGATTCCAGGGTGCTGTGTTTGTACAGCGCTGGACGAAACTTTACGGAACACACGCCTGCGCATTCCTTCCTCAGAGTGACACGATAGCAGCTAATGTGACTGTACGGGCTTACAGATACATGCCTATAGGTGCTGTTGCATTTGTGGATCCTTGTGGTAGCGTAGCGGAAGGTAGCCAGGCAGGGGTCAGTCTAACGAAACAACACAGGTTTATTGCATGACGAAGTCTCGAGGAGAACAGACAAGGAGGCCTTCCGGGGCCTTTGGTTTTATACAAAATTTGGGGGACGTGGCCTTCCAGACATCACGTGCTTCTACGATTGGTGTCCATTGTCCGGAGAGCTTGGCGACGTCCTGGCGCGACAAAGAAGTATTCTTGGCCCAGAGGGTTTCGTCTTGACCAGGGAAACAAGAGGAGGCTCAACGGCTGTGGCCTGGTTTTGTCCCACCACCGAGGGGATTAGACTAATTGTTCGTACTCGGGGTTTTGTGAGACGCCCTTGGACCTCTGACGGCCAAAGTTAGGAACGGGTCGCTTGGCCTTCTTTCGTGCACAGTTGACGCCGAATACAAAGACAAGGCCACGTGTATTAGCCGGTCGCAACAGTACCCACAGTCACCCGTTTTCAAGTCCGCACGGTACCATTCGCTGCTGACGAGTCACTCTGAAGAAGAACGTGTTCCGGAGCGTGTTCCGTACACCTTTGTCCAGCACTGTACTATCTCATTATAAGAACAAATTGTATGTCGCTGTCTCCACGGGTTGACAAACTGGGGCTACTGCTGACGTGACCAGCAGATGCTAGTTGGTCCGCTTGCGTGGGGTGAAGTGATCCACAACATGGTGCTACTTGATGCGCACACCAAAGGCGATTAAAATGGCGTGTGTCTTGTGCAACATGATGCGGAGAACATTGTCGGTAACTGCGGTGGTCCCGGTAGAAGGAAGAAGAGATATTGGGGTGCAGGAGGCGTTCGAGTGTGCAGCCCCAGGGATCTATCTGGCTACTGGGTCACCACCAGTGGAGCACGTTCTATACTACCTCAATCCAGGTGCAGGCTGTGCTGTCTGGGGGTTTTCCTGGGTTTTCCACAGACGTGGTGAGACATATGTCGGCGCACCTCCCTTAGAAGTCAGCCCTGGACCCACATTCCCCCAGAGCTTTAGTCGTGACGTGGTCTACCTCTGTGAGGAACGACAACGGCGCGCCCGTTCAGAAGCACTACCACCACCACCACCACCACCACCACCACAACAACAGTCACAGGGCCAACCGCTATCAAGAGAAAGTACCTCTCAGTCTTGCGTTTCTTGTGTGCGTTTCGTCCGCGCTTCTCGTATCCTTCATCACACCGGTCCATCACAGATACGCATGACGTGCATGATGCATACACGTGAACGTGACAATCAATATCGTCCACAGGCCGACCACTCCCAAGGAGCACAATGTACTGAAAGTCGAGTGCAATAGGGGTGGTGGACGGGTAGGTGGAAGGTCTTGAACAGGCTCGTGCAACTACAGAACATTGATAAGACACATACCGTCCACCCCTATATTGCACTCGACTTTCAGTGCATTGTGCTGCTTGGGCGGTGGCGTCGCTCATGATCATTGTTGTCTCGAGACATAAAGGCACGAATTATTAAGCAACAAAACAATTAACCAATCATACCAGCACGTAGCGAGTCCTGGACCCCGATATTGAACTCTCACATAAATAACGTTATCCTTATCGCGACGGCACGTGGAAACCGTTTTGGTATAGGCCGCAATTTTCAATTAAACGTTGTAATTGGTCCTCACGGGACAGCTCCTGTGGAAATTACGGGCGAAGTGCCCGTTCCCTTAGAAGTCGGCCCAGGACGCACATATCCCCAGGGCGTCAGTCGTGACGTTGCACACCTCTTTCGAGGCCGACAACGGCGAGCTCTTTCATCATCACCATCATCATCACCACCACCACCACGGGTGAAGGGGTGCATATAACACGCGTTACGGGACAACGACAAGTTGAAGATCTGGGCCCCTGGAAGAGTCCAGTATTGCTTTTCTGGTTGCTCGCAACTTTCGCGCTGATGGGAAACGGGAGACT
The DNA here is from genome assembly GCF_037126465.1 of Ornithodoros turicata. NCBI lineage: Eukaryota > Metazoa > Arthropoda > Arachnida > Ixodida > Argasidae > Ornithodoros > Ornithodoros turicata. Next base: position 143,721,713 of record NC_088202.1, on the reverse strand, counting down.
GGTTGATAGTGGCGAGGACAGTACGTGCTTCCTGACTATAGTAAACACTGAAAACCTTACTTGTATTCTTCGATTATTTGAGATTAAAAACCAAGTGTGCGCAGTAGCAGAAGAAGGAACAAAACAACAAAAGAGCAACGTTATCGATAAATTCGTCGCTGACACGGCCATAGCGCCTTCCGTATCGGTTATGTTCTAGCAACTAATATCGGGTCGTCGCAGTATCGGTTTAAATAAAAAAAGAAGGAAGGAAAATAAATTCGGGAACGAAGGAAGAAGCTATCTCTATGTATTCCATTTTCGTTTTAATATGGCTGTTTGGCACCACCTGGCGCAACGCAATGCACGCGAGCCGAAGTGATGACTTAACATGTTTCTTTCGCGTGACACCATGCTGCGTTCTGCCGCTCGGCGTTCGATAACGCGCCGGACGTCGCCGGGTGGCGACACTGGGCTTCTTTTGCTGTGCTTATCCTTGCTTATCCTTTCTTGAGGACGAGGATCACCTTCGGATAAATAGGGGCATTTATAAAAAAAAACACGCAACAAAGTGCTATATGTACAGTGCTCAACAACCCAGCAGAATGTTAGCGTTTCTGACCCTGTGGCAAGAACAGAGGTAGAAGCCGTTGATGCACCATCACATCGGCACGGCTCACTGTGAGCACCGAAATTGAAATAAACCGAGGAAAAGGTGCCGATGCCAGAATTCGAACCTGGACCTTCCTGATTCCTGGTCAGGGATGCTGATATAGTATAAGTGCTAGCATCCCTCAGGAGCCTCTACGCTCGAATCCAGACGTCGGTAATTTTTTTTTTCCTAGGAAATGTTAAGCAGCCCATGTATGTCTGTGTCAAAGACCGTTAGAGAAAACGGCCATTGAATGAGGGAGATAAGTAACACATCGTTGAACTGAAATGGCGTCAAACTATGAAGCAGTTAAGTGGACGGATGTACACGAATTAAAATTTTTCAGTTACGATGCGGCGTTGTTTATTGCTCGACGGATGAGTCAGCTCTCAACGAGCGAAGTATAACTATATCTGAAGTCAACAACAGGATTGCCGCTTGAAAACTACCTGTTTTTCTGTCTGAACTCAAGTATTTTCAAGCACAGATGAAGTTCCGTTCAATATTATTCCGATACCGAAATTTTACAGCTGTAAGCTTCCCCTAACTTATTCAATAAGCGTTCGTGAAAATAAGACGACATTTCTAGAATTATGTCAGTTACCTATACGTTGACATCTATGTATTCTTTTCGACATAGGATTTGATGTGTCCCATTGCATCGAACAAACTATGGCAAGCAGTCATTGACGTACACGTCACCATTTATTTTTAATCAGTACGTTGGGACGTCGCCAGACCCATTGTTGATGTCAAAAGGAAAGCTCTGTCGCTTTATGTTGTGTACTTAACTGTTAATTGAGTCAACTGTGAACTGTTAGTTGATTTGTTTGTATTATCTTTCTTCTTTTTTCTTACTCTCTTTTGGCTATTGTTACAATATCGGTCTTTTTTCTTTTTTCCTGTACGTTGTGATCGTTCCTGTATTGTTGCTGTAAAGAGTGGAACTTGGGGGAGGAGCTGGTGTCAAGCCTCATTGGCTTTTTGCTGCTCTCCCAACCGCAAGGAAATAAATTGAAATTGAAATAAAGTCGCAGTAAATTCTCAGAACCAATGCCACTCCCCTCATCTCTCATCGCTCTGAAAGTAGAGCTTCCGTAATCCAACATCAACTCTTCCTTTCAAGACAAAGAATAAAAAATAACAAAGACGGTTAAGAGCATCAACTCCGACTCGTCTGTATGTCTGTCTGACCTTGTCGAGCCACCTACTACTGATTGCGTTTTGTTTTTCATTTTCATTTTTTTTTGTTGATATTTGTATCGCGTTTGTATTTCTCTTCACCCTTACCCTTTTGTCTTGTACCATGTGACTGGTTTTTGATATATGCTTCACCACTTGTAACAGGTCCTCAAACCTGAAGAAGTGCAGCCTACTGCACGAAAGTCTTGTTTTTAATGTATATAGTAAACAGCTGATGCTCTTAACCGTCTTTGTTATTTTTGATTCTGCATCGCCGGAAACTTGCACATTGTTTTTCTTCACGTTCTACGATTTCAAGACAAAGGACAGAAATGGAATTAGCCGCACATTCACGCTGAAGAAGCCTAGCCTATAGCGAGCGGCAGGTGCAGCCTGTGCAGAATAAAGGTGCAAATATCATTCGACCAGTAAATCATTACGACGCGAAAACGCACTACAAACGATGCTCAGCACAATAACACGGTCTATTATTACGTGCTGACGTTCGGCTAACTTCATAAAATCACTTCTAACGGCGCTAACAGCAGCATTCCTTAACCACGACATCCCACACACACACACACATACACACGCACACGCAGCCTCATTTTTCACAATCAACCTAAAACCAGTCTTGCGAAAACAGTTGCTCGGCGCGTTCGATGACGAGGGAGCGATATAGAAATAGTGCACGAATGCCGGCATCGACTGTAATAAATGTTAGCAAGAATTGCGCATACCGTCAATGGCGCGCGCGATGTAGAAAAATCGGCCTGTGGGCAATTGCATTTTCGTGGTCTGGTTCAACTGCGCCGGGAGAACCAAACCCAGGCGAGGCACGAAATGCTGCAAGCACGCCACCCAGTGAGCACGCAACGGGTGGAGAGAGAGAGAGAGAGAGAGGGAATTCTAATATAGGGGTGTGGAATTCCCAGCGCAATGTAGAATAGGGATATATACAAAGAGAGAGGAGGATAAAAAGGGGAAACGAAAGCAGAAATTGACCGTGTTCTTTGTGGACGCCGTGCGGTCAGCGCATTTATTATGTGTTGGTCACTAGCGATTGTGCCAGAGTGCAGCCCGTATGGAGCACGAAAATGATTCTTTTTTTTTTTCTTTTTTCTTTCTTTTTTTTTTGAAAATACGTGATGTTATGATCCGGAAGTAAAAAAAAAAGGATTGCTGCAATTATGATTATATCATTCTTTTATTTGTGTGTGCACGCGTGACGTTCACTGTCGTTTTCGTCAAAACCTCGTCGTTTCTTTTTGTGTAATTTTAGTTTCGATTTTTCTTGTTTGACTTTTACTTTCTACCTTTTGTCGAGTGCCCCCATCTCCTTTCGTATGCATTGGGAAATACGTTGTGCAGCTTGGAGAAATTCTGCAACTGCACGGACATCATAGATTAGATAAGATATATAAAGGAAAATTGTAGAGACGTTCCCTTCCGCTACTCCAAATTCACGTCCTCTGTAGAGAACTAAACACGAAGAAAAAAAATGGCGGAGGTTACTAAAAACAGACACACGGGCCAAGAAGAAGTGATAGCTCAAGACGCAAAGGAAAGGCTCCTAAAAGTCGCAGAGGAAAAGTTACACAACACGTAATCCGAAAGAAGTTCACAGCTTAGCAATAAAGCTACTTGCGGAGTACATTAGAGTAAAGTAGAGAAGCGGAAGGTCGATGCAGAGCTATCTGCCTGACATATCGACGGCATGTCGCATAAAAGGGGAAAGACGAGATAGGTATGTAAATAAAAGAAAAAAAAAGTGTTTGTTCGATTCAACAAACAAGATTTGAACTATTCCTTGCTTATGCGCTCAGTCATTCGCGATGCCAGCCTTGGAGTGCACAGCAGAGAGGCCTTTCTCGTCATGAGTGTCCGATGGGGAGATACGTAACTAGGAAGCATCGATTGGTTTAATATTGAAGGGCGTTGACGCTCAAATTTGTAGATCAGAAGAGCGCGGGCACCATACGCACGTGGATGAGAGTCTAAATGTAGCCTAATGTAAACTGTAATGCTAAAAACGTACACTGTAAACTGGAAAACACCCTTATGGGTGTAAATAGCTTGTCCTATAACTGACACCTCTTTTTACACCGTACATGGTCTGGAACACCCTTTTTAGAGGGTGTATTCCGTGTAAATCACCCCTGGAAAGGGCGCTTTTCTTTGAAAATGCCCTCTTTTGCACCCTTTAAACACCCTTTTAGAAGGGTGTAAGATCGTTAAACACCCTCCCAAAAAGGTGTATAAAGGGTGCAAAAGACGGCATTTTCAAGGAAAAGCACCCTTTCAAAGGGCGTTTTACACGGGATACACCCTCTAAAAAAGTGTTCCAGACCATACGGTGTAAAAAGAGGAGTCAAACATAGGACAAGCGATTTACACCCATAAGGGTGTTTTTCAGTTTACAGTGTAGGATTCCCTCCCATTGTGCCATTTCGCTTTTACCCAAGATCCTCCAATTAAACGGTACAAAAATTTCTGAAGAATTAAACACAAACACCCCGCATAACACCAGCATTATCTACTGATATTTTAATAATATGCGGTTTGACGTCGGGAGCCAACTACGATCACAGGCGACGCAGCACTGTGCACGGGTTAATTTCGGCCGCCCGAGAGTTCGTTAACATGCCGCGGATTCGCAGCGCACGGCATCCCGCTCTTAACTGCACCCGCGGAGGTACCCGGGTTCGAATCCCGGTGCCGGCTGTGCTGTCTGGGGTTTTTCCTGGGTTTTCCTCAGACGCTTTAAGACATATGTCGGCACAGTTCCCTTAGAAGTCGGCCCAGGACGCACATTCCCCCAGGGCGTCAGTCGTGACGTTGCCCGCATACGTGAGGCCGACAACGGCAAGCCCTATCGCCATCACCACCACAACCACCACCCGCGGAGGACGTAGCTGTCGGCGCGTCTTCCGCCTGCGTTGAACCCGTGAACCTGAGATCAGCGAAGGACATACGGTATCCACCTTGATCCGCTGAGGCCGATTTCAGCATTTATCAATCCACAATACGAAGTCCGAAAGAGGTACGATTGAAAACCTCATTGTTGACAACGGGTGCGTTTTTTTTTTATTCCACCCGGCTAACTCTGGGGTAACCCTTACTGGGCGAAAAATCGAGGGTGACGGAAGTGACGTCATAACCTACCGGCGAAAAAATTCAACTCTCGTCGCTCGAGGGTTACTCTGGGTACTTACTCTCACTTACCCAGCTCAGCAGGTGGGTAGCAGAAGGTTATGACGTCACACGACGCCAAGTGAGAGTCCCGCGTCTTTTAACTTCCGGATTCCGAGCATATTTCAGTGGCTTTAGCACGGCTGTTGTTTCGTTGGATGCATGCCTTTTTCTTCCTTCGTCATCATCTTCTCCTTCGTCATCATCTTCCCCTTCGTCAAATGCGTCAAGCAGCACAAGTGCCGCAACTTCTACAATCATGTCCTCGTCAAAAACGTCGCCTGCCTCTGCCACCATGTTCGCTGAGGGTGCGTTTTTTTATTCTACCCGGGTAACCCCCGGGTTACGCACCACGTGACTCGTGTGAGATGTCACGTGACCTGTGGGTCGGTACCCCCGTTTAGAAATTTTTGCCCATTACGAGTTACGCCCGTCTCAGCGAACATGGCGGCAGAGGCAGACGACGTTTTTGACGAGGATATGATTGTAGAAGTTGCGGCACTTGTGCTGCTTGACGCATTTGACGAAGGGGAAGATGATAAAGAAGGAAGAAAAAAGGCATGCATCCAACGAAACAACAGCCGTGCTAAAGCCACCGAAATATGCTCGGAATCGAAAAGTTAAAAGATGCGGGACTCTCACTTGACGTCGTGTGACGTCATAACCCTCTGCTACCCACCTGCTGAGCTGGGTCAGTGAGAGTAGGTACCCAGAGTAACCTTCGAGCGACGAGAGTTGAATTTTCGCCGGTAGGTTATGACGTCACTTCCGGCACCCTCGATTTTTCGCCCAGTAAGGGTTACCCCCGAGTTACCCGGGTACAATAAAAAAACGCACCCTGAGACGGGCGTAACTCGTAATGGGCGAAAATTTCTAAACGGGGGTACCTACCCACAGGTCACGTGGCATCTCACTCGGGTCACGTGGTGCGTAACCCGGGGGTTACCCGGGTAGAATAAAAAAAAAAAAAAAAAACGCACCCAACATCAATCGGATGCATAGTGACGCAGCTCCAGATATGATCCTGACCATGGCGCGACCGCCGTTAGCAATTGCAGCTCCGCGTGACTCATTCAAAATCGCTCTGTGAGACTACTCGCTGCGAGGGATCGATTGACTTTTTTTTTTGTTTGTTTCTCGTTCTTCATGACTGCACTTTCCTAATGAATGCAGAGTTCATTAACGAACACATTAGGCGGTAGCTGGGTAACCGTTGCGCAACATGCAACCCGATACCGTTGAAGATAAAGTTCGTGAATGCAAAAACAAGAGCTGTATAATTTTAAACAGCGCTCGAGAAAGCCAACACACACAGTTGCTGGTGCGGATGGTTGCGGAATGATTACGCTACATTGTTACGTTTCCTCGATGTGAAATTGTCGGTGCTTCGCTCCAAGAGAACAATGAACTCACGTTGAGACCTGTGTGACTTGCTCGCAGGCGGCTCAGCTCTGCGCGGCTTCAATATGCAGTACAGTATAGTGCCCGGTCTTCAACTTTATCGTTATCAACTTTATCGTTTATCAACGTTATCGTTTATCAACGTTATCGTTTATCAACGTTATCCCCCTTATGCGCGTTAAATGCGTCACTCCGTGATTCGCCACGAGGTATTGCGGAAGCCTATCAAAACTTTGGAGCGCGCGAACTTTAAATGCAAGAATAACGCTTGCTATGTCAGGGTTGCTATGTGTGTGTTTTCTTTTCTTGCTTTCTTTTCTTTTTTCTTGAAGCAAGTCGGCCTACGCCTGAATAACCTTTCCTCCCTTTCTTTTTTTTTTTTTTTCAATAATACCAAGTAATAAGAGCAACCGACTTCCTTAAATATAGATGCTTATAAGGATCATATAGGTATAAGCATAAGGTCATCCCTTAGGAATAAAAACCTTGAATTTTTATCCCTGTTCAACCTCATTTTGGATAACAAGCGTTATCCCACCAGGAGAGACGCTATGTGGAATTACCCTGGGGTGCGGACGTCACGTGGTGAGCAAAGCTTGAGTGTGTTACTACCCCGAATATTAAACGAGTTTGGTTTTTGATACAAATGCTACCATACCTACAAATGAAGAACTAAAAAAGCTGTTTTTATGAAACGGGAATTGAGCGTGGTGCAAGTCGGCACTCTTTGTATAAAGTTGTGTTCAAGTGTACAATTTGCGTTATGCAAACATTTGTAAATATCTTTGTTTCCTCCTATGTGTATACCTCTGATTGATTGTGAAGGTTGCTTCTGTACTGCTTTGGAGTCGGGGCCTTGCCAAGCTACATTGATGGCTTTTTGCCCAGCCTCCTCCACTTTGTGGAAATAAATAAATAAATGAATAAATAAATGAATAAATAAATGAATAAATAAATAAATAAATAAACATATCCCCCCGGCCCCTATGTCACGGTACGAGATCGGAGCCCTCGCCACTCGCAACCAAATCTTAATTCCATTCTGATATTTTAATTGGAGTTGCAAAATAATTTACACATTCCAGCTCTGTGTACTGTCCAGGCTCATTTTTTCGCACATTTAACTTGCTTTGGTGAACTTCGAAGTATTTTTAAATCGCTAAAATCTCCCAGTGCCTGGGAGCTAAAAAGACCACACACAACACTGACTGACGAAAGAAAGGTTTGTCACTCTCACACTCACACTGTCACTCACACTGTCAAAATTCACTCACACTGTCAAAATTCATTCACACTGTCAAAATTCATTCACACTGTCAAAATTCATTCACACTGTCAAAATTCACTCACACTGTTACTCACACTGTCAAAATTCACTCACACTGTCAAAATTCAGTCACACTGTCACTCACACTGTCAAAATTCACTCACACTGTCGCTCTCTCACTCACTCTCTCACTCACTCTCTCACTCATTCTCTCACTCATTCTCTCACTCATTCTCTCACTCATTCTCTCACTCATTCTCTCACTCATTCTCTCACTCATTCTCTCTCTCGCTTTGAAATTATTATTATATTTTTATATTCGCGCGGTTCTACTCATTGTATAACTTTGGGGTACGCAAAAAGGAAACTGAGCTTTTTAATTCTTTTTGCAATCCGTGCGTGTTAGTGCCGCGAAGCAACTGTGGCTATGAGCGGCGTACAGACGTGGACAGATGGAGAGAGGACAGCAGGTTAGGAGTGGGCAACAGGGCCCGTACTGTGCGTCCTGGGCCGACTTCAGGAGGAAATATCCGCCGACATTCACCTGGAAACTCTGCCGGAAATCCGATTGGATTTGCCGATTATGACGACCACGTCATAATCGGCAAATCCAATGAGGAGCCCGTCCGCACGATCCGCTAGGGGCGCTACCTATCGGCCCGCGACAGTGCCGTGTATGCCAAAGGGAGTCTGGCCATTAATGGGACCTGCCTATACCTGGAGCTCCACCCACTTTTTGAGCTCTCTGGCCAATCACGAGGTAAAATACAGTTCGCTATTAATCCCAGGCTATCCAAGCTATAAATTATCTGTATTCACTGGGTGCCGACATTTTCGGGAAACTGGATTGGATTGGATTGGATTGAATAGGATATTCCTTGACGACCAAGCAACATAATGAATTTTGCGTCCACTTTCAACGGCGCCATCGGGATGGTGAGGGGCATGTCGGGAAGACGCAGAATAGCAGAAGTAGCAGAAGCAGAAGTGCATGCTAGCAGAACTGATTGGCCGGTAGAACCGCTAGTTGGAACAGACTGCCGGTATTATACGTATTTTAAGTATAAAACATAACATGATTGAATCGAGAATGGGCAAAGGTGCGTACATGAATAAAAGTATGTCATAAAATGCAAATTTTTGGCAATCCGTTGCGTTTTGCTTGCTGTTTGCCTGTCAGTGCTGTCGTTACTAGGCCTAACAAGGACGACGAAACATGTTATTTTCAGGCAAACATTGACACTGGAGCGTAATTTAAAGGTGATTTGCAATATAATTGCAACAGAATGTACACTTACGGAATAAAATTGATGTAATTTGTGAAAAAAAAAATTGTCACGAAATCCTCGCTTTGCCGTTCCAAGCTACGCCGCCATTTTCGGGAAAATTTTGGTGTCATGGCGGCCCGCATAGAAAACAGCAGCCAATGAAAAACGCTCAATTTGATTGACAGGTCGAGCCTCTTTTTTAGGCTCCTCCTAATGGCCAGACTCCCTTTGGCATACACGCACTGGCCCGCGAGATCTGCATCACGATTGGACGATGGAAATCTGAATTTCGAACGCGCAGAAGCGGACGCACGGTTATCGTAGCAGACGACAGCAACAGTTCCTATGAAAACGCGTACAATGATGATGATAATCAACTTTAGAAGGACGTACCTCTCGTGGGACATTCACCGCTTGTACAAAAATACTAAGGTAAGCTGAAGTACAGAGTACTGTACAAATTAAGCAAGCAATAACGCGGCCGATGAGCAGCGCCACCGCTAGCCTCCAAATGCGGCGCCGGGAAGGGGCCCGTATGACACGGTCGCTATAATCTAGTAGGTCGTAGTCCACATAGACTGTGCACACCAGTTCACAAACACTGCAGTGTTTTTACATTGCTTGTGCTTAGTTGTAGCTGTAATAGTTGATGATGATGATGATTCAGTTTTTTTTTTTGCACACAGACAACTAAGGTCATAGTAGTAGCGTTAATAGTGAACCGAGTGAAGCTCCATATGACTTATTACGGGTACAAGCTTTCGTACAGCATAGAAGCGTTGTCATTTGCCTCATGCAGTGTAGTCAGATGCACAGGCTAAGCTTGTACCTGTATTAACCGGTTTCTGTGAAGCTTCGGGGTTATTTGTATTATTGTTACAATATCCTTCGTTAAAAGAGCAATGAAATGACACAGGGCCAATTTATTTTCAAAAACGCCCTAAAAAAACACTTGTTGAGCGGAGACCTCGTGTGACCTTGGAGCGTCATATAATCAGATCGCTGTGATGGAGCACCAGCGTGGTGTGAAGCAGCAGCTGCGAAGTCTCATTTCCCACTGGAAAGTTATCTTCGGATTGGATTGGATCGGATTGAGGTTTTACTGGCCCATGTTATGATCTTCGGGCACGGCGTAGCGTTACATGCGGTGTATCCCGCGTCACGGAGTGTGGTCCACTTTTTTTCCCCCTAGAAGTCGGCCCAGGACGCACATTTCCCCAGGGCGTCAGTCGTGACGTTGCCTACATACGTGAGGCCCACAACGGCAAGCCCTTTCACCATCACCACCACCACTTTTTTTTCTCTCTTATAGTTCTAGCTCTGTTGCAAAATCTTGCGCACGAACAAGGTTGTCCACTTGGGGCAAGTTTGGGTACCCAAGCCGTTCTCAAAAAATCGTGTTCGCTCACAAAGCGCAATAACGGGGATTGCGCTGTGAGCATGCGCAGCGACGACCTCCAATTTCTCTGGGGCTCCGACGCTCCTATGGTAGAACTCCTAACTAAAACTAAAAATGATAATCCTACGGTAAAACTTTGATTTCAAGAACCCATCTCACGCTCTCACGGCGTCTCACGCTCTCGGGATTCATCGTGTGTTCAATGTTCCAAAAATCCTATACCACGTACGAAGTGCAGTTACACATTGCGTTTGTTCACTACAAGATGATGATAATTAGGAGTTTCATGGCGCGACGACAGCGAGGAGTGTTCACTAAAAGGCTGCACCTTCGGAAGTGTTAAGAAAAGCCAGACCGAAACAAAGACAAGCTTGCACCATTAAAGCGCTCAGCGGAACCATGTTTGAAGGTGTTTTACCAGGTTTTCCACGCAGATGAGTGGGAGGTGACATGGGTTCGAATCCTGGCATCAGCTGTGCTGTCTGACGGTTTCCCTGCGTTCTTCCGGCAGACTTCCCAGACACATGTCGGCATAGTTCCCACTGAAGTAGGCCCAGGAGGCACACTAACCTCCTGCCTATACCAATCCTTGCTACTGTCATCTCTCTTTGTCGCATTTGTCAACGTCTGTGCGCCGCTCATAGCCATAGCTGCTTCGCGGCGCTAATACGGATGGTAAAAAAAAAACTGCTGAGACGTCGCAACGCTCCGAGCGGAAAGACTTTCACGCTACCGTTGCGGGGCAGATCTCCATGAAGAGTACATTACCAGTAGATACGCCGCGGTGAACCTACTTCTTCTAAAATTGACGGATATTTTGCTGTCATATATTTTTTAAAAAATATTTTCCCCATAGCTTTGAGACCGAGACTCATTCCTAAATTATTCGACGTTGATGCAAGCGAAAGCATCGAGCAATTATACGACTGCGGCTTAGAATAATATCGATTGGACAGCATTATCTAAACGAACACGGAATGATTCGAAAAAAAGAAAACGACGTTAAGGAGGAGTGGGAATTAGGATTACAAGCCCTGATACATGTATTCGCAAAAAAAATTGCACGAATGCAGCGCGCAATCCTGTTGCGGTTTTAATCTCACGGCTCAGAAAAGCTGATTCCCCGCGGCTGACAAATCATGCCAGTCGACATTCGGTGAAGCCTTATCCTCCTGCTTTCTATTTGGCGTGAAACAGGCTCTGAAACGGCCTCTGAAACAGAATAGTCGAGCGCTTTAGACACCACCTAGAGACAAAGTCTGGTCGCTCGAGCGACATGACGTAACAATTAAAAGTCCGCCAATCACGGCGTTGCTTTCAGCGGCCGTACCCACATGGAAACGAGCCTCCGTCAAGCGCATGGGCAGCCACTGGTAGACACAGAAAGCCTGCGTTTCGAAACCGTCTTCGGCGATTGGCTGACATCTTGACTGGCTCCTGCGATTGGTGGACTAATACATTACCTCCCCCCCCCTCCCCCTTGGCGGACTTTATATGTCTACGTGCGAAGGAGTGAGAAGATGCATTAAACATGCCTTCTGTATCCCGGTGGCGTTGCCATTTTGCCTCGCTTCCTTCCGTGCCAATAAGGATGCTCCATTGAGATGACGTCAGAGCGCGTCGGAAGGAGCTCGCAGAGAGTGCCGCCACTGGGCGCATTCTTCTAAATTAATTTTGTGATGAAATACCCGCTTCCGAAAGAATGTTTGTTTTTGTTTTTTGGACATTTTTTGATGGTAGTATGTTCGATGATGATGATGATGATGATTCAGGTTTTTATGGCGCACGGACAACTAAGGTCATAGTAATATGTTCCTGTTGCGGAAACAAATAAAAATTAATATTGTCGGGAAATACCCGCTTCCCAAAGAATGTTTTTCCTTTTTTTTTTTTTTTAGGGACATTTTCTGAAGGTAGTATGTTCGTATTACGCGGAAACAAATGAAAATGTCGAGGTGCCTCTCGTGCTCCATTAAAAGGTGGAGGACTGGCCGTGATTTTACAGTAGATTCGAATTTGCGGATGACGTATCCCTCGGATGACGTCAATCAATTGATCTCACTTGATGCAACTTCCCGTGGAAACAGAGGAACCTTGATCATTTTTACAATTCAACACCGACAACATCCACAGTGCGTTACCCTTGAACCCATAAACGCGTGAAAGCTGAAAAAAATATTTCGCGTTTTATGCTTTGTTCTGCCACATGCTTCGTTATAATGTCACTGGTGACATTATCCAAAAATTGTGGATAGAAAGATACGCTAGTTTGAACACTTAGGAACACTTTCGAGCTCTAATACAACTCAGCACAGTGATGTGACTGCAGAGTCAGGTTGCTCAGGGAAGCAGAGCTTACTCCACCAACAGCGAACAGTGAGGAAATGATGATGATGATGATTGGGAGTTTAATGGCGCATTGACAACACAGGGCATACTCAGTGAGGAAACAGTGCCAATTATGATTGCGCCTCAGTCCACTTGTTTGGAATTGGAGTTGGACGGACTAAAAATAACACTTGTTTATTTTTAAGGGAACAGCAAGCCTTACTCGTGCAGGGCCTTCCTCTTGTTCCTTACATAGCCCCTCTTTAGCAAGCCGGAATAGCAATAAAATAGCTTTACTTTTAACTTTAGAATAGCAAGCCGGCTCTTTGCCTGGCTAACCTTTCCTTTCTTTCCTTTTTTTTCTTAATAAACACATACCCCTCTCCCCTCTTTAGCCGCTAGTTAACCGTTAGCCGTTTGTTAGTCATCTATTTTGGACTCATCTTTGCATTTAATCTATCGCATCCTTTCTTCACCGTTTGTTATTTCCATCCTCTATTTCCTAATTATTTTCTTTCTTGTTATTGATTTATATTCTTTTCAGTTCTTTTTCTTTCTTTTTTCTGCGGAATAGCAAGCCGACTTCCCGTTTAGCTGGCATTTCCTCCTTTTTTCCCCCTTTGTTCTAATAAATATACCCCCCCCCCCTCTTCAGCACGTGCAATATTACCAGTGTGACTTTCTCGTGGCTTAAATCCCTCTTTTTTTCTTTTTCTATCACATCGCCTGACATGCAATGTTTGAAAGGAACAATATTATAACTTAAATTAACCAATCACAATCATTTATGCATTTCCTCACGAATAGCTTGTTATGGGTATATGTACGTGGACGTGCATTGTTACAATTATGAGTGTACGGAATCTGATCACCTGCAGTAGCACACGGCGAAGGCCCCTCGTTAGGAGTTTTCGTTCTTGACTCTTATCACTTTCTCGTGTATATCAAACGAACTGATATCGAAGTCACATTAAATAATTTGCTACCCAGAGAGTATGCGGGCGAATCACCACTAACGCTGCATATGTTGTAAGCATTTCTAGATTCTTCCTGACGTTTCCTTCCATGTTATGAAATGAACTGAAACGGTTTTACCGAAAGCCGCAGGACAACGAACGCAGAGCTGTCTCTACCACAGTTCACTCTCTGTGAGGAACCTTAATTGGGAAAACATAAATCTTGTAGGAAACAGCAGAAGCTGTTGCTTGAGACAGCAACAACAACAACAACAACATGACGATGTGATGAGGTAGTTTGACTATTGGAGCTGTTTGAGGGAATCGCTGTCTCGTTCCCCAGGAAAGGGAAAGGGAAAGTCGCCCGCTTTGAACGCAACGGAATGTGCTATTGCCTGTAGGCAACAACACAAGGTCAAGGGGCAACGTTGAGGACTTCGACAAAGATAATGAGGGTCTTCGACATTCGTGGAATATGTGCTGAACAGTTTGCAGCGTGCGCTCCTGAGGTTGTTAATTATCGAGCCAAGAATACGGGAGAGAAGCGCTTCAGAGTCCTACAGAGATGATTAAGAGAAGGAGTCTATAGGTTCATGCCCTATGTCACACTCAGCTGGGCGCCCGAAGGAGGGGAAGAAACGCTTCCGAGACATGACGGATAGAAGAATTATTCCGGAGGTATATAAAGTAATGTCGTTTGCGGAAGCAGAAAGCGCGACAGAATTATTCCTCGTCGGCGGAGGGAAGCCGTCAATGTCTGTGTCAGCTAGGACAATTCGAAAAAAGAAAAAAAAGAAAAAAAAAAGAACAAGAAGCGGGTGAGATATCGGGCAACCCTAAAGCACACCACAGCCATCCGTGACAGGAAGTTACTCTCGCCCATTACAAAGAAACGGACAAAGGAAGACCAAAACGATTGTACATGCTCTCTGACCGAAGTAGGATTACGGATCCTTCGATAAGGGTAACTTGCACACAATCCCTGTGGTTATCGTCCTGCAAAGAGCTCCAAAGAGTTCCAACGAACGCTACATAACTATATACCCTGGAAGTCGCTGAGAAGGCGTGTTAGCTGGGCTCAATTGGTAGAGCCCTGGACCGATAATCCAGAAGATGTGGGTTCGAGTCCTGCAGCAGGCAAATCTTTTCAGTGACTTCTATCTTTCATTATACGGACATGTTTGCTGGGTAATTATTCGGGGCTAAGCCAGCAATGTGATATGGCGGAGTATAGTTGGTGTACAAGGTTGGTGTACAGGAAGATCACTACATACAGGATACAGGAAGATTACGTATGTATGTAGGTTGAGGTTTCTTGGCGCAAGGACTACTTGGGCCAAAGAGCGCCAAGTCACTGATGAAAAAAAATCATGAATTATGTAATGAGTGATTCGTTTAAAATCAGGAAAACATTAAAATGTAGGCATATGTGTAAAACGTATCTCTAGAGGTGTCTGGTAAAGAGTAAAATACCAATGACGACTAAAAGACATATATATACTCTGTAAGATCTTGATACAATCTAAAAACATTAAAACCTTCACGTGAGGTACTATGGGCTCATTTCCAAGCTAAAGCCCAGGATGAAGTGGCATGCAATACCGATAGAATGGTGAAAAATGGGTCACACGATACTGCTCATGTGGAGCAGGAGATAACGTAAATTGCGAAGATTTATTCGACATTTAGGATATACATAGAAGTTAAGCCTCACCGACACCCAAATTGCAACGATTGCCAACGATAGCAGTTGACGAAAGGTAAGCTTGTGCAGGTGGCGGTATTGGAACCCGCATATATCCGATTACCGGTTAGGTGATCTAGCATTACACTCGAGGAACGACGGCTTGGTACGTTGATGAGATCATCAGACCATCAGCGATGTGCGGGTTGGATTTCCGCATCTAGGACACCATGACGTTTCGTCAAGCGCCCTCTTCGGAAAACTGGGAGGATGGCTGAACACGTGGTTGAAAGGAGCCCTCCTGGAGATACGCCTTCAGGACAAATTATGGCGCGGCTGTGGATGCTTGTCGTCTTTTGATCATGCGAGCGGAATAGCGGTTCATGCTAGTAGGGCTGCTCAAGTGTGACGACTCTTCATATCTACTCGTTGGGCAACCGGCAACCTGAATCTTTTTTTTTTTTCAGCTGCCTTCTTGCTTTCGTAGTTAGCATATCTTGTTGCCAGCAATGCCGGACATCAGTGGACATCAGTGCCGTGCACTTGGCGCTTTTTTTTTTCTTTCTGAGGGCCACCGGCCTCCTTCACGAACTGTAGGGATTTCTTTCCCTCGTCATCCTCTCATATGAACCTCTTTGGAATGGGGTAGGGTCCTGCACTCAACGCAGGGAAACATCCCACATCATCATCATCCATTCATCTATGTTGTTGTTGTTGTTGTGCCAGCAATGCGCCGCGGTGACTTATCAGACGATATACGGCGGGCGATTAGTAGCTTGAATAACTTGTTTAAAGGAGATACTAAAGCGGGTCTCTCCTTATAATAATTTCGCTAGTTGAGTGTTGTCCTGTTCATGCCTACTCTAGTCTGTCTTTTTTTTTCTTTTTTTTTGCGAACACAGTTATGCCAAGACTATTCAAATCCCACAGTCGGGGACCTCACATCCCATCGCCCTCCCACTCTTCATACTGTCACTATACTGGCCTTTTCCTTCCTCCTCTCAACTCACGTATATCAGCCTATCTTCCTGATGCATCTAGCCGCTAATCCGAGGCATCCTTTTCGCACGTTCCCCCACAGGATTTGGGGAGATAACTTAAGATAGTGTTAGACAAGTAGCGTGGTTTTCTTAAGTTTTGTCATGATACGCAAACAGAGACATAAGAGTATAATCGTAACAACAACGCGTGTTGTTTGTGCAATGGTATTCGATAGACGAAGAACAGAAGGCTGTTTCCTGTTTCCAGTTATTTGCTTCACTCGTTACGCAACCAATCGAACTGGGGTTTAGCAGTTACGGACACTTCAAAAATCAAACACAACAACGATTGTGCCTTTAGACACCCGAAAGAAGAAGAAAAAAAGAAACAGTAAGAGGGCATGCTAATGTGACGTGTTTCACCGGCAACAAAATGACTTTTCCACCTTCTGTATATCGATCAAATATTCCGACATCAAATCAAAAAAAGAAAAAAGGAAAATATCGGATTGCAGTTATCGACATCGACTACACAGACACGACGAAAGATCTTTCAAATGTGAAAACGCTAAACGTCATCTCAACCAACAACACCGAAAAACAAAATGCAGCAGAAATACATTCTGAACGAATGTATTGTAGCACCTACAGTTCTTTAAAGTACAACGCCGAAGGGGGAAGAAATGAATGAAACACATATCAGTCGCTCAAAGGAGTGGATTATGTCACAACTCATCCCGCTTGGAAAAGCCGAAACGCAAAGGCAAGGCGATCTGCAGCGCGGAAGTAGAAAATCATATAATGCCGTGAGAGCTCTCACAGATGCGTGGAAAGTGTTACTCTGTTCAGACGAAAGACGAAGCTCGCGCAACGGTTACATGGGAGCTTTCAAACTTTGTTGGGTCAATGGCAGTTCAACCAGACTGCCGTTATACGTGGTGTTGCACGGCAACGCCAACTGCCATCCACATGTGAACGGTAGCTGTCTCCAACTCAATCCCGCAATCTTGGTTCAACCAGTCAAATGGCAAGATGGCGTCCACACTGAGATGAGCGGAGACCATGCATCCAATAATTGCTTCTTGTGGATGATATGGGTTGGCACCTCGACTGGATTGACTTGGCTTGGTTTAGTTGTGCGCCTCGGACGCAAAGCGCAATATATTGGCAAAAAATTGCACCACCCGCTATGAACACACAAGAAAATGACTAACAGGCTACGTTATAACTTTTATATTACAGCGATTACATTGACGATATCCCGTCAGAAAATATATGAACCCGTCGTACAGTTGGAACGTCGACATGCGCTCTCCCCCGACGGTAATGGATAGTGCAGATGTAAAATGGGTATAGTATAGTAACATGACTGAGGTGTCTAGAAGTGCGCGACACAAGCAACGCAATAATGTTGACAACAACGAAAGGTTTCACTGTAGGTACGCGCGAGCAAGGTCGAACACCGAAGCCTTACGTTACAGGAAATTCGTTTCTCACCGACTCAACATTAAATCCGAGATAATCTGCACGCGCACATTGCTTAACCGCAATCAACGCAGAATATAGCGCAGTCATGCGACGCCTGCATCTTACAGGGTGCACTATAACAAACCCTTGCACTTTGCAAATACGTCCGTAGTATTCAGAATTCGTCGTAGAAGTTAATACAGCCCCACGATTCCCCCGCAACAACGCGCAACTTTACATACCGGCGCCAGCGACACGCACTTAAGATTCCCGCACGTCTGAAGTACAAAAGGGTGGACTCACCCAGCACGCTGTCGTCGGGGTATCCAAAAGGAAATGCCGCTCGGAGCGGAATCAGAACACAAGCGATGATCAAGCAGGGCCCCGAGAGCGCCATGCTTGTCGTCCACTAGCACAAACGGCTGCAGCCGGAACTGGCCCGCCAGCGAATGCGTGCGCGCCGGCGCGAAGAAAAACCGCGTGCGCGGGGCTTCGCGCGCGCGTCCCGAGCGCCGCCGCTATCGACGCAGCTGATTGCCGCAACGGACGCTTGTTGTTGTCGTCGTGTCACGGGAAGGCGATAACGAAAGTTGTCGATACACACGCAGGTAGATGTTGTTCTTCCGTCGGGGGGGTGTTTCAACACGGGTTTCTAGTGGCCGCAAGGGGATGGAAATCAGCGTAGATACGGAGCATGCGAGAGTTTGGGTGGTGTGATTGCCACCGGACTTGCGGGGTAGATATTGTTGTTTCTGTATCAGTGTCGTTGAATACGGATCGATAAAAAGGTGTGGTTCTGTACACAAGGGAGGAGGAGTGACACAGCAAACATTTGTGAAATCGATTATCACTCAGGAGATGCCAGGAGCTTGTCAACTAAGGGCGGAAGAAAATAAATCTACGTGCGAAAAACACTATAAAGGTACATCATACTTCTTCAATAAAATAAGTAATAGATAAATACATGTAAATGATGCACATGACAGTGCAGATTAAATATATTTTGACCCACTATTAACGTTGGTAACGATTGGATCAATAATGCAGGTTCGAAGTATGCAGTACGAGTGGAAATTTGTGTGGGTGGTAACGCGTAACCGATGAAATGAAAAGCGCATACAACAGACAGACGTGGGCGGGATGTTTTGTCCTGTATCCTACGTGCACTTTTCATTTCGTCAACCATAAATACAACCATCTGGTGAAAACTCTTTTCTAGCACGAGCTAAATTTTATTAGGTTTTTTTCTTTCCCTTACGACGTCTGATGTCTTGTTAAAATTGTACAAGACAGTGCAGTTCGGTACATCAGCATACCAGTAGCTTGTAAAGCGCGGTAGAGTGGTACTTGCAGTCGTACTCTAAACTAACAACGCTTAGGTATTCAAGTCAGTAAAAGTAATTACGTTTGAGGAAGAAGTGTTCACGCAGTTAACTATGCGCAGCAAAATAAGTATACTCTAGAATGAGAGAAAGTACTTCATGAACTCCTCGTCAAAAATGACCTTTAATGTAATGGCCTTCAATGTGTTTGCCTTTTGAAAATCCTGCATAATGCGCTATGTGTTCCAATATTACGTACAACTAGTTTGAGATCAAAGATCGATTTGTCGGTAACGTGTTAATTCTTGTACGTCAACTCTAGTGCTCCATGATTGGTGAACTCCGATTGGTGAACTGTAAAGTCCCTTTCAGAAAAGCCTGTCCAGAAAGAAGAACATGATTTTCGAAAGTTATTTTTTTACATTGTCACCACTGACCCGCTTAGGGTTTTTCAAAGACAACTACCGCCCTCTACGAATGACACCACCCTTGAATCACCAACGTTATCACCGTAAGTAATTAATACGATCAGTACTATGTTGTAAATAGTGTACCAATCGAATGAAAAAAAAGGGTTCTGGTGAAAGAAATAAACCCATTGCAGAGTGTGAACGCCGAAAAGGCTTGTGAGGAAAGAAATATAATTGAAAAAATATAATAAAAATAATGATCGAGTGAGGAAAGTGAAGAAATGAAATACCGAAATCAAGCGGTGGACACGGTACTATAAAAAAAAAAACCATTCATGGTCACAGTAAACCCAGGAGCTATAGGTGTCCATAAGAAAACCCCACAAAGGTCTGCGGTACTCGGAAATGATTGATCATCAATACAAAAGGTCTGCTGTCTAATCGGAAATTCAGTCGATTTTGACGATATCATCGGCAACACGGCACTACTGGTTCTGTGCCCTTAAAAGACGCACACATTCATCTCATCCACGTCGGCCAGCCTGAGAGTCCACCTTCATATGCTGACATAGTATAGATGTCTCCTGTAAGGGGCATTTAAAAGAAGCCGGTGAAACAGCTTGCAAAAAGAATAATTGCCTATATCTTTGCACCGTTTTCTTTTCTTCTTTTTCCTTTCCTTTTCTTCTTTTCCTTTTCTTCCCTTTCCTTTACTCCCCCTTTCTCTTTTTTCTTCCCTTTTCCTCTTTTCCTTTTTTTTGTTTGGAATAGCAAGCCGACCTTCATCTGCTTCGTCAAGCTACCCTTCCTTTCTTTTTCTCAATAAACATATTCCCCCTCCCCCGTGTGAGTATTTGCGCGTGAGTGGAGGGGGGATATATTTATTAGACGAAAAGGGAAAAAAACCAGGGAAAGGTCAGCCAAGCGAGACGTCGGCTTGCTATTCCAGAAATAAGAAATAATAATAAATAAATAAGAAAAGATAAGAATTAAAGAAAGAAAGAAATAGGAAGGAATAAGAAATAAATAAATAAAGAAAATGAAGAAATAAGAAATAAATAAAAAGAAAAGGAATTAGGAAATAAAGGATAAACTAACAAATGATGAAAGAAGGATGAGGTAGATTAAAGACAAAGATGACAAAAAAAAAAGAAAAAAGATGACTAACAAACGGTGAAAGAATGATGAGATGGATCACAGAGGATGCCTTTAAAAGGAAAGCATGAGGTTAATGCGTTGAGGGTGAGAGTGGGGCACAGAAGAATGAGATTGCACGACTAAGTTCACAGGCTTGTTCATAAGACCTGAATCTCTCAAGAAAGTCAGAACTGCTTTGGTCACAGACCGCTGTGTGTGATCTCGTACTGGGCCGAGCAGAGTGGCCAGAGAAAAGTCCGTGCACCGCAGCTCGAGTAGGCGTCGTCTCAGCGTGGAGGGGGGGTATATGTATGCTATCTCCTATAGTGCTGACACATGAGCGACGCCACTAAGGATGCCAGTGTGGCCATGCGCAAGACGTGAAAACACAGTTCGTACGAGTATTGGGACAGGCGGCGAAACATCCCAGTTTCGCTTGTTCGAACCATTCGGACAGTTCGAACCATTGACGAACATTGGACCAATACTGGCAATGTCGGCCCAACATTTGACCAAGATTTCGCCAATATTGCCAGCATTGGTCCAATATTCGTCTGGTATTGCCAATATTGGGTCAAGCTAACATTGGACCAATATTGGCAATTTTGGCCCAATGTTTGACCAAGATTTCGCCAGTATTGCCAGCATTGGTCCAATATTGGTCTGGTATTGCCAATACTGGGTTAAGCCAATATTGGACCAATATTTTCAATGTCGGCCCAACGTTTGACCACGATTTGGCCAGTATTGCCAATATTGGTCCAATATTGGGCCAAGATGTTGTGCTGCTTGGTTGGGACAAAAGTTTACGAACACCGTGTGTCACGTTTCTCTATTTGAGCGCCACCCTAGCAGCAAACAGAGACGGATAACCTACGTGACATGACCGACGACCCTGCATGTAGACAATGTCACACAAGCGAAGGCGACATCCATATAATAATGCACTGCACGAAATATGAGGACGAGAGAAAGATCCTCGAAAAGCGTCTCTCCACACTGAACAGCTGGCCACTTACCATTGCAATGATTCTGGGTGCATGGTCTATAAGACAGACAATTGCCGCAAGGTGGCAGGCTACCTGCTACAATTCCTCAAGACCGCAAACCTGCGTGTGTGAGTGTGCGTGATTTTTTTTTGTCCGGGTGAGCCTTCCTTTTTGAAGAGTAGCAAGCCAAATATTGGCTGACCTCTCTCAACACCTAAAAACAACTACATCATCCACTACATCATGATTACTTATTTGTTATTGTTGTTGTTGTTGTTGTTGGGTCACCTCAAGGGAAACTGTGAAAACCATGCTGTCTGAAAAAGTCTGCAGTAAAAGATTAAATCCTCGCACACCGATGCCGGTGGCTGGACCACTACTAAACCTTTTTGCATGATTCCGGGGCCATTAAAAACGGGATGATACATTTCCCACTCTGCCAGGCGCCGCTTTTTCTGCATGCACGTGCACGTGCACGCACATTAAGCGCAAGAACAAAATTCAAGAACACGAACAAGATGACTTCCGACGGATCCCACACACGCGTACCGAATGCATAAATATTGGCAGCTGGCCGTGCTATGTACACGTAGAGTTCAAAACGCACTTAACAATAACGCATCTTCATCAGCTAGAGCATATAGGCACCCTCGTGGCGCTTTGTAAAGATAAAGGATTAAGGGGCTAGCTATACCGCTCCCGTTAGATGAGAGTCTGTCGTGAACCAGGTGCACGGGCTCGGAATGGAGCGAACAACAGTACCAGTTATCAATGCGGTGCATAACGTCGTTGCCGAACCGATGCCACTTCATTGAGGGCGGGGGTATGTTTATTGAAAAAATAAAGGGAGGAAATGTGAGTCAGGCGTAGGCCGACTTGCTATTCCATAAAAAAGGAAAAAAAAACAAACAACAACAACAACAAAAAACACAAACACACACACACACACACAAAAGAGGACCTAGAGGCTGGTCGAGAGGCCGGAGGCATCAAGAAAGCTCAAGAGGGCAGTCGTAACCGCCCCCTGGTTGTGCAAGACTGGACCGAGGAGAGCGGCCAAAGAGACGTTGGGGTAACCAAGTTGTCGCAAGTGGCTTTGGAGGACGAGCCGTCAAGAGAGATACCGGTTGCAGTATTTATTTATTTATTTATTTCGTGGTACGTTAAAGGCCCTTGGGCACTACATAACGGACGGCGGACACAGCATATATAATAGCCTACTATGTACATACTATATGGGTTAACACGGCTTATACAATTATAAATTTACGAAGGCACGAAAAGTACCGACTTCAGCTACACACTGTTCTTTCGTTGTCCCCTAGTATAATAGACAGTGCCCAATGTCGGCTTCCACGCAACTTCGTTGGGAAACGACATCGCTTCGCCACGATGTCAGCTAGCATGCACCCAAGCAGCACAATGTACTGAAAGTCGAGTGCAATAGGGGTGGACGGTATGTGTCTTATCAATGTTCCTTAGTTTCACGAGTCTGTTCAAGGCCTTCCACCTACCCGTCCACCCCTATTGCACTCGACTTTCAGTACATTGTGCTGCTTGGGCAGTCTGCATAGCCAGCACGAACAGCGATAATCGCTGCTGTGATAACCGCAATGAAAGGTAACCCAAGCAGCACAATGTACTGAAAGTCGAGTGCAATAGGGTTGGACGGTATGTGTGTTATCAATGTTCTTTAGCGTTATGAGTCTGTTCAAGGCCTTCCACCTACCCGTCCACCCCTATTGCACTCGACTTTCAGTACATTGTGCTGCTTGGGAACAGTTGTTGGTACTACATTGCGAGCCCGTGCATCTGGCTCTCGTAAGAATGCGGACGGTATCATTTGCTTGAGCTTAAGGAGCTGGTAGACACACGTAGACAGGTCTACCACATCCCTACCACCACTTCATGCTCAAGGAAATGATACCGTCCACATAGATACACAAGCTTGTTTGCATTTTAATGTTCCGCCGTCGTAAGAAACCCATTTTTCAGGAATGGTGCATCCCAGATCCCCTCTTCCTAAATATTTCTCAATCACCGCTAGAGTGACGCTGCTCTAGCTCTGGATGCAGAAACTGCAGAAGTCCGAGCGGTACCTGCAATTTTTTATGATCCAAGAATATCGCAGCTTTAATTTCATCCTTGCATCAAAGCGGAGCTAAAAGGTATTGCGCTTCATGCTCCAAACTTCTAATGTTTATGCAGTATCCAACGTGTAAACAGGGACACACATCGGAGTGTGTTCCGCTATTCTTACGTAACCTTGTTCAACATCATCTACGCGTCGCGTGGATTCAAATATCCCTTACCCAAACACACCTTTTGATCCAATCTTTCAGACGAAGGCGACGAACCAAATCGGCTTCGGAGTACTGGATGAAATTTTCAATTTCAAAATCGATAAAAAAAAAAAAAGAAAAGGCTACGGCAGCTTCGGCGCGATCTTCGCGCTCAACCTACGATGAGCGTAAGGGTGATTTATTTTTTCTCCTCGGGGATTCGGAGCACGCCCCTAAAGCCCGGAGCTACAGGAGGTAACTCGATGGCACTTGGCATCCGGCCGATATGAAAAGAGCGAAGCCGAGATTGAGGCGAAAAGGAAGGTGCAGCCGCTGGCAATGATCTTCGTGCGCATCTAGATCTGTTCTTCCTTCACACGAAGGGGTCATGCAAAGCTTCATGCAGAGAGCGTTCAGTGTTCTGCGCCTTGTAGTCCTCGTACAGAAGCATTATTCGTATTTGTATTTAATTTTTGCGTGCCAGTAAAGCCAGCTTGTCGAAACAATATAATCTGATCCTAGTAAATAATTCGCTACCTAATAAGCTAACCTAACATTTCACCCCGTTGCTCCGGCGGAAAGAGCAAAGGCTGTCCTGCATGGCGGGCAAGAAACACAGTTCATCATCATCCTATGTGTGTGGGTGTCTTTACTTGGTTGGTGATAATTAGTGGATAGCTGGCAAAGTCCAGAAAAGTTGGTGACATCCTTGGCCGGGTAGGCGGTCACGCTGCCAAGTAACTGGTCCTCGGAGGCTGTTTCTTTTTTTCTTTTTTACCTCGTAATGTCACACAGTAGTGAGTTTTACTATATCGTGCGCTATCGCCTTTGCGTACGTACGGGATAGCGCTAGTTTTTCTGCGCACGCGCACGACATGATGATGATGATGATGATGGTGATTGGAGTTTTAATGGCGCATTAACTACATACGCGCAAGACACAAACAGAGCTCGGCGCATTACGCTGAACTACCACGCTATCCCTTACGTACGCAAAGGCGATAGCGTCCGATGCACTAAAACTCACTATTATGGATTGGAAATAGAAAGGTGTCTGTACTCAGAGTCCTATTTGGGGGCAAAAGATAATAAAATCCTGTTCGCCTATCTCTGCAACAACAAAAACAGGTATTAGTTTTTTTATATGTTATTGTCATTCCTCATTGTCTCATCATATTATATCGTTCGTTAGTCTTGCCAAAGCTAGAGTACTGCTCTGTTGTATGGAATTATATTGGAAATGTTTTTGCGTCGACCATAGAAAATGTACAACGCCGATTTATCAGAATTTACTTTGATAGGTACCTCGGAAGACGATATTTTTATGAGTATAACAGAATACTGAGTCATTGCAATTCGAGACATTATATTTTTGCGCAAATGCGTTCATGCCATTTTCGATAGCCAGTGTTTGATCGAGTCAATTAGTTTTCATGCACCAATGAGAACTTTCCGCCAGTGTCGCGTTCTTAGTGTTCCGAGATTGAGCTCACGAAGTCCTCTGGCCCGTGTGCAGCGTCTTTATAATAATGAAATTTGTGACATTGACGTTTTTGATTGTACAATGTTTCACTAATTCATGTTCCACTGTTTTGTACTAACCATTGTACCATATTAGAAGGCCATCGCGCTGTTTATGGACAAGCTAATAAAAACTATATGTTGCCAATTATATATTGCTGTTAACAACGCATATATTTTTAGAAATCGCGATTCTTTTTTATTGCATTATTTCTGTCATGCACCAACTGGCCCCATACGGCGTGAGTCTTTAATGCCGTTGGTTTTGAAACTCTGTGTCCGTTCTAAGCGGCAGCGGTGCTGATATCGAGGAACGCAAACCGCCCAGCGTTACGAAAAATCTCTTTTAAAGAAACCGTGCGTGGGGAGAGACATTATATAGCGCTCCCGTTTCTAATCCCTTATTCTCACGCACCCTATTCGAACACTCTCGATAATTATATCCATATATAATTACTTCCGCGTCTTATATTACTAGAATTTCGGTATAATACGCAAAATAAGTAAAGTCAATGTTAGCGACGCCAATGTTTCGAGACAAATAGCGACTTTCGCGCTTGCGGTAATTTGAACGCGTGTACGTATTTCTCCCCTAAAGGCGAATAAAAGTCTGTTGCGCTGGGAGCGTCGGAAGACGTCAACAGGACAGGATACCCCGAATGATGCTAATAGGACAACTTTGTTAGTTCAATAAAAGCATGTTTTACAACAACTTTATTTTTATGAAGATGAGTGGGGAGTTTCATCGCCAGGGGCGATGTTTTGGAAGGTTGTCGTGTCTATTGAATGCTTATTGTAAACAGTGTGTGGTGTTACATTTCCAAGTATTCTAACGTCATCCTCCGATCTGGTGGCGGCGAATATGCCTTTGTGTGTTGGCGCAATATCATTTTCGGCGTGTAAGAATTCCATACCGACCACGTGCACCCCCCGAAGGAATTGCTTAGCGGACGATAACGTTAATAAACGCTCGATAGATTATGCATTGTGAACGTGTGTAAATCTGTTCTGTGATAACCAGAATGTCGAGACTTCGTTTGTTCAAAACAGAAAAGACAGGTGCGTGAGGCATGTAATCAATACAGTGTCCTAGTAAAGACCCCGTGCCGCACCAGTGGCTGATTCATGGTGGGGCGGGGGGTGGGGGGTGGGGGCAATCTCTCTCCCCCATAAAACATGAGTTTACCCATGCAGCACAATGTACTGAGAGTCGAGTGCAATAGGGGTGTACGGTATGTGTCTTATCAATGTTCCTTAGTTTCAGGAGTCTGTTCAAGGCCTTCCACCTACCCGTCCACCCCTATTGCACTCGACTTTCAGTACATTGTGCTGCTTGGGTAAGCATCAAGATTCTCCTCTCCCCACTATGCGGTTCGGGGAAGAGACCGCCGCTTCCTACCCCTAAGTGACAGCCGCCACTGAGCCCCTGAGCCACACTCACAGCAGCGTTGATTTGGTTACAATCTCAGGATTTCATGCCCCATTGACATTATAAATGTAGTAAAATTCATTGGACTGTACTTCCAAGGGTCTCTCTCATGGAACAAACAAGTTGAAATTGTCGCCTCCAAACTTTCAAGCACTGTAGGAAAAGTATACAGAATCCGCTGTCTGCTGCCCACTGAGGTTAAAATATTACTCTGCACCACATTATTCGTGTCGCTACTCAGTTGTTCGTACTTGGTATGGGGTAATACAACTGCTGCAAACTTAGGAGTCTTCTACACCACGCAAAAAAAGATTCATGCTCATTATATATAGGGAACCTCTCCTACGGTCAACCTGGTGATGTGATTTTTAGGCTGTACATAATAGTTCCAATGCGAAACTTTTTTTCACTATAAACGTCTATGCACGTACAAAGTTGCACTAAAAAAAAAAACAATTACACAGTTGTTGTCCTTGATAAAGTTAGGACCCGGTGTCAGACACAATTCCGCCAGATGTGATGTTTGATGGTCAACACCGAAGACACGCACCATGTATGGTGACCGAAGTATGTCTGCTACCATGCCACGTATTCTAAATCGGCACAATTTCTTTGTCGAAAATAGTCTGTCCCCGAAAAATGAACCCAAGCCGTTTTGTGTAACCGAAACAGCATGACTAATATTGTTTGTCTTCCTTTTTTTCTTTTCTCGTCTCGTGCCGAGGTGTATCATATGACATACTTTGACCAATGTTCTTCTTTATGTATATTATTGACTGTCAACATGTTTTTATTATATCCAGCTTTTTGCCCTTGGCTCCGTCACTGCTTGTGTATAATAAAGATCAATTCAATTCAATTCAATTCAATTCAACATTCTGTGACGCGATTGGGGGCCCGGTGTGAGAAAAGGACAACGAAGGATAGGCAGAAAGGAAGAAAGACGAGGAAGCTGTATATATAGTTTTTGTTATTGTGCGAGCCACTAAGGACTGAGGTGGTCAAATGGGCCCATTCCCTCTTGGGGGCATTTTCGTCTCATTCAGACCACTTAGTCCCCCTTTTAGTCCCCTAACCCGGCATTTAGTCCTGGCATTTACTCCCCAGGACTGCAAATTGTCACTAAACTTCGCGCATGGGTCTCCTGAATGAAACAGTCTACGTATACATGTGCGCTTGGTCAATTTGAGCTGCATAAGACTGTATAACGCAGACAACGTAGCAATTTTCCAGCCACACAGAGTAAGTAACAGTTAGAGCATCTTTCTCCGCAAATTGTGCTCTATGCATGGCGCAAGATTTTATATCACGCGATATATCACGGTTGACGGTTTGCTTCAAAGTATTTTCATGCATGCACACGAATTATGTACTTGGGACTCTTACAACAGCGCGGGAAATGCAGTCTCCACTCTCTAGCATTTATTTACTCGTGTGCGTTTACTCCCGAAAGGGACTATTTTTTGTGGCAGCGCATTTAGTCCCCAAAAGGAGTAAAAGTACTCCTTTTTTCCTTAGAGTGTACTCTGGTCCTTATGCATCAAACGCTGAATGATTATGGTTCACTCCAAACATATTAAAGCGATACCTTTATGTCCGTTTCGCTTTTTTTGTGTTTTTTTGTGTTTTTTTGTGTTTTTAACAAAAAGTTTACCGCCAAAGAGGGCCCAATGGAGCTATCACATATAAAAGCGTTTTGTACAATGCCCAATGATGCAGCCGTTCTAATTCGGGTATTTGCGGCCTTACGCACTTCAAACGTTAGTGCACGTAATGATATACAGCTAGGGCAGTGGCGTATCTAGGGTGTGGCAGGTGTGGACAGGTGCCATGGGCGCCAGGTGAACAGGGGCGCCATTATGTGGTCGGGTGTGAATGTGCCAGGTCGGGAACTAACCTGGCACATTCATAAATGATCTGAAGCACGAGGTTGTAGTGTGAAACCTAGTGCGGACCACACGAAAACGCATCCCCAAGGACATCGTGTTAACCATGTTGCCATGGGCGCAGGTAGCTCTAGATACGCCACTGAGCTAGGGAAGCGACTCTGGTGACGTAAATTTGTGTCGCCGACCTCCAAAGCCTCCCATAGATGTAGTCTTCATTACCCCCTTACTTAAAGAAAATGCATCGCAACGCCAAACATTTTGCGTCTGATTATACAGTTTAAGGAAAGTTTAAGGAAAAACTCCCGCTGGAAACGTCTCCCCATTTCTATCGAAATGTTCATGCCTGTGCTGCTGCTGCTGCTGATGATGATGATTGGATTTTATTGGCGCAAAAGCAACTCATAATCATCATTCCTGTGCGATGGGGCACTTGTGTGGCTGGTGATTCTCCCCACCACCACCTTCAATTCGCCAAGCGAGTACAACATCAACACCACCGTAGGCGCTGTACCCATCACCTTCAATACCCCAGGGTGCTGCGCTGCACTTTTTACCGCTGGTTGGTTCGACGATTTAATTTCGGCGGATTCTTCAACGTACTTTCAGGCCTACGCCTTACAGAACCTCTAACTCAGCTATAGACTCGCCCTCTCATTATAAAGAAATTGCTTGGTGAATTTCAAATACAACTCACTAATAGCGTGCTTATTTTTCTGGAGAACGTAGAACTTTTATCGTCACTCTGGGACTCCTCATTATGTTTTCACCAAATTATCTCTAGCAATGGGGCAATGTACCGCTTGTCCCCATCCCCAACATCCCCAAGGTCCCTGGTGACGTGGGCCTGTCCCGTAACTGACGCGCAGACGCGGCTGCAATACGCGCTGCCGCAGCTGCCACGCCTGCCACTGCATGCATGTTTGCCCTTTACCGTTTCGGCTAGCCATGTATTTATTAGCTGCCGCCCGTGCCCATTGCCGGTGTCCAGATCTGAGGTTGCCTCCTACGGCAGTCACATGCAGTCCATTGACACCTCATTTGCCTTCTTCAATGCGTGTCACTACACTTCCTATGAGGAATCACTTTTGCATCGCCTTCGTCTCAACGTTTCCCCCACTCCATTCCTTCTATACAAAATGGACCAATCCAGCTCCCCCTTGTGTTCCAGCTGTGGCGAGGTGGCTGATAATCCTCAATGTCTCCTGCACGGCCAGCAGCACCTTCCTCAACGGCAAGCCCTCTGTGCAGCTTAGGTGCAGTGCAATTTCGATGGCCACTCTCCTTGGCCCCGTCCCTCGGCCTTCCCAGTGGGCCGTCACCACAGCCCTGCTCCGCTTCCTGCAATATTCGGGACTTGCGTCCACCCTCTGACCGGGATTTCCCCAACGGCAAGCCCTCTGTGCAGCTTAGGTGCAGTGCAATTTCCATGGCCACTCTCTTTGGTCCCGTCCCTCGGCCTACCCAGTGGGCCGTCACCACAACCCTGCTCCACTTCCTGCAATATTCGGGACTTGCGTCCACCCTCTGACCGGGATTTCTCCAACGGCAAGCCCTCTGTGCAGCTTAGGTGCAGTGCAATTTCCGTGGCTACTCTCTTTGGTCCCGTCCCTCGGCCTACCCAGTGGGCCGTCACCACAGCCTTGCTCCGCTTCCTGCAATATTCGGGACTTGCGTCTACCCTCTGACCGGGACTTCTCCAACGGCAAGCCCTCTGTGCAGCTTAGGTGCAGTGCAATTTCCGTGGCCACTCTCTTTGGTCCCGTCCCTCGGCCTACCCAGTGGACCATCACCACAGCCCTGCTCCGCTTCCTGCAATATTCGGGACTTGCGTCCACCCTCTGACCAGGATTTCTCGTGCAATGTCATGCCTGTGCTGTCCTGACTGTTTTTCTTTTAAATGTTTGTTTTCAGTTTTTTTTTTAAATAGCAAACCGGCATCAGCCTGGCTGACATTTTGTCGTTTCCTTTCTTTCTATTAAAAATATCTCCTCCTCCCCCCACCATCGTCATTCAAATAAAGTGTTGCTGTTTGTCGAAATCCAATAAACAGCACTCCACATTTGACATCTCTGGATATCCTCAGGTGTGCTCCCTGAGATCGGTTGCGCTAACCGTGCCGTTGAAAACCACCTTGTTTTGTAACATGATTGTCCCGCGACCAATTCATTCACTTATGTTCAATGGAAGATGTTTCATGTTTGTACGTGTTCCTGGAGCAGAAACAGAGCTTCCACTAATACGCAACACAACTTCTCTATTCCCATTGTAGTACGGCTTTACACTATAATGTCGCTAACGAGGGATTCTTAGTTTTCTTTTTGTAGGAGCCAAAGAGAGAGATTTTGTAATAATCTAGGATCGAGAGTCTAGCCGACTTGAAGTCACTGCAAGTATAGTCGTGAGAGGCAGGTATTCCGTATTCTGAATAAAAAAAAATGCGTTCCAGCTTTTCCCAAGTCCCCGCTTTGACAGTAGCTTCGTCAGTGTACCTGTCGCATTGCATAACACTGTACGCCTGTATGCCACTGTCAGCGTCACGTACCACCATCATCGGGCCGTGCTCTGGCAACACCTCTCAGAGCCTGGGTTCACGGACGGACGGACGGACAGGCGTTTCACAAAAGCGGTGCTCCGCCTTCTACGTGATACGGCAGGCCTCCTGGGCTCTCTGTGAACGGAGTGTCTCTTTCATTTTCTTTTTCTTGTTTTTATTTAGTTATTTGTCTTTTTGTTACTTCTTTTTCCTTCTTGTTTATATTTTTTTCCTTTCTTTTTCTTTTTTTTTGTTTAGGGAATAGCAAGCCGGCGTGCTGCATGGCTGACCATTCCCTTTTCTTTTTCTTTTTCTGCCAATAAATTCCCCCCTCCCCCTATAGCACTGTTCCAATTCAACTCAAACAAACAAACAAACCCAAATGACCCAATAAAATCAAAATCAAAATCAAAAGGATCAGCCAGGTCGCGTGGCGTAGTGGTTAGCATGATCGCCTTCCACTGCCGAGACGGGGAGGTGAAACGAGTTCAAATCCCGGCACCGCATATATATGCTTGTCTTATAGGGTTACCTTGGGTTAATTTTCTGGCAGATTTTCCGGGCGAATGTCGTCACAGCTTCCCCTGAAGTCGGCCCAGGACGCATATGTTCCCCACTCATCCTTGCTGTCCTCTCTCCATCTGTCCACCTCTGTAGGCCGCTCATAACCACAGTTGCTTCGCGGCGCTAACACAGAATAAAAACAAACTGAATTCGCGCGCCACGTCTAAAAATTCCTCTTCATTCCGCTCCCTGCACCTACTCCAATTATTACTATACCGGCCCATTCGGTTTCGTTCTGCATTCTGAAACATTCTTCGCTTTTCGACTGCCGGGCATAAAAACTGTTTGCCCTCGACCCAGCTTCTTAATTAGGGCCGAGTTCGTCATTAATAACTCTGTTAATTAGACGTCGTCGCAATTGACTCAAGTCGTCCGGGGAATAGCTCTTCCAGCGCGTTGCTCAAGGAAACCGCCCTCTGCACTAGAAAGAAAAATGCCGTCACAGAAACAAGAAAACAGGAGTCGTCTAACACACACTTTGCATGAGGGTGTGCGTGCGTGTGAAACAAAAACATCTTCACGGCGTCAACTACCCCGTTGTAACGGCAGGCAGGTAATAAGGGCGGTTATATACGCCGCTGCTGCTGCAGCGATAAAGACTCTTCTTGAAGGGCGCAAGCGTAGTATATTTCCCCTTTCGAGCTTTACATTTTTTTCGTTTTCTCCGTTTAATGGTGCCTGTAAGGTACACGGCGTGCGGTTTATCTAGCTTAGGATCTGTTTAACCTCAAAGCTAGAAAATAATTAGCTGTCTCGGGTTTTGCAGCAAGCTACTTTTTTGGTCGCGTTCAAATAGGTTCCCTCCACTTTCTTTCCTTCTTTCGTACTGGCTAAAGACAAAAATATGATGGATTTCAGTACAAATTATAAATTGTTGTACGGCTGCTTTAGTTGGATAGCCCATGAGACGCCCCAGTCATCTTTATGATCACTAAATTAAAGTTGTTTCTGTTTGTCAGTTGCATCTTCGCTTGATCCTAATGTTACGCAGCCAAATAACGCCTCGAGAACAAGCTGTAGGTGTCGCGTCGATCGCCGAAGTAGTGAGGATAAGAGAACGTGCCTGGTGTTCCGAGTGCATGGAGTTCGGACGTCCTGCGCACTTTTTCCGGTTGTAATAACGGTACCGAAAGCATGGTGTCGTTCTGTTCGGTACCGCAGCGTAACCACATGGAAACGTCGGGTCTATCGTCATTAATTGGTGTTGCCGCGAGGAAAGGCTCTGTCTCTTCTCAAGGCCTAGAGTCACTAAAGAAGCTGATGATGATTCGGGTTTTTATGGCGCATGAGCAACTAAGGCTATAATGCGCCAATACTGTGATATATGGTCTCTTTACCAGTTAAAAGATAACGATTAATTTAAAACTGATATAAACATAAAAAATATATGTGAATTCAGATATCTCTTAGGGATCCAGTGTCCCTAAAAAACTTGTAAACTCTGCTAAAACTTAAAAGCGGTTCATCGCCCAGCAAAAGGGCTGGGTGAAGAGGAATTCTATACCAGTAGAACTCAGAGCAATGAGTTTGGCGATGATGTTCCTGGAGAGGGCAGCTGATGAGAATGTGAAGAATAGACAACTGCTCAGCACAGTGCACACACTGAGGTGGGTCCCTCTGGAGAATTAAAAACCCATGTGTGAGAAATGTGTGGCCGATACGCAAACGAGACATGACTACTTCATAAAGCCTCTCTTTGAAATCTCCTGCAGGCTTACCTACATTGCACTTGATCAAATGTAATTTATTATTTGTCTGTGTGTCCCAGTCATGTTGCCATTTTAAGTTAATTGCTCTACGCAAGGCAGATCTCAGATCCTGTGCTGGTACGTCAAAGGGGGTTATGTCACCTGAGAATGCGTTAGCAGCCGCTGTGTCCGCGAGCTCGTTACCGGGTATCCCGCACTAAAGAAGCTACGCTAGCTAAGCTACGCTAAGCGTAGCTTATTTAGTGACTCTACTCAAGGCCAATAGGGCTAGCTGTGAGAGCGCAGAATTTCAGCATTGCGCATGCCGCTCAAGGTACTAAACTTTACATCATTTCAGCTATCTGTGTAATAGGTGTACAAGGTGTTCAATAAAGCGTTCATTATAAGACACCTAACTGCTGTTACGGTCCTCGTCATCAGCAGCGTCGCCGTCATCACCAGAGTCTCCACTTAGCCTGAAATTAGCCTGTCGCCTGATTACTCTAAGGCACTGGTTCCTAACGCCGTTTACTCCATGTGCACCTATTTTGCCATCCGACAAAGCGTTGGCACCCCGCCTTTATAGTGACTGAGAAAGTAAGACACATATTAAACCTAACAGCGTTTTATTGTTTCTTTAGGGACACGGCGCAAGTCACTCTTACACGCAACGCGCAATCTGTGACCTGGGGACGAGATACGAAACAGGTGAGAGGGCGCATACACAGGCACGGGAGCGGAGACGAGTGATAAAAATTGTCGCAATTCACATGCGATAAGAAATGATAATCGCTGTGTAACTGAAACGAGCCCCACCCATGCGTTTTTACGCGCTCCCCCTACGAACAGACAATGATTTGCAAGAGTGCATCCATAGCTCGTCCACAGGTGCTTGAATCACTTCAGAGGCCCCACTTAACGCGTTGCACGGAAGCGTGATTTGTGCTGTTAGGTGCCGCCGTGTCATTATTATTACTACAACTATTACTAAAAAAATATCGCGTTATGGAATCAGGGGCCCGGCGCTTTCGGTCTTATCGTCATATTTAGACAATAGATACGAGAGAGTTGTTATAAATGGCCAGTCCTCTGCACTTAATAACACAGCCGTGGTGTTCCACAAGGTAGTTTGCTTGGTCCTTTGCTCTTCAGTGGCTATACATAAATGATATCGTGGTGATTACCAAGGGAGATAAGTTTATCATATATTTGCCGACGACACGAGTTTGTTAACGGTTCGGACCCTGACGGTCGTGTACTGGAACTGTTAAGGTTTTGATGTGATCTCAACTGTTTCGAAATGAACGCCAGTAAAACTAAGGTGATTTTCTTCAATGCAAAAAATAGACAAGTTTAGCCCTCAGTAAACCTTGTAATAGGTAATACAGCTGTCGACATAATGGACAATACCAAAACTCTCGGCGTAATTTCTTCCTCTACACTCTCTTGGCCTTGACACGTAAATGACGTACGCACCAAGGCGTCGCGAATCCTTGGATTTTTATATAGATTTCGTACGCACATAACTAGAAAAGTCATCATGATACTTTACTACTCATTAATCTATGCACATTTTAACTATTGCTTCTTGGTGTGGGGAACCACCACAAAGTCTAATTTAGATAAGTTACTTGTGCTACATGTTGATTGTCTACCATATAAGCACGCCACAACTGGTCTGTTTGGACGGCACTCCTTGATTAATATCATCAATCTATATAGATATAAACTTTTGTGCTACTTCCGAACTCCTCGTAGAAAGTCCCTAACTAATCACTGTTTCCCTCAAAGAGCATAGTTATCTTTATCATCATCGCGCCCAGAGTTTTTGTCATATCCCCCACTGTAGAACAAGACACGGTGAACAGAGTGTTGCATAAAAATATTACCATGCCTTTCCATCATCATCACTTCCACAAGCGCAATGGGGCAGTGTACCGCCATATAAGGCCGGGAATGACCCACCGCATTCCATTTATGTGTGTCTGTGTTTGTTACCATGTATCTTGAAGGAATCTTCAGTTGACCCATTAACAGCGTCAAAGAAATACATTCATACTGTGTATGTTTAGATCACATGCTCGCCTGCAGTCGATCACGGCCGCACCATTCACATTGGCAACCATTCTCGGCCCTTGGTCTAACCAGATTGACCATCGCGAAGTTCTTGAGTATTTCACGATTTTTCTCCGGGACACTGGTCTCCTCTCTACCCCATGATCTGCCTGCGTACCTGTGTGCTGTGTGTGTGTTTTTGTGTGCTGTGATTTTGCCTACCGTTCTGATGTCTTACTGACTCCGCTGACTATCGACCCTATTTAGCATCGTTCATCACCTCACCATCAGGACACACCTCATCCTGCCCCATTGTGCCTTGGGGTAGTGGGCCGCACCTTACGTGGCGAATTTTCCTGTTCATTATCATTCACTTATTTGTTGTTGTTAGTCCACATGCCACGGATGTTTTTTACGGTGCTTAATTAATGCGAATTTTGTACGGGAGCCGTGAGCCCGACACGGCGCCACTGCGCCTTTTTGCACAGCTCCCATCCCAATATGATTGGAAACAAAATCTTTCATTCATTCACTCATTCATACCTTCGAGGAGCTCCTGACGAGGGTGATGCTCCAGTCCTTTGAACGATATGTTACGTGGAATGTGCACAGGGGTCGATCTGAGGATAATGGTTACGTCGGCGTCATTCCCACATTACACCCTCAAATTAATCCCCGCTTGAGAACCCCTGCTCTAGGGGGAATCGCAGCGCCGCGTAATCGCTTACCATCTTTCTCTTGCCTTTTCTGAAACACACATGCGATTTCCAAAGTGTTTTAGAAAATGATTTGTAGAATAAATCTTCGTCGCCGAAATTAATTAGTGCATTTTATATTATCAATCCGATCGCTCCGGCTGTTCCAGGGACTCGTTCATAGCGATATCTATATTTTTATTCACACCAATACGGCGTACAGTTCGCCCTGCTCTTGTTGAGAGCACCAACCTCGGCTAGAACTGCACGCACACCTTTAGACGACGACGTCATTGCCTCACATTGCACGATACAATCACCACTGTCGAACTATCTGAGACGGGGACATGCAGTGGGCGAGGAGTGACAAGGCGCGTGCTGCGGTAGCGTGACTGCCGCATGATTGCAGGAGAGGGTTTTCTGTTTCATAGGAGAGAACGGTAGAAAGCAGTGTTGTACCCGCTACCAAAATGAAGTGAAGAAATACCGCTACTCGCTGCTCCACGAAAACGTAGAGCAATACTAGCGTCGCTACAAATTTGATGATGATGATGATGATGATGATCGTAACGCGATAAGTAACGCGATATCGATATCGATACCGATACCAAATAAGCGTAACGTAAATACTACGCCGATACTGTTCCGCAACCAGACCCTTTCCCTATAGGCATCTCGATGTCGATTGTGTCTGTGTGAAAGATGGATATATACAAGACTGTGTCACTGATATGCGCGAATCCCAACCTCAAACTTCGCCGTCTCTTGTTCAGTTTTCCCTGTTGTCAAGTGACGCAAATGCCATAGTAAGCTGATGATGATGATTATGATTATTCAGGTTTTTATGGCGCACAGACAACTAAGGTCATAGGCCATAGTAAGCGACCACTCATCGAGTCATCACTAAGTGACTACCAGATGGTAAAAAGATCAAACGAATGACACAATGTTTGCTCTCGCCAAGAAGAATAGACAGCCTTCCGGGTGTTGTTGGCATACTGCACGAAAGTTTGGGGCTCAAGTTACTGTTGTTTCCTACTCCCTGCTGGTCAGGATGTTGTTTATGTTCTCAGGTAGATACTACAAGGTAGACATAGCTGCATTAAGACACTCACAATCCGATGAACCTAGGGAAACCAGTAAACATGCCCGACCACGCGACTGTTCCTCAGAGAAATATAACGGGTAGACCAGTGGCGCAAGAACTCTACTTCACCTAGCACCACCAGTCGTGCCTGTAAGTGCACCACAATATACTTGTGTAACGACCAAATAAGAGGGAACATCACACGTATGCTGCGACTCTGGGCGACGGCCCTGGACCTGTTGCGCCACAACACGAAGCGGGCAAAATATACCACTAACAACTAAAACACTGTCGGAGACGCGTCTCTCCATGCGGCGCCCAAAGGCGAAAACACGACAAACTAAGGACCAAAATGTCTTAGCTTCCTGCTTCCATTCTTCCAGCCACGTGACGGCGTCTCTTACAAAGCGTTTGACTATACGAAAAAACGAAGTTCAATACGCCTTTTCACCGAGTATGAATTCATCAGGAAGAGTCTACCCGTGTGAGATCACCTTCGCCAGAGAAAATCTAGAGGAAACAAATCATGTAACATTTCCCTAAACACGTCAAGCCGGGCTGGCCCCACGTTGGGCGCCAACCTCGGGGCGTCAGTCCGTCCGTTCCGTCGCCGAGGAAGACACAGCAACCAAAAAGGTTCGAACAACAAACAAGTGTTTATTTCATGAGTTACACGAGAAGCCACCAACACCGTCAACCAGGAGCCAGGAATCCCGACTCATTCGAACGGTGCCCGCGTTTTTATCTTTCCTGACTACGCCCCCTCACAGGTGCGGACGATCACCAGTTTGCCACCTGGTGGCGCACCAAGGAAAAAAGAGAAACGCCTACAAACGCTGTGAACAATTTAAAGCCTGATTCGCTACCTTTCATATTAACTGCTGTGAAGTGGGGTAGGGTCCTGTGGCTACCACGGGGAAACACCCCATGTCATAATCACTTCTCCTTCATTTCTTATTGTTGTTGTTGTTGTTGTTGTACCTTTAAAGTTAATGGCATGTGTACGGCCACAAAGCAAGTGTGCATGAGCACTATTAAGCATGTTCGCATGCACAGATTCCCGGCTAATGTTATTATTTCTTCATTTTGTGTGGCTCCCAATGGCTCACGTACCTGCAGGGTAACGTATTTATGGTGAGAAAATAACTATATCCCGTTCCGCAACCTGTGTAAGCTAAGGTTGTTGTATGAGTGCTTCACCTGTACGGTACAAACACCTTAAAGGAGTACAGAGGGCCACCCAAAAAATTTCAGATTAAGACATCTGATGAAAGTGTGTGTGTCATTATACCGAATAGAGCGACAGGTTTTGATGTGTGCAATTGATTTGTTTCCTAGAAAAAAAACTCCCATAAACATAGCTCCGCGCCTTCACCATTAACTCGCCACTCCAGCTCTAAGGAGGATGAGGAGGTATGATGGCACGTCACCAATGACGGCATAAGGAGACTCGTTCTGGTTTGCCGGTCAGTGGGGGTCAGCGCCTTGTCCCTTTGCCGCCGTAAACCTATTTTGCCAGTTCTCCCGGAGAATTGGGGATAGAAGGAGCGGCCGAAGCATTACCGAGCAAGGAGAAAGGCTTTATCAGAACCCAAAACAGCCGAGTAGCAGACGACAGCGGAGTAGCAGACAACATTTCTCTAGGCCAATCAGCGAGCGTTCTCCTTATAGCGTCAGCGCGAGGTTCCAGGCAGATCACAGGCTGGTACTGCTCTTCACCACCATTGCGCACGGTCGCTTTTTGCTGCGTATTTTAAATTCAATTTCTGCGATAATTATGACTCTGTGGTGTAAATTACTGCGCATGGTGCATCTTACTGGCAAACTTAACAGTTTTATAGGAAGAAAACTGGGTGTTAAAAATGACTTCTGTGCTACTTTAAAGAAAAGTTGGCGTACCTTTGGAGTTTGCACAACGACTATAGCGATATCTCATTGCGTTTCCGATGATACTTTCGTCTTGCTGTCCCAAAAGACGCTTTGTTTACCTGCTCCAATCAATCAGGTTGCAAGACAGTTTTAAACACGTGCTATCAACATGAACGATATGACAAGATGCAGAACAGAACACATCCTTCTCAGGTGTACGTTGACACTACAAGGGCTTTAGAGGCGAGGTTGTCTCGTGTGCACTCCCGGTCCTTCGACATCTCGAAACTGTTAGGCCTTCAGTCGTTCGACAAGGCCCTGATGGCACACGAATATTTTCTACGCACAGCTGGGCTTATGGACATTCTATGATTTGCTGAGTGTGTGCTGTGTGTGCCCCCAAGCGATTCCTGTGTTTGTGTGACATTGTACACTCACTCGGTTGAAACTTTTCAAGTAGGGTACATGTTGCACTCCTTCACTTTAACCCGTTTATCTGTTTGTATTCACCATGTTTAGGTCCTCGGGTAGACAGTTCGACTTTGTGAGGACTCACATCCCTATTTTTTATTTTTTCATTACCACATCACCATCACGATAGTTTTGCAACTGATTGTATTACGGAAACTAGCTTCGTAGCCCATATTACGCAGTATATGTTATACATACCTGCTTGTGTTTTACGAATGTGAGCTAAAAAACTTACATGAACATGAAAGTTAGTGAAGCTAAGGAAGATCGTCACATGAATCTGCCTGATAAAGAAGTAACTGAAAGGTTGATGATGATGATGATTAGACTTTTTTTGTGTTTTTTTTTGTTTGTTTAGCGCATCGACAACAAAGATCATAATGCGCCAAAACATTGGTAGTGATGTGACTAGTTAAAATTAAATATAACTAGTGAGGAAAAAAATTAACTGAAAGGAAAAAACAGAAAAAAATTTGGATCGCCGTTATCTCGCTTGTTTTTCTCTGTGTATTCCAACTCTTCCATATTATGAAAAGTAGCGGTAGCGGTAGCGGAGAGGACTCTGCCGCTACCCATATTTGTAGCGCAAACACTTTACCAATGTAAAATGTAGCGGGATCGATACTCCGCTACTGAAAAAAAGTAACGAATACGGCAGGGGCGCTCCTAGTAGCGCCGTTATGTACAACAGAGAAAGTAGGAAGGGGGACGGCAACCCGCTGCAGCTAAAAGATCATGTGGTTTTCTTTCAAATAATCAATCAATCAATCAATCAATCATGTCGACTTGCAGAGTGCGTCGGGGTGAAAGGAGACGGTGTTACTGTATGCCACTCGGAGAAACGGAGACACATTCTACGTTAACATTATTTCATTTCTCCCTTCTACCCAAAAGCGTGAGAAGGCCCGCTTAGGCTCTGTTGAAACGCCGTAAAGCGTGCTCTGCCACTACATGAGCCCTCTTGTGGCAAAGCTTACTTTACGCGCAACGCTCAGCCATACTTCAGTAGTTCTGCGTGAAAGCGCAGTGCCTTCTACATACTGATCATGATCATGATCAGAGTTTTTATGGCGCAGCGACTACAAAGGTCATAATGCGCCAAACACGGTTATAAACACAGATGAATCAAGTTATCCGAACAAGGTGACTGAAATTCAACCTAAAAATATACTGATGTAGTTAAAAGAAGTGTGTGTAAAGTTTTCTTGCGGAAAGTAAATAAAAAGCTATAGGCTCCCAAGCAGGCCTATGTCCATAAAAAAGTTCTGAACATTCTCAAAAGGAATGACAGGCTCATCACCCATCAGTAGTGCTGGGTGAAGAGGTGTACAATGCTTGTAGCATTCAGTGAAGTAGCGCTGCCGATGAGGTTCGTGTTGTTCTACATACTCCCGTATGACTTGTACACAGAAGCACACAATCTGTTTGACACGTTGAAATATGTAACGGGTACATTAAGTACAAGTTGGTGAAATATGTTTATTGCGTAATATTTAAATTGTATCGGAACGTGTTACATCAATATAATATGTTTATTTACGAGTCCGAACCAGTACATGCACAGTATGGGCGGGATGCTCTGATGTTCGGACCGCGACAGAGTGCGAGTGAGATGATACACAAGCGCGACTGCCGGAGGTGTACTCTCACCCGACGTTATCGGTGCCCCTTTGTGAGGAACGCGCCACTGACACGCTGATGATGATGATGATTGGGAGTTTTGTGACGCGTGTGTGTGTGTGTGTGTAATTGAACGTTTTATGGCACAAGGGCAGCTTGGGCCAACGAGCGCCAAATCAATGACTTAATGACTATGAATGTTTACGATGTTGACCAATATAAAAGCTTCTGTTCTCATAAAAGCATGGTAAAAACGTAAATGCTATTAGCGTTTTGTGACGCAGCGACAACTCCATTGGCGCGGATGACGAGACAGTCGGCTTATCAGTTGCATGTCTTGCGCTCAGATATACGCACCCATACAAAAAGATTACGTCCGGATTTTAATTCGACAACGAAGTTTGAACTGTTCTATTACTTAATTTTAACTGCATAACACGTGACGCACGTTCCCTGAGCCGCGTTCAAAAGGGCCTATGAGCTGCGTCACGGGGTAGAAAGAAACTACAAAATGAAACAATAACAACATATAACGCGGCTCCTTTCCCCGAAATAGCGGGAGGCAACTCCACAGTGTTTTTGCATCCTCACCCCGACACGTTCTCGAAGACGACGTGATTGCCGAGCTGCAGCAGCTTCCCGCTCTCCCCCTCTCCTCCCCCTCTCCTCGAAACCAGAAAACACTCTCTAAGAACACGTGACAGTCACGTGACCACTGCCACAGAGTCCCGTCCACCTTTCCGCTCAGGCCAACCTCCCTTTCCTGCCAGTACATGGCGGATACTATGCCTTGCGGTTTTTACGATGTTGGCAGTTTCGTGGGGTAGGGGCGGGGAGAGGATATTCGACGATTGTGTCAACGTCCAAAGATGTATCTCTCCCCTCACTTGCAATAAACCTCTACCCGAGAAACGTCATCATGACGTTGGTAGACATACCGAAACCAAAACAGATCGGAAGGGGGAGAGCTGGGTTCCACGAATGGGCAATTGTTCGCTGCCTCCTGCCTATTGAAAGAAAAGTACGACCGAAGGTCGCGTCCCTTTCACAGACCATCGTAATCCCCTCAAGACCGTGGCTTTCGGGCGCGGCCTTGTTCGCAACTAGTCATTGGACGTAGTTCAACTCTACCAAACTCGTGGCGCTGTCGAACATTATGACGTCATTTGTTTACAAACAGCTAGAGGTCTATTCTACTCCGAATTATATAAAAATAATTATTGGGGGTAGTAGAGTTCGCCCAGTTTTGTGGCTACATGCCGCACGTTGCGCAGGGTAGGACTGCGGCCAATTTCGACCGCGTGATGTTCTTTAAATGTGTACCAGATGTCTCAGACACACGGTGGTGGAAGTAGTCGGCCGTTCTGCCAATTGCATGTATGTAAAGATGTATGTACTGCGCGGCTGCCTCGGTAGTGTCTTGATTGATTGATTGATTGGGGTTTTTTGGCGCAAAAGCGGTAGTGTCTTGGAGCACGTACTCGATACGCGTGCAGGAAGCGGTATCAAAGTTATTGAAAGTGAATAAGTATAAGTATTTAAGTATTTAAAGAGAGTGAAACATTTATTTTACTGAAAAACAAGCTTTGATGAAGGACGGACTCTGTCCGTCCTTGGCCCTCCGGCAGGTCCGTCCCGGCCGGCCGGCCGGCCGTCCTTCATTCGTCCGTCCTTCCCCAATTCCCCATATCTGTCCTTCCCCAATAATTATTTCTACCAAGTGTTCAATGCATCGCACGTTCAATGTATCGCAGGTGCGGTACATTGAACACTTGGTAGATATATTTATACTAATGTACATCAGAGAAAGGGGAAAAGAAGGTGGTGAGGAGGAAATACAAATTCTTATCAGAGAGGACTGAGGGCGCGAAAAATAAAGTACAAATGAAAGCGATGTATATAGTAGGAGCGTTACCGGAGACAAAAACCGTTGAGAGATCGAGTTTCGTTATTGAAAGTGAGTCTAACGCTCTGACATTTACGCAAAGAACCCCCCGATCTTCTGAGGCAGCAATGAAACTTGGTTTCTTTCCCTGAAGCTGACGACTTTTCGACACAAGTAAACAACTCTGCTTCACCTTCCATTCTTCTAACCTCTTCTCCAGAAACCGAGCCGCACGAACACGAATTCCGCTCCCTGAATACAACCGCCCGCAGCTATGCCGAATCATTCTGGGCTTCAAAGAGCGGCATAAATCGAAGAAGGAAAGCAACTTGTAATGGGATTATGGGAGAGTCTTTGTCAGGTGGAATCTCTGAAATATGGAGAGAAAGAAAATTTTCTCTCTCAGAGTTGAATAGTCATCGAAAAAATGAAAGAAAATGAACGCTAGATATTGCGAACGGCACTCGCGGCAAAGACACCTCGTACGTATAAAAAGAGAAAAGCAAATAGGAAAAAAAAAGAGAAAAAAGAAAAAGTTTTAAAAGCAGCGCCTTTCCGAGAAGGCTTAAGAGTCACACCTCCAGAAATTGATAACGGTGTCGGTTTTCTCTCTGCTTCAAAGGAGAGCTGTTTTCTAAGGCGAAAAGGAGATGCGCAATAATATTCCAAGCGGGTCTAACCAACGTTTTCTGCTGCTATCCCTATTACATCCGTCGCGTTAATGCGCGAATTTATTCGTATATTAGAGGGTTTTAGTTCACAGTACTCTATCGTCTTTGCGTACGTAAGGGATAGCGTTGGCGGTATCTGCGCGCGCGCAATACGTAAAGAGAGCTTCGCGCAGTGCGCAGAACCATCACGCTATCTCTTACGCGCGCTAAAAGGCGATAGCGTAACGATGCGCAAAAACTCGGTAATAGAGAGTTTTAGTACATCGTACGCAAAGGCGATAGCGTACGTAACAGATAGCGTTGGTGGTTCTGCGCACTGCGCGAAGCTCTCTTTCTCTTATGGGCATGCGTAGAACCATCAACGCTATTCATTACGTACGCAAAGGCGATAGCGTAACGATGCGCTAAAACTCGGTAATAGAGAGTTTTAGTACAACGTACGCTATCGCTTTTGCGTACGTAATGGATAGCGTTGAATGTTCTGCACCCGCCCATAACAGAAAGAGAGCTTCGCGCAGTGCGCAGAGCCACCAACGCTATCCCTTACGTACGCAAAGGCGATAGCGTAACGATGCGCTAAAACTCGGTAATATCTAACAGGAGGTGCGTTACTGTAAGTTACTTTTTTTCTTTTTACTACTTTTTTTTTTAGTAAGTTAGAGTTTTTTTTATATATATATATTCTTCGAAACTCCGACGCCACGTGTTTTACCCTCTCTCTTTTTCTTTTTTTTTTCTTTCTCGCAGGGTGGCTGCGTAGACGAGGCGAACGCCTTGGATGAGCGCCTCCGTCATTG
Source organism: Ornithodoros turicata (assembly GCF_037126465.1). Classification (NCBI taxonomy): domain Eukaryota; kingdom Metazoa; phylum Arthropoda; class Arachnida; order Ixodida; family Argasidae; genus Ornithodoros; species Ornithodoros turicata. The sequence continues at coordinate 143,677,044 of NC_088202.1, read as the reverse complement.
ATTAATGGCTGCGCGATGTCCATGATTCGGCAAGCACAGAGAGAGCAGAGTCAACGAGCGGATGGACAGCCACGCTGTGAACGCGTGACGACGCGCACGGAAGGTTGGGGCTTCAAGAGGAACATGTTACCGAAGGGTTCTGTGGCAGGGAGGAAAAAAAAAAGAAAAAGAAGAAATGTTCTTGCCGGACAAGGCAGGCACACGTTGGTGTGTAGATAGGGGATTGACGAGAGAAGGGTAGGATATTTCGGGGATAAGGATGCTTGACAGAAATGTTGCTTCCCAACAATAACAGTTGCTTTTGTTGCCAGTTTGTAACAGTTGTTTGCCAGTACACTCCTTCGCAGCAAAGGTCACGATAAAGAAAAATCATGATATGTCATGATGATGAAAATATATATATATATACATATATATATATATATATATATATACAGGGTGTCCCAGAAAACGTGTCATTGAATTATAATAAAAAAACTACGCCACCTAGAATCATGCGGTCAAGAGCATTTGTTCTTATGAGGTTTTTGCCACCTCCTAATATGAATGTCATGTACTCCAAGTTTAATTATGTAAATATTTGCGAACTCAACTCCGATATTTGCCAAGTAAAGGTCACTTTTTTACCTCACCAATATGAAGAGCGTGATGAATTCACTGAAATTCATGGTAATTCACAGTGATATTCACATTTACATGAGGAGGTGGCAAAAACCCAGTAAGAACAAATGCCATTGACCGCATGTCTCTAGGTGGTGTAGTTTTTTTTATTATAATTCAATTACACGTTTTCTGGGACACCCTGTATATATATATCAAAGTGAAATAATAAGACTTGGACTACAGATTACAGGAACGTTAACAAAAACTAATTTATTTAATGGGCAATTTAACACATAGATTTAAAAAACTTTTTTTAATCTATGTGTTAAATTGCCCATTAAATAAAATAGTTTTTGTTAACGTTCCTGTAATCTGTAGTCCAAGTCTTACTATTTCACTTTTATTCAACTTCGTAGCCGTCTGATATATTAACCTATTTGTTCTATATATATATATATATATATATATATATATATGAAAATCATGATGATATCATGATCAGCTCTCTAACGCTGACACTCACAGTCAGTTCTTCCGCACACTGCCGCTTCATGAGATACCATGCTGCCCTATCATGGAGTGTACCCGTTTACGGTTGCTGACTGCCTTTTTTTTTTTTCAAGAAAAACAGAAAGTACAGCTTAGAGACGGACATTTTGAAATCAACTACTACTACGAGCAGATACAGACTATATGCTCAAATTAAAAATAACATCGATTGTGTCTCTGACAACCGATGATCAAGTGTTCTAGATGCATCTTTGAAGTAGCCTACTCTACCATAATAGACGACTTGCATGAATCCTGCTCGCCAGGACGCAACCGCGCGCGTCACTGTGGCAGCTACGTTCTCCGGAGCTTTGTTAACCACTCGCATCTTCGACGAGCCTTGCATGATGTTCTCCTAGCGGACGTACACACGCGTGAGGTTTTTATTCAACCTGATTGCGCTCAAAGGAATTGCCGTTCTGCTCAAATTTCCCACAACTACGTACATTGGAGTTCGACTTGGAAACGTGCACGAGAAAGGAAGACAGACTTTGAAGGACAGCTCGCGTACACAACGACGGTTCGGTTTTACGTTTGCTTGTATGAAACGGTAATGTATTCGGTAAATAACATATCGACTTTAGACTTACGACTTCAGATACGACTTTAGACTCATACATGCGACTTTAGACTTACACATACGACTTTAGACTCATATATAGAGGGTGGGTGCAGATAAAGTACCCCCACATTTTTGGATGTATGTATTCCCTGCTTACCGTATGAACTTCCGGTGGCGCGGGATGACGCAGTTCTCGGATGAAAGGGAACAATAAATATCGTAGTAACCAAAAAACTTATGCATGCAAACGTTGCTCTTAGTGCATCCCGATTTTCCTATGCAGAAGTCACTATGGCGGTCACGGCATAGTTGCGTCTAGCTACCGCTAGGCGTACCAGGCCTCGTTTTGTTTCTGCGTGAGTGGCACCCCCAGCGGAAGGGCGATGCAACTGTGATCCATTACCATGTACCATTGGAAGTACACGGAGCGAAGTTCGCCTTGCTAACGATTTTATTGCGCAAAGTTTGGTTACCCACGATATTTTTCCCTCAATTTGTACCGCATAAATGCACCATCGTGCATCACCGGAACTTCGTAACGGTATATGCACTGAACGCGCTATGTGAGAAAATGTGGGGCTACTTTATCTGCACCACGACCTACTAGATTATAACGACCATGTCACAATCAGCAAACCCTATGAGGTGCCTGTCCGCACGATCCGCCAGGGGCGCTACTGACGCACCCTGGCAGACTGGCGCACGATTGGACGATGGGAATTTGAATTTTGAACTCGCAGAAGCGTATGTACGACAACCGTAGCAGACGACAGCGATAGCTCCTATGAAAACGCGTAGAATGATGATAATAATCACCCTCAGAATTAAACATCTGTGGAAGTCCACAGCTTGTACAGAAATACTAAGGTAAGCTGAAGTACAAAGTATTGTAGAAGTTGAGGAAGCAATAACAAGGACGATCAGAAGCGCCACCGCTGCCTTCCAAAAATGCGGCGCATGGGAGGGGTGCGCCTGACGTGGTCATTATAATCTAGTAGGTCGTGATCTGCACTCACCCTGTATATGCACTGCTGCTCCGAATCTGCATGCCCAACTTGGACAACGAGGAACACGATGTGATGGTGTGAAGGTGTCGATCGCTGACCGTCAATTTGTTCGGCGTACAATAGCAATTTTTAGAATTCCATTATGCGCAACAGATGGCGCTACACGCTTTGCAGGTCGTGTATTATTTTCTTTTCAAAGTGTTTGCACTTTACCTTAACAACGTTCTGTCTTCGGATTTCAATATCGTATTTAAAGGAGCTATGAACTGTACCAAGCGAGCCCGCCGACTGTGTCGGCTCCAAGCGGCGCTTTCAACGTGTTGTCTGTGACACTTTTTGTATAGGTGAATTTGATAGGTGCGTATCTTCAGCACATAGCACGCTCCTAGCCAACCATCTTCCCGAATGACAACGTTCTCGCCCATGATTTGTTGATAACGAGAGGCGGAGCTTATTATGTATCTATTATGCACGGCTACAAAATGGGCTACGCCTCCCGTTTTCAACAAATCAGAGACGAGAACGTTGTGGATGATGGTTGGCTAGTAGCGTGCCATGTAGTGAAGTTAATCTTGAAGAGGGTGAAGCAGAACGTTATGTGTACCTCCGCGTTGGCGTCTGATTGGGTGCTACAATTCTTCAGATGACGTAACGATGGACAGAGGTGTCTGGACGGCGGTGCGTCTACTCGCCCGAATACGAAAGAGAGTGCGTTTTTGTACTAACGCTGCACAACTTATCAAGGAGAAGAATTGACCAATAAATTGTAAATAGAATTACGAAGCGTAGAAGAACAATGTTACGTCTATTGATGATGATGATGATTCAGGTTTTCCTGGCGCATAAGCGACGAAGGCCATAATGCGCCAAGACAATGGTAAGAAAAGTACAAGTTAAAAGTATATTGATTTAGTTAAAACAAAACTTTACAGTTCGAGTATCAAAGGACATAGAAATCAAATAACGAAAACTACAATGCAGTTAAAATACCAATGTCTTGAAAGAAGTTAAAAACCCGTTGAAATGGTAAAAGAGCCTCATCCCCCAGCAACAGGGAGGGATGTAGAGGTGTATGGTATGTGTACAGTTCGTGAAAATGGTGAAGTCGGTGTGTGTCGTATGATGGACATGTAATGAGCACGTGAAGGACTGTTACGTCTATTAAACCCGTAACAAAATACATGCAGACAGGAGTTCTTACCTCCTTTAAATACTTTTTTTTACAGCGCACCTTACACGTGTCCACGCAACAAGGTATCCCATGCGACCATCCCAGCGGCACCTTTCTTTAACGACGCACATTCGTAGAATTACAGAACATATCTTACAGCGCCTTCATGTCCACAAACCTCCGGAGGCAACGCACGCGAAAGACTATATTCCCGTCCCCGTAAGCAAGTGATGAATACTCCCCGTGCTATCATTAATACCGCCAGTATCGCGTTGTGCGATTTGCACTGATGGTGGCATGACAATGAACGCTGCACTGCGCCCTCTAGTGTGAGCGCCCGCTAATGGTGCAGCGACTGGGCGTAACGAAGAGGAGAACGGGCCCTAAATAAGTAAGCAGGACGACAAGATGCATTATCACAACATTCTCATTAGAAGGCGTGCGTCTTCTTCGTTAGCTGCTGCTCTAAGTTTTTTTTTTTGTCTGCTCCTTTGTTTCGACAGGGTCAAAAGTAAAAGTGCAATTTAGGAGAAAATCCTGTTAATGGTATAAAAGGCAAAAAAAGCAGATTCGATCAGATTCTACCACTTCCGAGATTAAAGTTGTTCGCAACACGAAGAATGTGCAAAAAGATTTTTTTTTTCCCGAAACGATAGAGCAAGGCTGTACATGGGAAGCTCGTTTATCAGCGATTAGATCCAAAAATATCATTTTGTTTCGAGAGGCTTAAAGGGTCATTAAAGTGGCGACGAAGTTTGTGTGTGCTGTTGTGTGTTTATCTCTATAATGAGGGAAAAATTTTCTGTAACGATTATTTATCTTTTAGCGTAAAGCAATGGACTGTGAAGCTCACACTCTTAAGTTTTCTGTCGGTAAAGTACCGTCCCTTATTTATTATGAATGCGTGCGTTCTTTCGGTCCGGTGGGCTCTAATAATTTCAGTATTCCCACTTGTGTTTTCGTGAATTCTTCGAAAGTGATGATGATGATGATTTGGGTTTTTTTGCCGCAAAAAATTCTTCGAAGGTGTCTGTATGTTCCAACATAGTAGTCTCCTCAGTTGAGACGTCTCCTCCCTCACTGCATCCACCAGTGCCCTCTCAGTTCTCTTGCACGATGCGCACATAAAAAAAAAAAAAGTGAAAAAAAGCGCATCCACACTCACATCCTGGAGTGCGTGATGTCAGTATAGAATATATGCAGAAAAGTTATTTACGTGTGTTTATGTACGTTTAGAATAACTTGTCTGCAGTATGTAAATATTTCCTTTTCTCCCGCCAATAGCAAGGCCGATCAGGTGACGCACAACGTACGAAGTCCGCTGCATGCAAAATGAAGAAGCTGAGATCATGAGTAGACAGCTTGATGGCAGTTCAGGAGTCAACAACCTGAAAGTGATATGCAGATTTCAATAAATATGAGTCCCAGTCCTAGCTTGTTACGCGAAGGAGAGTTTGTACAGTTTGCAGGATTCGCATAACAGCGGCAGATTACACTGGTAAGGATAAAACAAGAGATAACGACTGGAATTTGCGATTAGATAAAGCTTCAACGGCACAAAATTATATGCAGCAGTTAGTGACCACTTGTGCAGCACACGTGAGCAATTCGTCATGGGATTACGATATGGTCCCTTAAAAGGACGCGACCATCGGTCCTGCTTTTCTTTCAATGGGAGGCAGCGAACAAGTGCCCGTTCGTGGAACCCAGCCCTGTTCTTCAGATTTGTTTCGGTTTCAGTCTGCCTACCAATGTCATGATGACGTTTCTCTGGTAGAGGTATATTCGAACGCTTTGCATCTTACTCCCTGTGGGCGCACAATGGTTCAGCTTCATTTCAATCGCAGCGGTTCATTGTCATTGATTGAATATCACGTTTTATGGTAAAAAAATGCCATTAAGGAACCGGAGAGGACGCAAGAAAATATGTGGACGTGATTGAAAAGCGAGTTAAAAGTAACTTGGAACTTAACTTAAGTTACTTTTGCAAAGTTACCTGAAAAACGAACGAGTTCCTCTGAAAGTTACCACGGCGCAAAAGTACTGAGTTAAGTTACAAGTTACCAAACAAAGAAACTAACAGCAACGAGTTACCTCGAACTCTGCTCACAACTAAACAGGAATTCTACATTCAACAATAGACGAAAATGTCTTGAGGGTGCAAAGTTTTTGCTGAACCAAATTAACAATAATAATAATAATAATAATAATAATAATAATAATAATAATAATAATAATAATAATAATAATAATAATAATAATAATAATAATAATAATAATATAATTTTTATTATTACGATAGATGGCTGGTTAAGCCAATTGGTTTGTTGAAGCTTGTGAGCTTTGTGGGGTTTATCAGCACCGTTAGGCACCAGAAGGTATGTGACATTTCTAAATTTGAAACCAGCAATCATACATCGGTTTCCAGGTAAGCCACTACGTTCTAGATAGTTTATATTAGACATGACTTCCTAATAGTCACTGCTTGCGGAAGGCAAAGCCGCGCAATGTATTGGTATTTCAAGCGAATGGGGCTGGTTTGCAGGTGTCGTATCAATGCTGCACGCGAGAAACAAAAGAAAAATGAGCTGGTCTGAACCCTTCGAACAGCGCAATTTCCCCAGAAGTCGCCCCTTGATGCACACTGACACCCCTATCTGCCACTCCTTCCTGAACTCCTCCTAGCATGGGTTTAAGAACTCACCAGTACATTATGTCCTTAGATGTGTTCCATATGAGCCTGTTATGCAAACGCTTCTGTGGATACCTTGTGCACCAGGTAAGATTAGAACATGAGCAACAAGGAAGCGATGTATGGTTTACGGAACGGAACGTGGTTCTGCAGAGGTAAGAGAGACGAAATTAGAATCTGAGACACGATTTGAAATATATTTGGTAAAGGAAGTACCGAGTACAAGTCAGAAATGATAGAAACCACGTGAGTGGCGCCTGCACCTGGTGTGAGCGCATTTCAGACACGTCCACTTACGTGCTGTTCACGTACCATGCGACATATTTTTGCGAATATTATTCAGCCTACGATTCGAGACTCAGGCATTACTCAGAAACTCGAGACTCAGGAACTCGAGACATTACACACGGAACAGTTTTCTTACATTATTATTATTTTTTTCCTTCGGAAGAGTTGCTGCATATAGCCCTAAATATAGACGCGATATGGCCTACTTAACGTAAATTCGCGTCAGTAATTATTGCAAGTCTTAATTCACTCGCAGAGTTGATATTTTTAACTAGTGAAAAGAGGTTCGTGACTTAATCTCAAAGTGGTAAAGCACAACCTTGATGTCTGCAGTCCGCAGAAATTGAAACCGCAGCGAGTTTCTGTACTCCCGTATAGAAGATGCGGAAACGCAAAATCTTCGAGCATCTTGCAGAGTTCCGGTTTCGATGCGGCCGCTTATTCCTATCCTCCTCTCGGTCTGTGTGTCGCCCTCTCTCACACTGATGACAGGCTGTTCCTCAATGCGTGGTGCGCACCCGCTTTTGTACGTCGCTGTGGGGTAGGGGGAATGTCGACATCGCGTTTGTATTCATATTATATTATTGTGAAACTGTCGCCCGTAAGCTGATATTGGGCTGCTTCAACCCTCTTCCTTTCTTTTGTTTTGCTGTTTTTCAGTGATTTGATTTGATTTGATTTGATTTGGTTTTATTGTGCCCATTAACAGCCCATTAAAGCGCCTTGTGAATGGTGCACATACATGGAAAAATGGATCAAGGAAAAGAAAAAAGAAAAGGGAGCACATACAGGGAAAAAAGCAGAACACTGTTAGGCAAAAACACTTCGAACAGTATGATAAAAATTCGTACTCATGAACATATCAATCTCATTAGATTCTAGAGTATTAAACATTAATTCACTCCTGATCACAGGTGAAGACAATAAAACACGAGCAACGTAAAACAAATTAGCATTTCTCCGTTGGCGAGAAGGTACGCAAAACGATACAGATGAGAGTAAGTCTGGACAATCAATGGAACTGTTTAAAATTTTGTGCAAAAACAACACATCATGAATATCTCTGCGATAGCTCTGTGATAGCTTTCTTCTTATTCTTTGGCTTATTCTTTGAAACCATGACCCTCAAGATAAAACTGCGAACTATACATGACCTGTGATAGGACGATGCATATGTTTTTCGCAGCTGATGATAGAGCGTTTTTGTAAATCGTACGCTATCACCTTTGCGCGCGCGCGTAACGGATAGCGTTGGTGGTTCTGCGAACTGCGCGAAGCACTCTTTCTGTTATGGGGGTTGTAAGAGTTGTACATTTTAGAAACCTGGCAAATATTGTACATTTCCAACTCAGTGGAATAGCCACCCGACAGAGACTCGGGGAAGGCACGTTGGACGGGAGACACTTGACACCTCAGGGGGTCTTCGCGACCAGATGCTCGCTGGCAATAAATCAGTAGAGTGGGCCAAAGAAGATGCACTGTCCAAAGTTGCATGGTGTACGGATTGACAGCTTGGTCCGTTACCCATAAATACCGAGTAGTGGGCGGACAATTAGGAGGTGCCTGGTTCGTTCTAAATTCAAACTAGGCCAACCATGAGTTGGAGACGTTTGAACCGGGCTCCTGGGATTGGTGTTTGCTGGCGGGAGGTTGTGTCCCAAATGTCACTCTTTTAAGCGGAGGACACACGAAAATCCGTGTGTGGAAGCCGCAACGACTTGATGAAGACGAGGCGAAAGCCCCGTGACTTCAGTCGCTATAGTATTGTCTTGTATATAGTTATGTAAATAACTATGTAAATAAAGCCCAGTTATTGTTCGGGAATACCGCCTCTCGGACGTCTCTTGGGAATATTTCCGATCTGTGAGCACATGAACGGACCATCTTCCAGCAACAACGGAAGAAACTTTACTGGGGTGCTCAGAACTATCGACGCTATCATTTACGTACGTAACGTACAATGTACTATAGCTCTCTATGGTCTTTAGGTGAGCATACGCAATTGACATCCTCCCTTTCCACCAAGAGCTCGTTGCTGGCACTCTCCGTGTCTCGTCACTCGCCGTTGTTGCAATCGCGACGGGCCTGTCACGTGACATCTTTCGTTACCGCTCCTTTAAAGGAGTACAGAGGGCCATCCAAAAAAAATTCAGATTAAGCCATCTGATCAAAGTGTGTGTGTCATTATACCGAATAGCGCGAAAGGTTTTGATGTGTGCAATTTGTTTCCCAGGAAAAAAACTCACATAAACGTAGCTCCGCGCCTTCACCCTTAACTCGCCACTCCAGCTATAACGAGGATGAGGAGGTATGATGGCACGTCACCGATGACGGCATAAGGAGTCTCGTTCTGGTTTGCCGGTCAGTCGGGGTCAGCGCATTGTCCCTTTGCCGCCGTAAACCTGTTTTGCCAGTTCTCCCAGAGAATTGGGGATGGAAGGTGCGGCCGAAGCATTACCGAGCAAGCAGAAAGGCTTTATCAGAACCCCGAACAGCCGAGTAGCAGACGACAGCGGAGTAGCAGACAACATTTCTCTAGGCCAATCAGCGAGCGTTCTCCTTATAGCGTCAGCGCGAGGTTCCAGGCAGATCACAGGCTGGTACTGCTCTTCACCACCGTTGCGCACGGTCGCTTTTTGCGACGTATTTTAAATTCAATTTCTGCGATAATTATGACTCTGTGGTGTAAATTACTTCGCATGGTGCATCTTACTGGCCTACTTAACAGTTTTATAGGAAGAAAACTGGGTGTTAAAAATGACTTATGTGCTACTTTAAACGCCATTGCTGGCCCCGTCTCTTTCGCTACGATGTTGAAAGGAGGCTGTCACAAGAGGGCGCCGTCATTGTAAAGCAAACCAGTAACGTTCGCAGGCGCCGTTGCTGGTCACGTCGCTTTCGTCGCGATCCACAGAGGTCGTCATCCCGAAACGACGAAGTCTCTGTAGCGTTAAACTTACCGTCATCTTGTTCGAGCGTCGTCGTGAGCAAGGCGGGCGTCCGCGTATTTTTCGCTAGCGATGACTCGTGTAAATTAGAGAAAACCTCGCGTGCTTCGGCGGCATCACTTTGCTGACAGAACGACGAGTGCTGCCACGGAAGTATTTGACGCCACTGCAGTTGTCTTATGAAGGTGATGATGATGATTTGTGATTTATGAAGGTCCGCGTACCGAATACATTTCTTCGTTAAGCAAATACTTAAGTGTGGTACTCCTACCACATTCTACCTGACATTCTACCGTTATTGAAAAGCTAAAACGAAAGGCAAATAGGCGAAGCACCATTTACATCAGGAGTTTCAAATGCTCTCGACACCTTCTGCGATATGTAATGATGATAATGATGATGCAATGAAGCTCCCCAATGATCATCATAAAATAAAGTTGTTGTTTTTGTTAGTTTTAGTGGGTCCTAAAAAACGTATGATGTAGAGTGGTGAGGTGCTCGTTAGACTAGCTAGCTAACTCCGTTAGCTTCATTAATTTGACACGCTTAATCAAAGTCATGTCTCAAAAAGTCTAAAAACTCTAATATAATGAATAAACTGGATTACACAAGTTAGCTGAATTGGCGCGGTTAAATTGGTTACTCAGCTTGATTATAGTGAAAATAAATTTAGATTACTTCAACAATAACGGGGATCGTTTGAAATGCTCTTCACTGGGAATCCCGAACACCCATAGCATAAAAATTTACATCTAAATATTAACATCTCAGTAAATCCTAAAATGGAGGAATTTTTAGAACGCAGCAACGGCGGAAGCGCCATCCTCTATATGTTGTTCAAGGGCGTTGACGGCGAACAGCTTCTGTGGGAATTGTGGCTCTTTGTTGTTGTAGTGTGTGATCGGGACATGATGGACGAAGACTGATTATGCGCTCACGGGGATTTGGCAGTAGGATCAAGCTGCAGGAGCATCTTTCAATGATACGTCCCCGATGACGTTAACACGTCCCAACGGCACCTCTGAGTAAAAATGTTTTTGATTGCAACTCCCGCAGAGTGGTACAGGTTGGGACAAAAGTTTACGGAACACGCGAGCGGCGTACTTTTTCTTCGGTGCGACACCCTAGCGGCCGGCGGAAGCGGGCGAGTTCACTGCTTCGGAGGGGTGGAAGCGTGCGCTGTTACCGAAGCACAGTGGTAACTCCGGTGTCGCTTGGGGGCTTGGGTGTGTCTGGGAAGTGGAAGCTACCGCTGTGTGTCGCTCACAGCGCACCCTTCCACCCCTCCGAAACAGTGAACTCATCCACTTCCGGCGGCCGCTAGGGTGTCGCACGAAAGAAAAAGTACGCCGCTCGCGTGTTCCGTAAACTTTTGTCCCAACCTGTAGCTATAGAAGTGTTAAATTGTTATTTCTGCGACGCTTACGATGTTCCTTTAAGGCTGGAAAACGTCCCACCCGCGTAGGCGCTTTTCATTGTAGCTCTCGTGTAGTGGCAGCTCGAAGCGTAAATGTGTACTAGTTAAGAGAGGAATAAATTATCTATCGTCTGCGACTATATATACCAGTGGCTATGACACTCGGGGCGCAAATGACTCTGCGACAGGACTTTCCAAAGGATATCAAGTGCAGTAAATTATGCGAGAGCCGGGAACATTTCCAACTGATTTTCGAAGTTTCATGGGTCTATGTGACGCGGCAAACCACACACGGCAGTTTATTGCCCTTGGGGGTTTTCAGTTGTGTGTAACCGCTGAGAACGCGAATGTCCCGCAGCTTATGCACGTGTGCGCTGAAAGCTATGGTGAGAGGGGATGTGAGATGATGAAAGCCGGTGGTGACGACGACGAATGGCGTTGGCGGTGATGGTGATGTGATAACGGTGTTACGAAACGGTGTTGTGATGTCTTGGCCAGCAACGTGCCCATGATGTCGTGGATGACCTCGTATTTCAGCGGCACAATAGCGTTCGAGAGTAGAACTGGTCGAAAAATTAAACAACCTAATAACACGCGAGAATATGAGTTTAGCTTTCCAACTGACTTGGAGTGCCAGAAGCCAATCTACTGCGGAAGGCCTTTTTAATATATCATTCGCTAAGTACTTATTTTATTTTATTTTTTCTCGGTGCTTTCACAACCTACGGCGTGACCTCCACAGATCAGGTGAAGCTTGATTGATAGATTGATTGGGTTTTTTTGGCGCAAAATCGACGAAGGCCATAGAGCGCCAAAAACGGTGGGTATGTTAATCAATATGAGGGTAAAAATTAAAAGTAAAATGATAACATTAAGAACAAAAACACTGTGTATCGTGCAAAATGAATTACTAAGAAGTAAAAATTTTACAACTTGCCAGCCAAGCCAATATCCTGCAGGAAGTTAAAAACAGTCTCGAACTGAACTAGCGGTTCATCGCCCAGTATCTGATGAAGCTTTGTTCAATTGAAATGCTCCAAAATGTCTCCTACGGTTGCGATGCAGTATTGGCACCTAGCCATCACCTGCTCGAAGCTTCCTAGTACACTCTAAGAAAAAAAGGAGTACTTTTACTCCTTTTCGGGAGTAATTGCATTGCCACAAAAAATAGTCCCTTTCGGGAGTAAATGCACGGGAGTAAATGAGTGTCACAGAGTGAAGACCGCATTTCACGCGCTGTTGTAAGAGTCCCAGGTACATAATCGGTGCGCATGTATGAGAATACTTTGAAGCAAACCGTCAACGGTGATATATCGAGTGATATAAAATCTTGCGCCATACTAGGGCACAATTTGCGAAGAAAGATGCGCTAACTGTTTCTTACTCTGTGTGGCTGGAAAATTGCTACGTTGTCTGAGTTATACAGCCTTATGTCGTTCAAATTGACCAAGGGCACATATTTACGTAGACTGTTACATTTAGGAGACCATTCGCGAAGTTTAGTGACAATTTGCAGTCCTGGGGAGTAAATGTCGGGACTAAATGTTGGGTTAGGGGACTAAAATGGGGAGTAATTGCAGACTACGGGAGTAGAAGCTGCAATTACTCCCCGTTTTACTCCTTTTTTTCTTAGAGTGTATCCTTTCCATTGAAATGAAGTGACTGACATGAAGTGTCCCGTACCTTTTTGCTTCAAGATTTCTGGTCGCGATGTCTCGTCTTCGTAAACAACCTCTTTTATGGCCCCAAAATAAGAAGTTCAGTAGGTTGAGGTTAGGTGACCTCGATGCACAGGTAACAGGTTCTTCACTTCCGATTCGTTACTCAGTGATTCTAGACTTCAGCCAGGTCCCCCAAACTCACCTCGGAAAAGCGTGCAACGAAGAAGGCCGCCACTAGATACCCCACTGTTGCCGTTCCGGATCACTTCAGCGAGCTAAGTTTAGCGGCAAAATGTTTTTGTTGTTTCTGCGAATGAATCTAGTCTTTATATGTCCAAATAAAACGCGTATATAACAACTTTCTGTCTCGTGTTTCACTTTTTGGTCCCGTTTTTAAACCTGTTGAGCGACCGGAAGGATCTAGTGCACGGCTGCGTGCATCACATAGCGTACCAGACGTACCAGGCGCCGCAGGCGCAGTCGTCCATTTCTCCTTCGGTGACTTGGCCTGTCTTGGATTGTGCTTCAACTGGATCTTTAGCGCGCTACAATTAAACGCAAGCCAACGTCTGGTAACAATGGGGTATCTAAGGGCGGCCTCCGGCATTGCACGCATCGGGGTAGGAACAAATACATGGGAAAATGGCGACCTTGGCGGACCTGACTTCAGCCATTCTTGTGCTATGACAGAGGTACGTGGCGCAGCGCCGTCATGTTGAAACCACCTGCTCCGGCATTCTGAGAGAAATCCGCTTCAGGTAATCCTCTTAAGCTGAATGCGGTACGGATGAAATTTCGCCTTGTGAAGTACCCGCAACACAGTGGACGGAGGCGCGTCGGTCTGTGCCGCTACCGACCGTTGATTCAGGTGTGGATCCTGGAGGACACGAGCCAGGATGTCCTCGCCGCCTTGTCAGGGGTGGTGACTGTACAGCACTTGGTCGACTTCTCCTCGACACTTCTTGTTCTCGAACCTGCATGTAGGCTTCAAGGACTGTGTTCAGGTGTGGTGCAAGTAGAGGATACCACGAAGAAAATATACTGGCTGCCCATCTCTTGTGTATAGTTTGAGATTGTCAGGAGACAAATACAAAACGACACAAGCACTTAGCATCCAAGCAGGGGTGGGCAGTAATACCCATATTTTTGTATTATAATACTAATACATCATACTTCCCAGAAATCGGTATCATAATACTAATACGCAATACCTTGATTCTGAGGTATTGAGAGTTTGAGTTTGATTATAGAAAAAAAACCGGAAGATATTGAATTCGGCACTGACGAATTCTGCTACTCCCACAAGGAGAAAGAAAAGGAGAAAAGGAGAAAGAAAAAAAAGAAAAGGTGAAAAGCTAAAAATAGAAGAGGTATTATAATACATAATACTAATACTTGTGTATTACACGAGTAATACTAGTAATTGATACGTGACTGCAAGAGAAAGAAAGGAAAAGCAGAAATATATACAACTTGAGCAGTACTCATCGAGACAGTCGTTTTCTAATCATGTTTTATTTCTGGTGCTTACAGTTTTAGCATGTTCTCAGAGGGCAGTCCTCTGCAGTGTATCACCTTTTCAAAGATGATGAGTTAGATGAGTTTTAAGATGATGATCAATTTGATCACAGTGAACAGCTTTCTCTCAGTGTGGCAGAGTCTTGATTTCGTCTAATCTGGACGATAAAATGTGGGCCGTTCAAAAATGTGGAACCGTCCATAGTGCAACCGCGTACAGGGGTGACTGGACTGGACGCACTCTTTCATAGGACAAATGACTTGCAATGGGATGACTCATCCTTGTGGACACTGAACTGGAAGGAATGCGGGGCAGCCTCCGGTAACCTCTAGCCACCAGGTTACTCTCATTGGGATACTTTGGGACAGGGGAGTGATGATGATGATGATTAGGATTTTTCTGGCGCAGCGACTACAAAGGTCATAATGCGCCAAACCATGGTTATGAACACACAGGAGAGTAATGACAGGGGAGTAATAGGAGCCTTGTTCTTGTCGAAATGTTTGTAGAACAGGAAAAAAAAAATACCGATAAAGGACGCTCACCAAGTCGGACTTACGACCTCTGGAGAAGTATTACACTTTCAAAAGTATTATAATACGTGTAATAACTCGATTTTGTGCATTATAATGCAGGTACAAATACATTTCGAAACTGAGTATTATAATACAAAATAGAAATACCCAAAAGTATTACAGTAATAGTATTATAATACAAAGTATTACTATTACTGCCCACCCCTGCCATCCAAGTAACCTGGTCCACTATTCGACAAGACACAATTTTTCGGTTTCCTCTGGTAGCATCACGTCATAAATCAGCTAATCTAATAACCGACAAACAAACACGTCGTTAACAAAAATAAAATCACTGGTTCCCATATTTATTTTTTTATTTAACTATAATGCCAGCCAACTGAGGTCGGCCAAGGCATGAATGTACATACATCATTCAACGTACAACAACATTTCACTAAGTCGTATATGTAGCATATAATCTATCACAAAAAGACTGCGACGACTGGGCACATACAACACTGTTTGGAAGAGCATTCCATTCAATAGCGGTGCGGTGAACGAAAGAATACTGGTAACAGTTCACCCTCGGTCGAAAAGTGTCTACATGCCGGCAATGGCGAATTCTGCTCTGTTGAGTGGAACTCAGCGAAAACAAATTTCGATAATCAATTTTCAATTCGCCAGCTAAAATCTGAAAAAACATCTTCAGTCTATGCAATTTCCGACGGTGTGCCAACGGCTCAATACTAATCTGTTTGTATAGAGCAGTAACAGATGATCGCATATCGTATGAGCCGCAGATAAAGCGAAGGGCGAGCCTTTGCACGCGTTCCAACTTCGTAATATTGGACACTGTGTAAGGGTCCCAGACCACGTCAGCATACTCAAGGATAGGGCGGACGAGTGATTGGTACGCTGCTAATTTTGTCGTACGGGTACTGTGTCGCATGAAGCGTCTAAGGTACCACAGACGCTTACTTGCTCTTCTCGTGATGTAATCCACATGGTTATTCCAACGCAGGTCTGAAGATATTATAACTCCGAGATACTTGTAAGTATCGACAACACGGAGTAGCACGTTATTTAGGTTAGGTTAATTAGGTTAGGTTAGGTTACGTTAATATGCATTAGGTGGTTCGTTCATGCGGATTCTGGCGGAAATCACCTACTGAGGAAGAGGCTGTCATCAGAGTGAGAGAGGGTCACACCGAGAGGAGGACAGCAAAAAGGGGCCGCACGAAAAAATGGAACCCCGTATAAGACGCTCCAAGATTTTGCCTTTTCGGGGCTTTTACACCGGAGCACGCAAGCTTGCTGGTGTTTCGCACAAAGTGCATCAACGTGATGCCCTACAACTTTGCCATTAAACCACTAGGCTATTTTCACGAATTAAGGATATTAATTAGGAAAATTTAATTAACACTTGCACGACAGACACAGATTTTTTTTTTGATTGCGTGTTAGCGCCGCGAAGCAACTGTGGCTATGAGCGGCGTACAGACGTGGACAGACGGAGAGAGGACAGCAGGAAGGAGTGGCAGACAGGGGGATTAGTATGCGTCCTGGGCCGACTTCAAGGGGAACTGTGCCGACATTCGTCTGGAAAGTCTTCGGAAAACCCAGGGAAAACCTCAGACAGCACAGCCGGTGGTAGGATTCGAACCCACCACCTCCCAGTCTACAGTACGGCCTTGGTTACCACCAACGAGCGGACGCCTTAGCCCACTCGGCCATGCCGCTGGTACAGACACAGATGATGAGGTGATGGGCGATTCACCGCCGCTGAGGAACGGATGAGGGGATGATGATGATGATGGGGGAAGCACTTTCAGAGATCCGACACCAGACCGATGGAGCGCAAGTACTCCGCAAGAAGACGAAGGCCATTCATCTGGTGGGCAGCGTTCGACCACGGTCCGAGGATCTTCGCGAGGTTAATTGAACGGCCGCTGTGAATACGTCGCACAGAAACTTCCATCAGTGCACGCTCGTGGTGATACTGCCTACACGACAGACACAATTTTACCTTTAAGTAGGGTCTCCTTCAGTAGAGTGGCTGCATATAGTTAGTCCTAATATGCATATTAGGACTAACTATATGCAGCAACTCTACTGAAGGAGAAACGATCCACGAACTTCGGAAAACATTGACGAGTTTCTCGTGACGCACCCCGTGTAATAAGAGGAGCTTTTTCCAACAAACGTCAAATGGTGGTGGTGGTGGTGAAAGGGCTTGCCGTTGTCGGCCTCACGTATGTGGGCAACGTCACGACTGACGCCCTGGGGAAATGTGCGTCCTGGGCCGGCTTCTACGGGAGCTGTGACGACATATGTCTGAAAGCGTCTGAGGAAAACCCAGGAAAAATCCCAGACAGCACAGCCGGCACCGGGATTCGAACCCGGGTACCTCCCAGTCTCGACGTGACATGGCTAGCACGCTAACCACTGAGCCACGGGAGCTGGTAACAAACGTCAAAAGCTTCCATATGAGCACCTTTAACACAAACAGCAAAGACCAATAGAGGAGAAGGTTGACGACGACGATGATGATGATGATGATGATGATTGCAGTTTTTATGGCGCATGAGCAACTAAGGCTATAGTGCGCCAAAACAGTGATGTGCGTTTCTAGGTAAAACTAACTGTTCAATTAAAACCGAATTATCTCAGAATTTGATACGTAAGCCACAGTAAAAGCGAAAGTCATTCACTTATAGGGCATTTAAATAGCCGATATATCTAAAAAAAGTTGAAAGTTCTCATGTAGGGTAAAAGCGGTTCATCCCCCCAGAAATAGAGCGGGGTGAAAAGGTACATGATATTGATAAAATTCTTTGAAATGGCGACGACGGTGATTTTCATGCAATGGACATGTGATGAAGAAGACATTTTTTCACGATCTCGTCTCATCCTTACCCCGTTCGTCCGTGTCCGACCTCCTCGCCTTCACCACAAGGTCACCCACTCGCTTGGACGCGACTGAGAAGCATCGCGATGGGCATCGCGCAGCCATTAATCAATCGCGGAGGCGCTCGTCCAAGATGCTCGCCTCGTCTCCACGCACCACACAGAGGGACAATGCACTTCTCTTTCTCCGAGTATTGATCGTTGGCTGCCACTAACGAGCCGCTTGCCAAGCGAGCAGCAGAGGATAACGGAGATGCTCGTATTTTACAACGCTTTCTTTCCTTCTTTTTTTCTTGCCTCGTAAACACGGCTCGGGTTTCTGCTTCCAAGTCAGATGTGATCAAAGGAGGTCCCTGATGAGAAAGGGCGAAGGAAAGAGGATGATGGTGATGCCTTTTCGCTGGACTGCAGGAAGCAGATGGAGACGATACGCGAAAGACGATGCCCAGATGCCGATGGTCAGACGACGCCGGTCTCTGCGAGCGCGCCGTAGTAGTAGAATCCACGGTGGACTGCCATTGCTTTATGCCATCGGTGAGCATGGTACTTTGATTGATTTATCATTGATCGTTGATTTAAGACTGGTAGGTCTAGCAACACACGATGGAAATGGAAGGAAAAAGAAAAACTAAAACATTTGGAGAAGTGGGCTCCGTCAATATAGGAGTCGGCTACTCCGTAGCTCTTACGATGATGATGATGATGATGATGATTGGGAGTTTAGTGGCGCAACGACAACAAAGTAGCTCTGATGGCTTCATGCTAGGGTGAAGAAGTAAACATAAGAATTGCCTGCCGCTTTTGGCTTTCCGCAAAACGCGTCTCAATGTAGTACGAGGTTGTAATTCAAACATCCCACTACCAGCACTGCACAGCCCTATAAAGAAAGTTTGTTCTACAAATGACACAATCTTATGTTAATACCAACGCTACACGTCGCATTAAATACAAAAGCAGGACGCGTACTAACCGTGCAGGCTACAGAGACTTGGTAAAACCCAACTTTACGACTTACACATCTCATTCTACACTCTAAGAAAAAAAGGAGTAAAACGGGGAGTAATTGCAGCTTCTACTCCCCTAGTCTGCAATTGCTCGCCATTTTAGTCCCCTAACCCAACTTTTAGTCCCGACATTTACTCCCCAGGACTGCAAATTGTCACTAAACTTCGCGAATGGTCTCCTGAATGCAAAAGTCTACGTAAATATGTGCCCTTGGTCAATTTGAACGACATAAGGCTGTGTAACTCACACAACGTAGCAATTTTCCAGCCACACAGAGTAAGAAACAGTTAGCGCATCTTTCTTCGCAAATTGTGCCCTAGTATGGCGCAAGATTTTATATCACTCGATATATCACGTTTGACGGTTTGCTTCAAAGTATATTCATGCATGCGCACCAATTTTGTACCTGGGACTCTTACAACAGTGCGTGAAATGCGGTCTTCACTCTGTGACATTCATTTACTCCCGTGCATTTACTCCCGAAAGGGACTATTTTTGTGGCAATGCAATTACTCCCCAAAAGGAGTAAAACAGCTCCTTTTTTTCTTAGAGTGTACAAGTGTGATTATATGATATACTTCGAAATCAAGCCACACAGAATGGAACTCCGTTTGACCTAGACCGCAATATAACCGGGTAAGATTGTCAACAGTATCTTCGCGACTCCGAAAGACACGAGCTTGCAGCGGTACAAAGGTTCGGCAGCGAAATATTGCGTACCATCTAGCCCGGCGTGGTGGTGCTTATCCAGCCCGGCATGAACGACGTTGGCCCACAGGGCCCACAGGGCGAAGGCACTCACGCGGTCTGTTAACTCTGTTGTAGCCACCGTCAAAGAGAGATATCACAGGAATGCCTACACTACGGGAGAGGTGCAGTCAGCACAACCGCGCTACACGGCACAGTGCAAAAATGTGGTGAGTCGTCTCACGACCGTGCACATTGTAGGTCCAGGTATACCCTAAATATGGAGAGGGTCGCGGGCAGACAGAACGCCCAATGCAATTTTCCATCCGAGGTCTTTCGAAACCTCACTGAGCCGTCCGTGGGTCGAACAAGAAAATCGGAGACCCAAGCGTTCCTAACGCCTTCGCTCATCTCCTTCTCATCAAGCGAAAGTTGCCGTAACACGTATTCCATTACCCAGACCCACGTCATTCACGGGCACTTGGAAATAAATACCTGAAATACCGGAAAGACGTATCGGTGGCAATTGGTGGATCTCAGCTGCACCTAGCAGGTCACTCAGTCTTCGAAAGAGCTGTATAGTGCTATCGCACAAGTGGTGACGGCTTTCTGCTACGACATAACTTGTTTCGGCATCGCCGCCGAAACCTCATGTAGGAGGATGCTGAACCAGTAAACAACCAGGTGAGAAAGAGAGAAAAAAAAATAAAATAAACGTTCCAGGTGTCATCCACGATACAAAAGTGGTAGTGGTAGTGGTGGTGGTGGTGGTGGCGACGGTGCTCGCCGGTGTGGGCCTCACAGAGGTGGGCAACGTCACGACTAACGCTTTGGGGGAATGTGCCTCCTGGGCCGACTTCTAAGGGAACTGTGTCACATAAGATCAGAACGAAGTTTCCGAGGAGGAGCGTCTAGCGTAGCATGTTAACATCTGGCACGCTCCAGCCATTATGTCGCTCTGAAAGTTGAAAAACTGTACGAGGAATTAAAGAAGTTGGGTTATACCCAAAAAAGCCCGAAAGTATCGAATGAATACGGGCTGTAATCGCCGGTGTCGGAGATTGGGGGAGCTTGTCCTAAATGCCAGATGCGAGATAGACCTGAATAAATAAGGCCCTTCATAGAGAACGTGAATGACATCATTCTAGCAATCCCCACCTTGTAGGGACTGTCACATCCGTCCTGGTCAGTTCCGAAACTATAGTGCCGTTTTCCTCTTCGTCGATCACGGAAAATAACACCGAAAACCCGACGCGAATGAGTGGAGTAGTTTCTGTGCAATTTGATGTAATGTATGGCAAGAGCGAGACGACGTACGTTGAGAGTATGCCGGAGCACCCTCTCTGCAAATAGGAGAAAACGTCGCTCGGACAGGGCCAATCAGGGAGCACCCTTCGGCGCGGACAAGACCAATCAGGGAGCAGCCGGGGGGTGTTTGGCGACCGGCGAGAGGGCGGGTGGGGCGGTGTCTGCAGGTCGCGGAGAATCCGTGGTCCAGTGTGATCGGACTGGGGAATGTCACTTCGGGGTTAGCGTCAGACGTGTTCGTACGACCAGGAGCGTAACATAGTCGCCGTATTTACCGAGCACTTTTTACTTAGTATATTGCTGTGAGAATGCGAAGCATACGAGCTTGGAGCCAATCGCCTGCGTTGCGCTCGCATTCATGTGCCTGGCTTACGTCGTTATGATGTTACTATCGCTGAGGCTTCGCTGGGCTGCAGAGGGAGTGCGAATCTTAAAAAATCGTTTATTTAAAATCTAAACTATTTTCGGAAGATAATCTCGGCCATAGTAGACTGTGAGGCCGTGCCGAAGATTATCGTATGGGTCTCATACACACGTTTCAGGTAGCCCTTCAAGCTCGTCGACGAGTGTCCCCCAGGCTTAGAGAGGAACACCTTGTTCAGTTCCCAAGATCGTGACAAAATACTTTCGAGATATTTGGGAAGCGAAAGACCTGGCCGAAAAGACCATCACATAGGCACGTTTCGTCAAACTAAGAAAAACACCCGATAGCAAACGTGAAAGTCATCTAAGGCATCGTCAAGCTCCTCAGGTCGTTCGAGGAACACCGTAACATCATCAGCTTGCGCTGTAATCAGGCATCGAGTTGTGCGCTGCAAAGGTAGGCCCCGAATTAAACGACCATACGAAGAAATAAATATCATAGATTGATTTCTTCGCTAGCGTGAAATAATTATTCACGTTGCTGCTCCAGCCACACTTTGACTGACGCATGCGCAGTTACCAACTTTAGGTGTAGCTGACACAGACATCGACAGGCAAACTGGTCAAACTGTCAAATCCGCCACGGCTGGCGCCGCCTGCGCACTGTTGCCAGCCGTGAGCTGCTCTCGGTTTCGCGCACGATCCCCCGCCCCAGTCAAGAATGCGTGGCGATGATGAACTACATTTTGGAATCACGAGTACCAATGAAGCCAACTTCCGAGCCAGGTACACCAGATTGGTGCTTATTGGAGTCCCAGCACTAATTCTCATCGAATTTCACTGCGAAGGGTACTGACACGGATGTCCATACGACTTCATCTATCCACCCGAAGGCAGTTATATAATTTGGGGACACATTAGATATCCTTTAAGGGTATCCTACGGAGATCTATAGGACATCGATTCAGGCAGTTTGTTGTGGGACGATAACCGGACATCCGTAAGACGGATGTATATTTGACTGGGTGTAGTTCAGATCCACCAAGTGGCGTGTATAAGTGTTAGTGAAGCTTTCGTTTGATGAGAGTGAGACGCGCAAAGATGTTCGGAAGGCGTGTATTTCTGATTTTGTGGTTTGTTGGATAGTTCTCCGAGGGACCAAGAGACATCGGTTGGAAAGCTGCGTGGGGTGTTGTTGCCTACCTGCGACACATTCCATGTTTGCGGTACGCCTGGACCTACAATGTGTGTGGCCATCCTGGGACAACTCGCCATATTTGTGCACCCTGCCGTGTGGCACGGCTGTTCTGGCTGCACATCAGTCCTAGTCTAGGCATCCCCTGTGGTATCCCACTTTGATGATCACTACAATAGAATTAACACACCGCGTGAGCGCATTCGCCACCTAGTGGCTACTGTGGATCAACGTCATTTATTCCGGACTAGATGCTACGCAATATTTCGCTGCCCGCAGTTTGTTACGCTTCGAGCTATTTTCTTTCTGACTCAGGAATATTGTTGTCAATCTTACCATGTTGTATTGTGACCTAGGTGAAACGAAGTTCCGTTCTGCGTGGCTTGATTGCAGAGTAATTCACCAATGTAACGACGTAATCACGCTTGTAGAGCGAGATGCGTTAGTTGTGAAGTTGGTGTTTTAGGAAGGCTCTGTAGTCTGCACGGCTCTGGCTCGTCACACTTTTGTACTTAAAGGGGTTGCGACAGTTCATCCCAGATAAACGTAAAAGGCGCTTCTTTGTACCGGTGTGAACCTGCATTGAAACTTTCACGGAGAAGAAGGTGATAGAAGCGTAGAAAATGGGCCCAGCGAATACCGAGACTGATGCAGCTCTGACGTGACAGCTCTCACCGCCACCAATGTCCCGTGCTTACGGCTGCCAATGGGAACGGACGCAGCTCTCTGAGCTCTGTGACGTCTATGCTTTGCTTGGGAGTGTGTTCGATGGCTTCTATCTCGCTAGGTACGACACGTAGAAAAATGATTCTTTTTTTCCTCTGTATTCTGGCGTGCAATACCATGCGCCCATGATGTAATTAACCACAACTGTGAAGGTGTCCTAACTTTGCTCTGCGTAGTATGCAAAGCAAACTTTCTTTCAACAGCTGTCCAGTGCTTGTAGTGCGAAGATTGCTATATTAACTCATACGCTAAGTGCAGCCAAAGAGCTTCGGCTCGGTTTTTTCCGCCCCTCTGAATGGGGTAGTTTTACAGGTGGTGGTGGTGGTGATGATGATGGTGAAAGGGCTCGCCGTTGTCGGCCTCACAGAGGCGTGGAACGTCACGACTGACGGCCTGGGGGAATGTGCGTCCTGGGCCAACTTCTAGGGAACTGTGCCGACATATGTCTGAAAGCGTCTGCGGAAAACCCAGGAAAAAATCCAGACAGCACAGCCGGCACCGGGATTCGAACCCGGGTACCTCCGAGTATTACATGGCAGCAGGTCCTGATCTTCCGGCGGCCAATCTCGTTTCACTCTCATTATTGTGCCTTCTTCTTCCTTCGTCGCTTCTTCTCTCTGAACAACAGATACAGACGGACCTACATATGGCTATCGACATTGATGGGTCGTATAAAGCTATATATATATATAAAAAGTACAAATAAAAAAAATAAAAAATAAAAGAAGTACAAAGGTTGAGAAGAGCAGAAAGAAGTAGATAGATTACATAGTGATAGATTTGTGGCCTTTCCTCGTTCTTCTCCACCCTCCTTTTCCTTCATCTGTTTGATATATAGTGAGCCCTATATTAACGCATCTGGAGTAGCCAGTCTCAAGCGTCTTGGGACTAACATGTTCACCTTTTTTTCTTTTTTCCAGTCAAGTACAGATAGCGTATACAAGTGAAGAAAGCTACATCTGGCAGAGACTGGGATCAGTCGCAGGTACAAAAAGGAACGACGACAAGAACCCAAAAGCAAACAATAAAAAAATGTTTGCCGAATAAATCGGGTGTGTTGCTGGGAAAGATATACAGTAAGACCTCCGGAGTCGGACACCTCCCTACCTCGGACAACTTCCCATGTCGGTCAAGATATCACTGCACAAGCGGGCTCCCATTGAAAATACATGGGGACAAAATTCGCTATGTCGGACACCTCCCCCTGTCCCGGAAGTAGGACAGGGTTTTCCCTGCTAAGTCGGACAGAAGCCTGGCCAAATCATCTCAATCTCGGTCCATCTTTTTCGCCCGAAAAGACCCAAAATGAGCCAGTGCCCTTGACTTTCACTTGTTTTTTTTTTCCTATACTAATGTCAGCATTTTGTTCTAGTTTTTGGAGTCCAAAAAGGGGTGCTGTCAGTCTACATTGCAACTATTTTTTAGTGTGAGCGCGTGTCTTCGGTTTGTCTGGAGCCTTTGTACGTGCACTGCACCAATGCAATCAAAAGTGGGATGACGGTTCAGAGACAAGTCCTGCAGATTAATTCCAAGTGGGTTTAAACTCTCAAGAAAGCTGCACGCTGCTCGAAAAGCTCCAAAGGTAATGCCATTGAGTGGAGTCCGCACGGAATTGAATCAACCAACATCAGAAATAATTATCAGTGAGAGTGGGTAAGGTATCAGGTACCACTAATGACCATGAATTGAAGAAGGGGGATATTGCTGGCAACACAGCTGTGTTCTTTTCCATTTCTTGTTTTCCTTGTATTCTATAACTCGGACACAAATCCCTAAGTAGGACACATTTCGGCTGCGCTGCGGGTGTCCAAGATAGGCATGTATCACTGTAGATATATAGTGATACACCTCTTACAGATACAGTGATACAGTGTACAGTGATCTCTTGTACATAGATGATAGATTGACCTAGCAAGTGAAAGGATTTCTTCGCAGCGCTGAAATGTGTGGGGAAAAAGCCGCCCAGTGTGCTGTTATCCTGCCGTGGGTCTAACAGTCTAATAGTCGTTCTAATAGCCAAAATAGATCCCTTACTGCCAGAGACTCCGACACAGAAATGGACCAACTCACGCATGTTGAACATGAGGCAATTGATGTTCTGAGGCTGGAACACATAGGAAGGACAAATACATACAAAGCCTCAGTGAGGAGGTCCTCCAGTCCTCCTGTCGGCTCCAGTCGGCTCCTGTCCTTTCTTCAGGAGGTACGTGACGTCACTATGTAGGTTTCTCCTCCACTCCCGAACAGGTAGTGCGGAGGACCCCACCTGGTTCAGAGTACTTGAGCTTGTTTTGTCAAGCCCCAAGGAGTATGAATGGAAACCTGGTCCTCATGGTCAACGGTCTGATGGTCTGATCCTGGCCCTCCAATCACACCCACACTTTTGTACATACTTCATCTCTGGCATGTATTCTTGTGTCATCCCTCTCAACCTCTCAATCACATGACGCACTCTTGCATTGTAAATGACATCTACGTCTTGAACTGTAACAGTGTGAAATAAAACGTTCTTTTTTTAAAAAAAAAGAGTGTTAGCTTAGCTCCATTGGTTGAGCCCTGGGCCGGTAATCCAGAAGACGTGGGTTCGAGTCCTACAGCTGGCTAACCTTTTCAGTGACTGCCATCTTTCATCACGCACGTTGTTTATTCCATGACTTGCGCGGTCCTCGTCCACTTTTCAACAGTCGTCCTCTTACCAAAAATCGTCTTCGTTGTGACCATGGAAAAATCCGGCGGCCTAAGGCCATTCTGAAGCCGCTAGCGACAGCGCCTCCAACACGGGGCTCGTATGGCGACATGCCCACAAGTAGCACCCAATGCATCGCTGAAAGCACACGCAGCTCGCTTCACTAACGATGTCCCAGCCGTTATTGCGTTACCCTTTTCAAGTTGGCGCTTGTTAGTTAGGCAGACGACGTTAAACCGGAACACGAAAAGACTGCATAGTAGCTACGCCCAGAAGAAAGGACGTGCTGTATGTAAAGAGGATTGGAAGAACGCTTTATTTTCCGGTGACGGTGATGAACTGCAAGAGAAGAGGAAATCAACGTTGCCTGGACATGTCACGGCTGATCATGGGAGGTACATCAGCCATTAGAGCAGGAAAAAAAGTAGAAAGGGGAAAAAAAGGGTAACGTTAAAGTGGTTGTGACACGTTGATATATGTTGTTCGTCACATTTTCATGTATTTTTACCTTAAGAACCTTCATGGGAGTCTGTCAATCATGAGGAGGCTAGCACATGCGACATCATGTGCGCATTGTATTGCACGGTGCAGTCTTGGGAAAGGAATAACTATTTCCCTACTGTGACTTTGATGCATGTGGTTTATTAGATAATGCACTCACTGTAGTGCACGCCAGAGCATCGACGAAAAAAAGAACTTATTTTGGGGTTTGTGAGATATAAGCCCTTTAGTACACTTCCGGTCCACCTCTGACGTCGAAGGAGCGAGGGCCTATCATTGGTACTATAAGCACGTGACCCCTTCGACAAAAACACGAACGTTCAACGTTGCCCGCATCTGAACCGACATCTCAGCAGCGCAGTTTGCCTTGTGAAACCTCGATACAGCCTTCGAAGCACGTCCTCCTGGGCAACGGCCATATGACTTCAACGAGGCAGAAGGCACTCGATCAGGTCAGCTTGTTCACGGTTCGGCTATACATTCGCTTATACTTCATCGACTGGTGGCATTTGGGGGGTGTACTTCCGCACGCGCACTTATGAATTTGAAAAGGATAAAAAATACAGAGCGCGTAGAAATGAAGAATGTTCCTGCGATTGAAACAGCGTTACATACAGAACCGAAAAATGTAAGACTGACGCGAAAATGTGGGCTAGAACCTGTTTGATGTGGGTTTGTGTCACACTATAAAGCACAGGTGAAGCGGCGTTGCTAAGCCTGAAGCCATCATGTTGTGCAAGGTGAGATAAAAATGAGTTTTGAATTTCTATTAACATCTTGTTGACCCCTTTTGTTCGTCAACAGAAACTCAATAGAATGTTTGTGCGAATTGAGTGCGCTGAAAAGAAACACGATACAATTTTTATTGCCCGATGCTCAACACAGACTCAATTGCAGAATCGCTATTGCTTTTCTGTTGGGCTTTAGCAGTCTCGAGCTGACACAAGAGGAGCCCAATGGGATATTTATTGAACGTTATTCAATATAATATATGTTGAGTACTTTTTATTTGCTTATCTCTTCGAGCTTAACCTTCATCATACATTCTGATTGATTGATTGATTGATTGATTGATTAAGAAACATATGTAGCTGTGAGACCCGACAAAGTCGGGTCAAGCTACTCCACGACACATGCGCAAGAGAAAAGAAAGCTGCTTATTCTTTTTTATGTCTCTTTGTCATCATCCATTCGCACGTGACTACTGTGACTTCAGTGTGACACAGTTTTGTGATGCACTGTGACAGTTTTGCCAAAGCGTCAACTTATCGAGCTAGGTTTTTGATGCAACGCAAAATTTGGAAACGCAATGGAGTATTTACACGATTAAAATGTTAATTTACATGACGATTGCAATGGGAGGTCAAGCAACATAAAAGGCTGCAACATTTGCGGTTCGCTGCAGCATGTACGGATTGTACTGCACGTCCAGTTATTTATAACTTTTAGCACAGTGTTACGGTCCTTTTAAAGGAATACAGAGGGCCATCAAAAAAAAAAAAAATTCAGATGAAGACGTCTGATGAAAGTGTGTGTGTCATTTTACCGAATAGCGCGAAAGGTTTCGATGTGTGCAACTTTTTTTCCCAGAAAAAAACTCACATAAACATGGCTCCGCGCCTTCATCCTTAACTCGCCACTCCGGGTATAAGAGGAGGAGAAGGTATGATGCCACGTCACCGATGACGTTACAGGGGGAACTCCGTCTGGTTCGTCGGTCAGTTGGGGTCAGCGCCTTGTCCCTTTGCCGCCGTAAACCAGTTTTGCCAGTTCTCCCGGAGAATTGGGGATAGAAGGAGCGGCCGAATCATGACCGAGCCAGGAGCAAGGCTTTTTCAGAACCCCGAACGGCCGAGTAGCAGACGACAGAGGAGTAGGAGACAATATTTCTCTGGACCAATCAGCGAGCGTTCTGCTTGTAGCGCCAGCGCGAGGTTCCAGGCAGATCACAGGCTGGTACTGCTCTCCACCGCCGCTGCGCGCACGGTCGCTTTTTGCGGCGTACTTTAAAGGGACTATGAAACGATTTTTTTCTTCGTTTCGTTCGAAAGAAGACATTTTTCTGAGTCTAGAACCGAAATTTTACTTTCGTCGCGCGAGCGGATTTCTCGGGAGCGAATTTAAACGGAGCGGCGAAGGGAGGACAGCGGGCGCCGCGCCGTGACGAGCTGCCGAGCGGAGACACAACGGGTAACTTGACGCGACCACGGCCGGCTCAGCAACACGTCATCGTGACGTGTTGCCGAGCCGAGGAATCCCGCCAGGAGCATGCGCCATAGGATCCCGCGTATGCGTTCATCGGGAGTGGAAATCTCCATGACAGCAGCTTTCGCGCGATCGGCAGATTTCGGCAGTGGCGGCAGCCACAGCGCGAGCTCGCGGCATTACTTGCCATTGTGCAACACCGGTGACGTAACGGGGAACCGAAGAGCGGTCCGTACAGTTACACCATCGGCAGGGAAATATGCGCGGGAGAGGAGGAACGCGGAAGAGACATTTCCAGCGCGCGCTCCTCGCAGAGTGGAGCGATTTCGTCCGGAAAAATTTGTGGCATATTAGTTTCTCTGCGGGAAGAGCAGTTTCCATCCAAAAAAATTATGGGGGTTCGGGAAATTTCATAGTCCCTTTAAATTAAATTTCTGCGATAATTACGAATCTGTGGTGTGAATTACTTTGCTAGGTGCATCTTACTGGTCTACTTAACAGTTTTATAGGAAGAAAACAGAGTGTTAAAATGAACTTGGCTTTATGATTTTAAGATGCTGTGGTTTTTCGTCTTTGGTTTTCCCTGTCTCGATTCTTTTACCTTCTTTCCGACCCGAGGTAGCGACGAGCAGACAACGTTCGCACCATTTATCCACTGCATGTAATTATATTCTTTTTTTTTTCTCAATTTCAATCTGAAACCGCAGTATACTGAAGCACAGCGAACGACACTTCAACTCAGAATAATGAAATCTCTATACTTTTTAGTAAACTAAACGGGGGAACCATGACCGCTCCATCAGTTGGCTTTATTATGTAGCCGATAGTCAATCCAGTAGCACTCGTAGTTTTGGTTGCGCTTGTTGGCCGTTGGCGTCATTATCGAATGCATTGTCATGTGTGGTTTCTTGATCGCCGTGTAAAAGTTCAGCGTGGGAGGTGGCTATCACAATTCTGATGATGATGATGATGATGATGATGATGATTGGGGGTTTTCTGGCGCAGCGACTACAAAGGTCACAATTCTGATGAAGTGAACTTTCAGAAAGCAAATGGGGTTTGTACGACGTCTAGGCCTCGACAACCCAGTCATTGGGGCTTCGTTTGCTCGCACAAGGGATGCCATCAACGGCTTGCTCTGAACCGTTGTAAATATATTTTGGAAACAAAGAAAGCCTGCCCCTGGGAATCCCCTTGACTTCGGTGAATATATTATTTTTGTTCGGATATTAGGTTTTTGCTTACGTTTCAATAAGCCATCAAAGATTGTGGTGCATATACTCGCACGCTGTCACGCAAACGGTAGACGTTAAACAAGAAAATTAAATTACAGACGCGGCTGTCAACGATATTTCGATAATTTTTATAGGCCCTCATACATGACGTTCCATCTTTCTTTTTCCAGCCTACAGCAAGTTTCCCCAGCCAAGTGTCACGTACACTAAAAACGGCTTTGGCATCTCTCCTGGCCCAGGAACTAAGGTATCCAGCAGTGTGTATAAAGTATTTGTACACATTATATGTATGATTTTTGTATGACTTAATTGTAAATAAAATGTACACATTGTGAATGTTTCATGTTTTCTGTGTTTCGTAACTCTATTAACATTTTAAATAATTTGTCTTCAGGTAGTCAACAAAAACACGTCCACAGCAGCATGCACTGTATTTCAACTTAACGTAAATGGAAATGCTACACATTCACACACAACAGGGACTCAACAGAATTTCGGAAGCTACGTGGCGGCCACTTTTCAATAGCTGTCAATAGGCCGTCAACAGGTTTGGCAATAAAAAGTTAATACTTTTTCAATAGAAAATCAAGAAGGTCCTATTGAGGCAGTTCAATAGGTTTTCAACAGAATTTCAATAGTCATTTTTATAAGTGGCAGTGAATGTCCCGTCAGGCCAGGTTAGCTTAGTATGGTAGGTTAGTCCGTGTAAGCTTCCTCTAGAATCTCGGGGTGAGGGTCGACTCCCTCCCCACCCCACCCCACCCGGGGCAAACTTTATAGGGTGTCGGCGTCAGACTGTGCTGCCTTTCAAAATACGTACAGCGGGTTCCATCGAGAAGCTGAAGAAAAGCTGAAAAGCGGTGAATTTTGTTTTTCGTTGTTTATTCATCACATTCCTTGGTGATTTTTTTCGCCATTTTTGCATTTTTGTTGATGATGACTGGAGTTTTTATGGCGCACGTACAAGCAGCTGAGGCCATAGCGCGCGAGGACAACGGTGCTTAGTGACTAGGTAAAAGCAGAAATATTAGACGAAGTCTTTGTTTTCTCCAACTCTTTTGTTAGAGCCATAAGTGCACGTACAGAATTCCGTCCGACTGTGGGTACAGCAGCAGTGCGTCGAGTTTCCTGCAACGGCATTCACGTTTGCCTCGTTCAACGATTCGAAACTTTTCACCCGCAAAAAGACAACGAAGACCCCCATAATAGGCTCACGCGAGGCGTGCCACTGATGCGTTCGGACCCTTTCTGTCTCATTCAACAGTTCTACAGCGTTTCGAAGCAGTTTTCTCGGAAAGATGGCCGGTAGTCGTAATGCACCAACTCGACCGCCCACTCACGACAGCGGGTTCTTCGGTCCGGAAGCAGGCTTCTTTGCCCAGGAGCCACCTGTCTGGCCAATGAATGGCTTCTACTCACAGCCACGTCGGGTGTTCCCAGCGCCTGCTTTTAACCGACAACTGTTCCGTCCATCTCCGGAGCTGTACGCCCGCCCTCCATCGGGATACTGCTTTGCGGTTCCTCGCTACTTTCAGCGGAGTGCTCGGTTGGTGGTCCCAAGCAACCGGAGTCTTCAAGGGACGTATGCAGATCCTTTGCAGTCGGTTTCACAAACGCATTACTCGACGGACGAGCAGGAGCTTGATGAAGTAGCGCTAAGCGTTCCCACAGAAGACAATTCCCAAGAGCCTGAGACCGAAGAAGCGACCAGATGGAAGGGTAGAGGTCTTGGATCGTGTGTTGTTGTACTAACTCTAGTATTGCTGCTTATCTTACTGCTATTGGGAATATCCAGGGCGGTGCTACGGGAACCAGGGGCCGAGGATAGTGAAGATGGGAACATGTTCCTGATATTTAAGAAGTTACCTATACTTTCAGACATGGGCCGCAGAGCCAACACTACCCAGTTGACCACAGGAACTACGACAAGCAAGCTCCCACCGTGTACTAGTGAGGCGTGTCAATCGGAGGGACGGTACCTGGGAGGGAACCTGAACAGCTCAGTGCACCCCTGCGATGACTTTTACTCCCACGTGTGTTCCTCAAATTGGTATAATGGAAGCACAGCCGGCACGTATGTTTCCAGGGCGTCCAGAGTCGTCTTGCACAGCTTGTGGTCTTACCTGAAGAGCGAACCAGTCAACATGTCGTCAACTTCGTTCCTGAGCCAAGCTGCCTTTCTTGCCCGTGGCTGCATGGAGGGACCGAAGAGGGACTCAGAATGGGCTGCCTTTAAGACCATTTTATCGGACCTAGACATACCTGGCTGGCCTTACTACAGTGACGTGCCGAACATAAACCCCCACGATGTAGCCAAAGTCGCCGATAAGCTGCTTGGCATAGCGACGTTCGTGACACTGGTGCTGCGACAAAGATCGTGGGATCACGAACTCGAGCTCCACGTCGACTCGCCTCACATCTTCCTCAGGCGTTTCGAGGCGCTTCAACCACGCGGTAATCTTACTACATACACTGAGTTTGTATATAAGGTGCTCTCGCTTCGGAGGCTGGCGTCTCGTGAGATACGTGATCTCGCTGCCGAGATAGTGAAGCTTGAAGAAATGATGTCAGAAGTCGCGGCTGATTCGATGCGGAGCGTTCCTGTCGCTCATGCTACGAGGCCTCTGAGATCATTCAAGACCGTGCGAAACTGGGACTGGTTTCGGTATTTTTCCTATTTCGCCGAAGGGACACCTAGCGTTCCTTTGACGAACGTCGTGGTTCTGGACCCCGTCTACCTCGACCAGCTCACGGTCATTCTCCCAGAAATTCATCGTCGTACTCTGATCAACTACATCGGCTATCGTTTAGCCATCTACCTATCTCCCCTCCTTCCGGCTAACAAGGCACACTTCATACTTCCGATCACTCACCCGATCGCGCTGACGAAAGATGCTTCAGAACGACTAGCAGCGTGCATGTTTATGCTCGAACGCGTCTATCCCTTCGGTGTCCGAAGTATAACGTGGTCAGCGCTGATGCAAAAGGGGCAATCGCCAAACCTCGACGATGAGGAACTAGCCGACGATCTCAAAAGGTTGCAAGACGTCTCACGCTTCGAAATCAAACAAGCTGCTCTTTCAGCCCCTTGGCTGAATACGAACGAGTCTCGCATCGCTTCCCTGAAGATCGAACGCATGGAGATAGAGCTGATGCCTTCGAAAACCGACCTCACTCTGCCGGCCTCGACGTTTTCGCCATCCCTCCCAGAACAGCGCGAACTGCTTACGACTTACTACAAGCTGCTTCGCTTCATTAGGACGCAGTACTGGTCAGGTGGCGACCCAACGCACTTCCAGGCACGCATGTCGCCGTCGGAGTCTGTGTTCCGCCCCGGCTTCTCGTACGACCCACAGCGTAACGTCATCACGCTGTCGCCAGCAACGGTTGTCTTCGGCGCGAGACTTTCGCGTCGTATCGAAGCCGCTTCGGTTCCATTCCTCTTGACTGCGCTCATTCGCGGGATGCTTTCTGCAATTGACATTCGCGGCAGCACTGTAGACGGCGACGGAGCCGTTCGCAAATGGTGGTCCATGAGCTCGCAGGGAGCGTTCCTGTCGCGTTCCTGGTGCATCCAGGGAGAGTTTGTCGAGAGCGTAAAGACGTACGTTAAGGAACCCGACGAATCCCTGTTCCTTTACGAGAACGTGGCAGACAATGCGGTCTTGCGACCGCTGTTCAATATATTTCAAAAATTCGCACATCGAGAGAACAGGCTGGTTGGCGTACCGGGACTTCCAGATGGAACGACGAACCAGAAGCTATTTTTCATGGACTACGCCTCCATGTTTTGCGAGCCCACCCGAAGCGTAGTACGGAAGAAAATGCAGCTTCGGTATAAGATCTCTGCCCCGGCAAAGTTCAGAGTGAATGGTCCATTGAAGAGATTCAAGCCGTTCGCAAAAGTGTATGAATGCGCCGAAGGCACGAAAATGAATCCCAGCCGCAGATGTACATTCTGGTGAAGGACGCGTGCGTAAATGTGCGCGAATTTTGAGAACACTGAGGACCCGTCGAATGGTTTTGTAAATTGTTTTCATTAAGAATTGTTTTAAATTGTTTTAAGCTATCTGTGTCGAACATGCTTCACTTTTTTTACCTACCGGTGGCACATCATTAGTTTTTGCACCATTCCATCAATCAATGTGGTCAATCAACGGTGTCATTCGGGCATGACCATGACCATGCTTGCTTTGTGCTCTACTATGTGAACAACAACTTTATTTCAGGATAATGGGTGGGGAATTTCATCGTCAAGTGCTTCACTCTGGGGTGCGCGACATGCTCCTCAGAGAAAGGTTCTGGATAATTCGCGCTTTGCAGCAGATCAAGCAAGTGAACAAAAATTGCGTGACATGCAAGAAGAAATATTCCAGAAGCATGGCTCAAGTAGACAGTCAGCTTCCAAGAGATCGTATAGTTATGTGTCATCCCTTCAAAGTCATAGGCGTTGATTTTACAGGACCCTTGACGCTGAAACGAAGGAATACAAAAGGGGTATATTGTTCTCTTTACGTGTGCAGTATATAGCGATGAAAGATGAAAGTCAGTGAAAAGGTTAGTCAGCTGTAGGACTCGAACCCACATCCTCTGGATTGCCGATCCAGGGCTCTACCAACTGAGCTAAGTTAACACGCCTATTCAGCAACTTCCAGGGTGTGTCATCTGAAGGGACAAACCCGCCACATCAGTTCTTTCAAGTATATAGCGATAATGCAAAGACGTTCAAGAGCGTGGCAAAGGAACTTCGAGCCATTTGGAGCATATTAAGGGACCCAATGATTCAAGACTATTCCTCTGCAAGAGCGATTCCATGGAATTTTTTCGCTGAACGAGCCCCATGGTGGGGAGGCTTCTATGAGCGGTTAGTACGGTCGGTAAAGTCAGCTATTAGGAAGACCCTCTCAAAAAGCGTAATAGACTTCGTAGAGATACAGACTCTTCTTGCCGAAGTGGGAGCCATAATAAACACAGTCCTAAAGCCGTAATAAACACAGTATGTGAAGTCGTATATGCACATGGCACAAGTAGAAAAAAATATCTCTTCCGTCACATAGAACGGTATAGGGGTATATTCCCGCTGAGAACGTGAGTTGATGCCATGAATATTTGACGGTACCGATTAGGTGCGAAATAAATATTGCCATTCTCTCAACTGAAACTTTATGTTTCAGAACTTGTAGGGAATAATTTTGCGTCTACATAATTTTACCAATTAAAATATTTCGTCGCATAATGAATCCAATAATTTTAAATGAAATTTGGTAAACAGCTGTTACTACTCACATCCTGACTTGTAAACAGTCTTGTAAGCGTCAGTCCAGAAAAAAAAAAGAAAGAAAGAAAAAAATCGTGAAAAACGACGACTCCGTCAGCCTCGACGTTCAACAAAACAGCTAAGCCAAGACAAGCCGATACCCCCACAGCGTACACGGTATTTTTTTTTTTTTTTTGCAAGGCACATATCACTTTAGAAAAAAAAAGAAATGGGAGAAGGAACAACAAACCTAACATCAGCACGAAGAAGACATAACAAGAAAAAAATACTATCTGCCGAAACGATATTGCCCTTATTGCGATAACACCCGTGCAGTTTCTCTTTCAGCCCCCCCCCCCCCCCCATGGGAGAGGGAGAGGCACGGAGGGAGCGCTTATAAGAGCCACTGTATCAACTAACTGTATTTGGGCCGAGTACGGAGAATCCTTGTTCCTCCGAAAGCAGTAAATCTTCATTTTCAAGTCGCAGACGGCAGAGACGCTTCATCGCCAGAAAGAGATGATCGTTGCGAGATAGTTGTTACGCTCACACACTGAGTTTGCTTCGCTCTTCGAAGTTATTCTTTCTTTCCTTTTTTTTTTTTGTCATTTGTATTTCTTGCTCGTTTCTGTGTTTGTCTAGAAGAAGGCATTGCCAGCCTTGCATGCATTGAGAAGGATGCGTTGAGAATATAGATGTGAAATTCAGTGGCAGCGAAGAAACTGTAGCGTTTCGTAATAAAATTTGAGCGGACGCTCTCGAGATACATGAAGTGCATTTCTTATGTATTCCGTGAACAGCGGAATGAGACTCGCCGAGAGAGAGAAAGAGAGAGCGACAGTGAGAGAGCATGTATCCAGAATTTGATCATGAACGCAGCATTGTGTAGTATCATAATGCGCATAGTAATAATGCTCAATATGTTGAAATAGTGAAATATTAGCAATTATTCGCTGTAGTATTGCTACTAGTTGCGTTAAGATGATGATGATGATGATGATTGCAGTTTTTTTGGCGCATGAGCAACTAGACTATAATGCGCCAAAACTGTGATGTGTGTGGAAAGGTAAAACTAACTGTTCAATTAAAACCGAATTTTCTCAGAATTTGAGATGTAAACTACGGTAAAAGAGAAAGTCATTCACACTATAGGACATTTAAATAGCCGATATCTCTAAAAACGTTGAAAATTCTCATGTAGGGTAAAAGCGGTTCATCCCCAAGCAATAAAGCAGGGTGAAAAGGCACATGATATTGGTAAAATTCAGTTGGGTTAAGCATGGTTCACACTAGTGCGTTCTGCTGCATGCGGGCGCCTGCTGATGATGATGATTGCAGTTTTTATGGCGCATGAGCAACTATACTATAAGCGGGCGCCTGCGTGCGTATGCGTACGTTGTAAGTAATTCGTTCCGCTGTTCACGTACCTGCGTCCGAATGCGTGCGTCACCAAACCGTAAGCCAATGGACGCCGAACGGGATTTTCAACGCCTTCCATTCCGATGGCCGCCATGTTGAAAACAGTCTCGCAGAGAGAAACCTACTGCGCACGCTCGAAAGGCGGCCTCGCGATTCGTTCTCCGCTTGCGGGCTGCTGCGTGCGTCGGAAAAAGTTGAGCTCGGGCGAACTCCTTGCGGTCTGCTGCGGGAGGCGCGCACGTATCTGTTGCCATAGAAACCAGCGCCCGCACGCATCCGCACGCAGCAGAACGCACTAGTGTTGATGATGATGATTTGGGTTTTTTTGGCGCAAAAGCTACTAGGGCTACGCACTAGTGTGAACCATGCTTTAGGATTGTTCTAACAGGGGAAAGTAACAGCAGTGTCGTAACGTTTCGTGTCGAGGTAACTTTTGTGAACCTGTAAATTTGAATATAAAGTAATATTTCCTTGGATGCAGGGTGGAAAAAGAGGTGCGCACAGAGGACGAAGTACTGTGGAGAAGACTCAAATACAGCATTCTCGTCCCGTGTACTTCGTACTCTCGCTTTGTACCCCCTCTTTTCCCTGAACCTCAAGGGCATATATTACCTTATTCGAACCACGTCCAGCGCGCTTGCGTCCAACTTTTGTGGCGCAAGTGCTACTGCCCTGTGCTAGTGCCCTGCAATGTTACAGGCATGCATATACTTACGGCAGGCTTCTATGTATTGTATTGAATATAGTACAATTGAATTGAATTGAATTGAATTGAATTGAACAATTGTATTGAATATAGTACAAGGGGAAAGGAAATGTGCCGTGGAAAGTCAGGGACATGAGGTGTGCACAGATAAGGTGTGAGCAGAAGTACAGCAGGGCACGTCTGCTTCTGCGGCGTAGAAAACTTTTGCTTACGTTTTTTTTTGTTTTTTGTGCTTTTATGCGGGCATTTCACGAGGAACGGAAAACCCACACCGGATTGGACGCCTTTGTGTATCGTTCTTGTTTCGGTTCAGAGCATGATTTCTGATAGCGCCCTCTCACCACGCTGGTGTCATACACGTGACATTTAACGGGGCCGCTTTTATCAGATAATAATAATACTACTACTAAAAGAAAAAGCAGAATCTCTCACACACGTGTCACCAATTGCAGCTGGATACGCTACGCATATGTTGTCCTGTATTGTCCCCCGTTGAGCGACACGAAGCCCACATTTAAATTTTCTAGACGAAACATCATCATGTCCTTACGAAGACATGCGATAATGATGGTGATCATTGGTGTGTTTATGGCGCACGAGCAACTTAGGCCATAATGCGCCAAGACAGCGTTAAATGAAGTACCAGTTGGTGAAAACAAAAATTCGTAGGTTAAAACCGAAACATGGCGAAGGGTAAATACAAACTGAATGACACAATAAAAGAAATGCAAGTCTAAAATTACAAGTCAGTTATAAAACCAATATCCATGAAAAAAGCTTAGAACTCTACTGACGGGTAAAAGTGGTTCGTCTCCTAGTAATAGTGCACGAAGACATCCGCACGCACCCAATCATTAGCGTAAAACAGATAAAGAATGACTTTGGTTTCGTATAACCTACGACCTGACTAAAACTAAAACCCAACCTAACCTTAACCTATACCTAACCTAACTAAAACTAAAGCTGAAACCTAACCTAACCTAACCTAACCTACCCACCTATACCTAACCTCACCTAAACCTATACTTAACCCAACTAGAACTGAAACTGAAACCCAACCTAACCTAACCTAACCTAACCTAACCTAACCTAACCTAACCTAACCTAACCTAACCCAACCCAACCCAACCCAACCCAACTCGACCCAAACGGATCTAACCAGAACACTAGAAACAGACTCAGCTACAACCCTTTATGTTAAGCGTTTGTAGCCACATTTTCCCCCGAACGTAGGTTCAAACATTCGCAACAAACTTCTTACACATCGATGAGCACGCCTGGCAGAATGCGTACCGTTGCTCTCAATTTCTGATGGAGGGGAGCTTTTAAATGTAAAACTCCGCTCAAACCCCATCCAATAATTACGCTTGGCAAACTTCATCACGCTCAGGAGCAGCCATTAAACGGGAGCACTCTATACGACTCGGAGGGTCGTACCAGAGAGGACGACGACGATTCTAGGCTATGCTCCACTTGACACGCTGCTGTTGGAAAGATGACGGCAATCATTTTAGAAGGGAAGCTGTAATGCTCACTCTGGGAATCATTAGGTAATTAAATGGACTCTCAGGAGTCTCATTTGGGGCCTTTAATTAGACCAGCCATCTACACTTGTCGTGGTGAAGCCGAAGGGGGCGCTGTATACGAGCCAATCGTCCTGCTGGTCTGCAGCGACGCTGTATTGCTGATGGTGTATACATCGTGGCGTTATGTCCTGAGATAGCTATGGGATGGAGGGGCCTTATATGGACGTCGGTCGCAGCGGATTAGTTTTGCAGAAATGGCAGCACAAGACATGACGTGTCTAACGTCCCTCTAGAAGAATGAGGATGTGCTCATAATATGCCGTAATACGTAATACCGTAATAATAATGCCGTAATGTAAAAGCTCGTCTGCATATCCGCCATCTTGTCATAATGCCGTGATACAAACTGACAATCTACTATAGTTACATTGTCAATTCTGTATTACGGCACCGAAGTGCTTGTTGCCAGACTTTTGCTCTAGAAAAACCCGTGAGTAAATGTCATTGAATAAAACCTTTCGGAGGACGAAAAGTAATCCTTCCTCTGGTGAGCAGCATTTTCAACACGCCCGGTAGTGCACGTCAGCAGCGGCAGTTATCACGGCGGCGAGCAGTGTATCTGTGGGTCCTACGTGGCTCTGGAACGGCCATGTCTAACCAACTTCCTCGTAAAATAGAACGTCAAATCAGCTGATATTTTTATTGCATTTTTATTTTATTATTACAGTATGGGGAACAAACATGATGATGATGATGATGATGATTCCGGTTTTTATGGCGCACAGACAATTAAGGTCATAGTGCGCCAAAACTGTGGTGAAATTATGACTAATTAAATATGTGCGTGAACAATGATAGGGATGTGATCAGTTAAACTTCTATGCGACGTCCAGTAAAAACTTCTTGACAAATACATAAAATAGCTACACAAAATTACACGAGATTGACTATCCCGGTGTCTTTCAATAAGTTAAAAATGCTGTTAAAAGGGACGATAGCCTCATCACCCAGTGTAGGGGACCGAGAGACACGGAACAAGAAGGAAGAATAATTTGTTGCCAGTCCTTATTGTTGCGTGTCTCTCGGTCGCCTACCATGAGTATATTCACTCGTGTCAGGAAGTTGAAAGCTTAACATTGTTCACAAGCCAAAAAAAAAAAAAAAGCCCTATCGCCACAGCGAGTGAACCCAAAGCCTGCGTTTCTTGCGTCTGCAATGTTGATTCCGCAAAAGCTCGGATGTGAGAACGGAAACGTTCACTACAAACAATAGCTCGACTTCGCTGTTGTTCGCCATCTTGTCGAACACGGTATCCGAAGCTCTCGCTGTGGAGAGTCGCGGGCGGAGACAGAATAGCTGGGGCGGCATGCAAACGCGCCGCAAGCGGCAGGCGGTTGTGTGCGTGTAACTGAGGGTGGCGCAAGGGCAACTTGGGCCAAAGACCTCGAAAACAAGACCGCCAAAACAAGACCGCCGACTACAAAATCCTGACGTCTGCTTTGGGTCAAAAGATCCAGAACGTGCTCCCGTCAATCATTCATCCCTCGCAGTCGTCCAGTGTACCAGGTAGAAGCATGTACAACAGGTTGTCCGGCCTACGGGATATCCTCCGCTTTGTGTCATCTACTACCTGTCATCTACCTGTTATCACTGGACCAATAAGCAAAAGTGTTTGACAGGGTCGCTCATTCTTACCTCGTTTTTGTACTTCGGGCGTATGGCTTTCAGGATGGGATACTCAGCAACGTCGGACGCCTGTATAGCAACAGTCGCAGCTGTCTCTGTCTCCTGCGAAGGTTTCCTAGTCCGTTCCCAGTAGCCAGGGGTGTCCGACAGGGGTGCCCTCTATCCCCAATCTTGTCTTGGCGATCGACCCACTATTGTGGAACATTTACACCAACGTTCGCGTTCGTGGTTTACCCATTCCAGCGTCCGGCGCTTGGAAAGTAACGGCCTAGGCAGATGACGTTACCGTGCTTCTCATTGACATAGCGTCAGTGGCAGAGGGTCTACACGTGTATGATGAGTATGCTGCACTTTCCGGCGGCATGTTGAAGCAAGATAAAACAAAATCAATGCAGCTTGGCGGCAGCGCTACTAATGTAAGCCTGCCCCTGCGTAGTGCCACTTCTCCCACGATTCTTTGCGTTTTATACCCCTGTCACACGGACATTTTCGATCCTGCTCGACCGAACCCGCTTGAACCCAATGCAGATCGGATGGTGCTACACGGCCGCTTCCAAGCAGGATCGAACTTTGATCCTGCTTGACTCAAGACAGTTCCCATAACAGGATTGAGAATTTCAAGACGGCTCGAGGGCCGCCATTTGCATCCTCGACCCCGGTGAACTGTCATAACTTAAGACGGACATGCGCGCGAAGCTACAAATGATGCTTACATCGGCATACGATAAATTACCACTAATATCGCTGTTATATAGGAAACGCGAAATTAATGAGTTCCGTTTATTCATTTGCACAGGTTAACTATTCAATGTGCATTGAAAGTGGCCGTGTAGCAGCGTCAAAACTCGAGCCTGCTCGGGAAGTTCGATGCAGATCGGATTCGAGGAGGATCGAAATGCCCGTGTGACAGGGGTATTATTCGACCGAAACGGTTCCATGCACGACAACTGGCTTCTGGCTCTGCAGGAGCCAGTCCAAGTGTCAAGCCGCAGAACCCTTCGACCTCTCGTACCTTGAGCGCGCCTACTTAGTGCGAACTGTTTTCTGTGGGCGAGTATGGCACCTGAGCCACTTGTTAATCGCACCACACCAGATAATAGCGAGGCTGCACTCCGCGACGCTCTCGTTCTTCTGGAGGAAGCGTCGCAGGCCAGTTTGCACGGATCTTGCTGTCTCTCCCTTCTTCGCGTGGAGGAGTGTCACTTCCTGACATTGGCATTATGAACAGAGGAATCGCTATGAGAACTGTGCTTCGTGTTCTAAATAGCGAGCCGTCGCCAACTCAAGTTTTATTGCTCTACTGCATGGGCCGCCTCGCACAGGACCTTGTTGCGCATGGCTATGACCCAGTGGCTCCATCGGCTGCGTCACCTCCACAGTTTCATGCAGCCGTGCACTCCTATCACCGCAAGCTGTCCTCTGTTCAACCAAGTCATTTGCTGGCTTCTTCTCATAGCGTGCTGTCGGAAGCAGTGGTTTGCCATGAAGTGGACAACAATGGGTCCGATAGCGGGCGACGCCCAAGACACATGTCGTGGTCGGCGTTGGTCGGCTCGTGGCTCCCTGGACCCCTGCGTGATGTGATGATGATTGGGAGTTTTGTGGCGCAGCGACAACTAGGATCATAACCTGCGTGATGTGATGTGGTGGTTTGCCTGGGACATCCTGCCCACACGCGATCGCCTCTTGTGGAACCTGGTGCCGACAAACACTTGTCCATATTGTGCACACGTCGAGAAGAACAGTCATCTGCTCTACGAGTGCCACACGGCGAGGATCTTTCGGTGTCTTGTTCGCCGTCACACAAATGTCGTTTGCCCTGTGTCATTCGACTGTCGCCGTCCGTCTCACAGCCTTAGTATTCTCGTGACAGCTTGTGGCGCCGACATATTGTGGATAACGCGCTGTAAGGCAGTGGCATAACGTCGGAATCGCGCCCCATTGTTCTTGTTGATGCGACGCTTGCGCGTGAATGTGACGAACTTCCTGCAACGGGAACTAGGGGTACTCGTGCTCGGACGTGATCGTTTCGACAGGCTATGGGGAGCACACCCCTCAGTTTGTGCATAGGACGGCCACGTATCCATCGTGGGAGCCCCACCTTGACTGTACATAGTGTACATAGTATACGTCGTATAATTTTCTCTTTGTACTTTCACACGGTGACATGGTATAGCCTACAGACTATATAACTGATGAAATTTAGATGTACAGGGTCTTACCCCATAAACGCCTACCCGCGCCGGCATGCCGTGCTCGGTAATTACTCAATGCAGGGGGCACATTGTGTGGTCTACATATAAAGCTCATGAGGACGTATTCAATCATGGTAATTTTCCAAGTGATTAAGCAACGCAGCGCGAAGGTATAACGCAAAACGTGCAATTCCCGTAGGCAAAGCAATCAAGGTGGCAGTGTTGCGAAGAGGAGTTGACATGCTGCTCCCCAGATGGAGACGTGTCGCATATCCTGCCATTCGGATGGAACTGCGGTTTTCAATTCGCTTTCGCGTAACTGTCGTATGTATTTTGCTTCTGAAGTGAGCAACGTGAGGAACGAAATTGCCAACGTAGTTAGCAGACGACAACCAAAAAGGGATGTCGTCTGCTTATACTGGAAGTCAGTGAAATAATATTACGCGGCAACGCCTCTGCATGCTAAAGCGACACGTCGCCGTCTGGGGCGCTGCCTCACAACTGCGCTTCGCAACGCCGCCATCTTGGCTATTTTGACTAGGGGAATCGCACATTTTGCGCTATAACTTTGTGTTGCGGTGCTCAATGGTTGAATGTCCTCATGAGTTTTATAGGTAGGCAACACAATGTGCCACCTGCATTGAGTAATTGGCCAGCGCGGCATGCCAGCGCGGGTGAACGTTTATAGGGTAACACCCTGTATATAGTGTGCATAGTTGTATAGTAGTTATATAGTTGCATCGTGTGCATATATTGCCTGTGTTTTGCGTGCCGATAGTCCTTTAGCGTAGCCATCAAATTACTGTGTGCTGAGGACCGCTTGTGTATTTCGTTCATAATATTTTTTTCCTTAACAACAACAAGACCGCCCAATCAAAAGCGGCAGGCGGTTGCGCACATCTCTACATGTAGGTACTCTCGCATGTAGGTAGTGTAGGTAGCATGTAGTGTCTCGCATGTACTCTCGCATGTAGGTACGCTGCCTAATAGCCACATCGAGGCGCATTCGATGAACTAATGCGGCATCTTGACGAGAGGTATGTCGAGGCATGCGGAAAGCGCACTCTGGATCAACTCTGCTCAGCATGGCTGGGGGGGAGAATGTCAGCGGTCCTATGGTGAGAAGCCAGCGGAGTCACGAGGCGTCGAAGGACGGAACGACGATCTCTCTCTCTCAGCAGCACAATACGCGTCCATCTCCGACGGGTTGAGTAAGCCATCCTCGAGAACCGGAAAGTTAACAGTTCGGGGCATTGCAGTACAGCGTTGCATTAGTGTCGGCAGTGCGGAGAAAATCATTCACGAGCACTTACTGCATACAGCATAGTCTGTGCATGACGGGCTCCACGACCCCTCACTTGTGACCAGGAGGGAGCGCGCATCGCAGTCTCTGGACAGAGGATCGAGAGAATCACGCCCCGGGCGCCCTCGCCAGAGAAGGACGTCGAACGGCAGGCCCTGGCAGGTTGGCTGGACAGAACAAAGCGGGGAACGAAGCAAATTTCAATGTCCGATATCGGCAGTGCAAATAAGCGTTTTCATTCCTTCGTTTACAGGGCCTCTGACGGCAGTGGGGGAGGGGGAGTGGGGGAGGGGCGCTTCAGATTTACCATGCCCTGGGCGCAAATCTTGCCTCCGCTACGGCTCTGCATATGTGACGAGACCTGGATACGTCATTTCACACCACAGACAAAACAGAGCAGCATGGGATGACAACGTAAGGCTTCCCCGTCGTTAAAGAAATGGAAGATGCAGCGATCTGCTGGGAAGTCCGTGAGAACTGTCTTCTCGGACATGCAGAGTGTCACCCATGTGAACTTGTTGGAAGAACGGGTCCCGATTAAGACCCAGTATTACTCCACGTTGATAAAGTGTGCCACGCGAAACGCAATTCGGAGGATGATGATGATGATGGTTGGATTTTTCCGGCGCAAAAGGAAGAAGGGCCATAGAGCGCCAAGACTGTGGTAGTGAATGTAACACATTAGGTTCAAAACAATGAGGTTTTAAGTGATTAGGTTAGAAATAAAA
Source organism: Ornithodoros turicata (assembly GCF_037126465.1). Lineage (NCBI taxonomy): Eukaryota > Metazoa > Arthropoda > Arachnida > Ixodida > Argasidae > Ornithodoros > Ornithodoros turicata. The sequence goes on along the minus strand of NC_088202.1, from coordinate 143,632,471 downwards.
CATGTAAAATGTAGCACATACATGACTCTATAACATAAAAGATGGAAAATTATAGTGCATCTAGAAACCCAATATCTCTAAAAAAAAGTTAACAACCCTTAAATGAGGTATAAGAGGTTCATCACCCAGCAAAATGGCCGGGTGTAGGGTCGTGTGATCCCGATAAAATTCATAAAAATAATGACGACGGTGAGGTTCGTGTGATGGACAGCTGATCATGATGCGTAGAACAGGGAGTTGCACCCCATAGAGTCACTGAATAAGCTACGCTTCAGAACAGCGACACTGAGGCAATAAAGAGCCGCCATGTTGTTTCGGATGACCTCCAGCCCCACCTCTATTTTGGCAGTAGAAATAGATGAAGATGAAGTTCAGCAGTGGAAGAAGACAATGCTTCGAAGAGCCCTAAATGGATGGCGCTTGAGGTCATCCGAAACAACATGGCGCTCAGTGTCGATACTCTGAAGCGTAGCTTATTTAGTGACTCTAGCACCCCACAGCCAATTCGCATGAGGCCTGGGATGTTTTCCGGAAGGGTCGCTCTTCTTCATGACAATGCCCAGCCTCAGGGTAGCAACCGCGGCCGAAATGCACTTACAGCCCAGATTTAGCCCCAAGCAATTACGGTTTGTTTAGGCCCCCTAAAGAGCACCTTGGAGTAAAGACGTTCCACGCAGATGAAGCCCTCCAGAAAGATGACCTGCAGTGACTTTGACATCACCCACTTCTTTCTGAACCAATGGCATCGAAGAGTTGCCACAGTGACGGCAGCAGTGTCTAACGCGCACCAGAGCCGTATATTAAAAGAGAGTCTGGCCATTGGGAGGAGTCACAAAAAGAGGCTCGACCTGTCAATCACAGTTTCGCTCCTCTGATTGGTTTGCTTCTTACCAAGGGGGTCGCCATGACACCATACTGCCACCCAAAATGGCGACGAAAACAAACACAGTGAAGCGGGGATTTCGTGACAAAAAATTTTCACAGACTAGCCTGACTTTACGCTGCAAATGTACATCCTAATATAAATTTCTCGGAAATCAGTTTCAACTTATGCTCATCCATCGATATCTAACTGAAAATAATACGTTTTGTCGCCGGTGTTAGGCCTAGTGAACACGGCGATCACGACGAAATCATAACAAAAACGGCGCTGTGCTGTACAATCTTATTTTTAACAGCTGGATTTCATGGATATAAACATTCTTGCCTCTTATATTCCAACTAATCATGTACATTTGTTTAAAAATCATACCGACAACAGAATGTGTCCCGGCAGGTGGTTCTGCCGGCAGCGGTACAACGACGGAAGCAGACGACAATTCCCGACGTGCCTTACGCTCCCTAGGTGGCGCTTATCAAATTTGCATCAACAATCCACTACTTTTGCAGATTGCGAGAGGTATCCATTTCAATCCCATCCAATCCACTTGCCACCCAAAATGGCGCTGCCCATGTTGGATAGGGGGGCAAATAGTGAGGATAGGCTGATTGATAGCGCCCCATATTTCAAGACTTCATTGGTCGGAAAGCTGAAAAAGTGGGTGGAGCTTCAGGTATGGGCATGACCCATTAATGGCCAGACTCCCTTTTAATATACGGCTCTGACGCGCACGATTAATACTTCGAAAAATTGACGCAGTTCGGTCTTTCTCGAATTTCCCATTCTATTTAGAGAAGTATAAGGCTCAGTAAACCTTGAACGTCACGTTGTGTAAACTAGTGAGGTGCAGCGGATAGTTTTTAGTAGAGGGTATAGACACGTGTAGTTTTTCAACATTTCGTAGTTCGCAAGGTGGAAACCCGTGAACAAAGTTCCTCTGTCGTGAGAAGAGCAAGACACTCGGCTATATTCCATTGGTTCCCGAAAGAACGTGACGTAGCACTCCGGCCTCCTCACTGGTAGGGATGCGAGCCGTCATGGATACGGGATGAGTTTGGATACCCGAATTGTAAATTTTGGATTCGATTGGATTGGATTGAGGTTTACCATAATTTTACAGACTATAATGCGCCAACACCGTGAGGTATGATCTATTTACCAGTTAAAAGAGATGTGTCAAATTTTCTACGCGTCTATCACCCCTATCGATGTAAAACTTTGAATGGAGGCTCACCCCCGCACCGATGTAAGTAGCCATCTTTTACATTTATTCTCTATGACTCACGAGCTAGTGTCACGACCTCTTTCAGATAAAATCACGCGTTTTGGTGTTTGAGCCAAGGGTGAGACAGTTCCCTAACAGGTGTATGCAGGGTGAACAATGGAGACCTTGCCTGAATAGCTTCAATGTCGGTAACCACGTAGGACAGGAAGCGCAGCAGAACATGATGTGAGGCTACTTGGACCTACAGACACTGCAAAGACCCCGGGCAAATAGGGCAACCCAAGAAGAAAGATGAAAGTCACTGAAAAGGTTAGCAGCTGTAGGACTCGAACCCACCTCTTCTGGATTGCCGGTCCAGGGCTCTACCAATTGAGCTAAGCTAACACGGCTTCTCAGCGACTTCCAGGGTGCGTCATCTGAAGGGACAAACCAGCCATATTGTTATCCCAAAGTTATCCCACCACTTATCCCACAAAGTTATCCCAAACCAGAGTTATCCCAAAGCCACTCTCTCTCACTCATCCTCCTTTCACTCTTACATTTTTGCTCACTCATACACACATTCATACGACGGGATCGACGCAGCCGGCAACTGTTGAACATGAAAGAACTGATGTTCTGAGGCTGGAACAACATAGAAGGGGCAAATACATACAAAGCCTCAATATTGAGGCTTAGAGCGCAATAGACTTAGGTCGTGACTGTCCGCTACGCGGTACACTTCTGACGGCGAATTCTGCTGTTGGCTCTGGTGCAGCGCAGTGTAATGCGGCAGTGGTGATGGAACGGCTTGGCGTAGCCGGTCATGCTCAGGCGGAAAACGGCATGACTATCGCAGGGTGGGGGTGGGGGGTCATGCGTCTTCCGCCGACTTCACAAGAAATTGCGCCGACATTTGTCTTAACGCGTCTGAGGAAAACCCTGGGAAAACACCCAGACAGTGCGGCGTAGTGTGCCGCTGAGGATTCAGTGTAGAAACGAATTTCACGACGAATGAAACGCGACTCGCACGTTGCACAGAAACGACCGGTGTAACATACACGTTCGAGCCACGAACTTTTACTCCACTATAACGAGCAGCGGAGTTCTATGACATAGAGACGGGTACACACCCGTTGCGCAAATACACGTGCCACCGAATGGCAGCAAAGTCTGTGAAATCTTCCTGAACTTCACGTACTCGTGAGTGAGGGCAACATCGCTCCCTGTAAGGAGCACATACGAAAGTGCGTGTTATTCTCACAAAGAAGCAGCCAACAAAACGACGCCGCTATCGCGCGGAGGTAACATCGATTCACGGTTGTCAACAGGTGAAGTGACAAACAGGAAGTGAAACTAATCTCGTCGCCCGTAGTAGGTCAACAACCTTTGGCAATCCTTTAGCGGCATGAAGGAACCAATGAGGTGTGAGTGCACAGCCTTTTGTCCTGTTTGCTCTGCGGTGCTTCACAGTCTTTTCAGTCCGTGTCTTGCGTTCGATACATGCGCGAGAAAAATTCTTTTTCTCTCTCTCTATACTCAATGCATGCAGAAACCTGGGGCCTCCGATCGAAACGGTGTCTTCTTTAAACCGATATTATTCGAATAGTTCTGAATCTGCACTGATGAGCCCGAAACCGCCTGGAGAGAGTGTACGTAAGTCGTCGAGTAAGAACTTTTTGGTAGGATATCACGGACATAAAAGCGCTAAAATAGACGAGAGGACGAACAACACACGCAGGTAGGTGCTCAGCAACAAATTGATTCCACACGAAAAACGCGCTAGTTCTGATACCCCTGCCGCCACACGTTCACTATTCAATGATCATTGAAACGAAACGTCACTGAACACGCGCGTGGCGTCATCTAGGGTGTAACGTGTCAACCTTTCAGGGAGGATTGGATCCAATGCTTTTTGCGAAGTTGACACGTTACACGCTTGGTGGCGCTACGCGCGTGTTCAATGCCCATTAAATTCAATGATAATTGAAAACTGTCCGTGTGGCAGGGGTATTAGACAGGTTCTGGGAGGGTAGGGAGAGGGGAATTTGGGAGGCGTTGTATAATCGAGGCACTGTGTTAGTAACCCGTCCATTGGTTTTTCAAGGCAGGGATCTTTTACCACACCGAGACTGGGAGGTGAGCCGGATTCGAATCTGGGCACGAGATGTGCTGTCGGGGAGTTTTCCTCAGACGCTTTAAGACGAATGTCGTCGGCACACTTCCGTGTGAAGTCGGCCCAGGACGCACTATCACCCCTGCGATAGTCGGGACGTTGCCCGCGTGAGTGTGGCCGACTACGGCCAGTAGTTGCATCACCACCGGCACCACTTCCTCCACTCTTTTAAGCGTGACGATGATGATGATGATGATGATGATGATGATTCGAAATTTCATGGCGCAAGGGCAGCTTAGGCCATAATCTTTTAAGCGTGTTGTTCGTGTTTGATGCATTTGTTGTTAGTGCGCTACTTGTGCGTGTTATTCGCCTTCTCTTCTATTAGAACTTTTAATTCGTGTTGAAGACAGAGTGAAACATGCTGATGATGATGATGATGATTGGTATTTTGCTGCTTCATGGAGTGCTGCTTCATGGAAAGTTCCTGGAGCGTACCATATTCACATACGCCACATATTCGCACATGCGGTGCGCATGCGTTAGATTCAATTGCGTGAACCTTCCATTCCGTTTTAGAATTATTATTCGAACAGTCCTACACGAAGCTAGAAGGCAAGGCACGTAACACCCCGTCCATTTAGCAGGCCCATTTAAGATCATTAACGCTAACGAGGGCATATCAGGTATGTAACAATGAACTCGTGTCTAGGTGATGTTGGAGGATGCTGCGTTATCTCCACGCAGTTCCCTATAAAGTCGCCCCAAGAGTCAACAACAACAACTTTATTTTTGACCTTGGAGAGTGGGGAGTTTCATCGCCACAGGCGATACTCTACTCCATTTCTGGTGGGAATGGGAGGAATAAAATAACGAGCCCCTTCACAATAAAGATCGAAGTCCGATGGTGTCCAGAAATGTCAGAGGAACTTTGAGCGCAGAGCGTTGCTGGGCTGGATTGGGCCAGGGACCAAGCAATTTCGATAGGGAGAAAGGGCGAGAGTCCAGCTGACGAAGAGACTCGGAGAGTGTGGTTCGGGAAGGTTGGCAGTGAGGGCAATGAAGAAGAATATGCTCCAGGTCCTCAAGACCACCACAGTGTCAGCAGGTGGGAGAGTCAACTTGTCTCAAGCGGTAACGCCACTGAGCTGTAAAGGCCACATCGAGGCGCATTCGGTGGATTAATGCAGCATCTTGACGAGAGGTGTTTTTGTGGTATGCGGAAAGCGAGCGTTGGATCAACTCTGCTCAACATAGAGGGGGGAAGAATGTCGGTTGTCACCCAAGACTCCACTTACAAGCAGCACGCAGATGTCCGGTAAAAAGAATAATCAAAGAACGCGCATCAGGAGAAGGGATTGCTAATTTATACGTCACTTGGAATACAGTGAACCCTCGTTAATATGACCCTCGATAATCTGACATATACGCGCTTTACGACCATACTCCTGGGGAACAATGCACTGAAACCTCTGCAAATCTCCTCCGTTAATATGACAATTCCGCATTATGACCAAAATTTTCGGGAACGACCATGGTCATAATAACGAGAGTTCACTGTATATGGTATGAAAAAGAAGAACTTGCCAAGATCACTGTTGGGGCTGAAAAGTACTTTAGACTTATAAATGTATCTTTACGTTATTGTTACTTTCATTAGTACCGCATTGTTCCGATTCATGCATTCGTCACACAATAACGTACCAAAGAAAATGGAGTGACTCGACAGGAGCCGCGTTTACATGAACTCGACAGGAGCGGGTTGAGTTGAACTGTCGAGTTAACTCGCTCATGTAAACGGTGTGTGTGTTGACTCTGCGTCGTGTCGAGTTCAGTACACCCGATAGCAAGGGGTGGGTTGACGCGCTTGACTCGACAGGCGAAGTGCATGTAAACGCTGTCGGGCCGAGTTCGCCGGACGCGAGGAACTGTGGGATCGAGTACACATCGCTCTACGGAGGCGGCGTCTGGCGGGAGCAGAAACAGGAACCGGAAGACACTCTCACTGCGCTGGCAGCTCCATTCGACACCGGTCGTCGCTGCGATCGTCTCCCGTTGGAGCGAGTTCATGTAAAACAGCGTCGGGTCGAGTTCAACTCGACTCGACAGTCAACTCGATCCGCTCTGTCGAGTTCATGTAAACGCGGCTAAGAACTAATATTGTTCCGCGCGGCATTCGTCCACTACTTTTGAAGTGTGATCAAGTCATATGGCTTGAGTTAATCACAATCTTGCAGTATTCATATAATTGTGAACGTTACGAAGCTCTTAAAGGAGTCTCTGCACCAAAAACGTGTTGATATAACAGTGCGACATCAATCCTTACCGTTCAGGGAATACAATTTCTCATCCCCAAGTGGCACAGATAATTAGAGAAGGAATATTTTCCTTTGAGTCATTACTCGCTCCTCCACGGTAAAGCAGTACAGCAACACTGGGCTCCACATCACCGATATTCCTCGTGTAAAGCTTTCTGTAGGTTTTGCTTCTACCGCTGGCGAATATTGTAAAACAAAAAACCAGGAAGCAGATGACTGGTTGTGACTGGAAGAAGTTACAAAGCGCGTGCCCGAAAAACGGTGACGTCACGAGGGTACAAGAGGTAGGAGAGGGAACTATCAGAAGTGTCGGCCTCCGTTTGAGCTTCCCAGCTCGTTTGGGAACCAACGAGTCGGCCAAACCCACTTTATTTCTAATGTCGGAAGAATTATCCAGGAATGTATCGAACATATTCACACAGCTATTACAATAGTTTCAGATTGTCCCGGAGCCTCGCTTTAACGCGCCCTAGTGACTAAATATCATGCAATTCAGATACCCGCTAAATTTATGCCATTGTCTCGCATGTTGCCACACACGTTGCCACATGTCTCACACTGTAATATCCAAAAATATTGTTTCCTTACATGGCGTAGAAGTACCATAAAATTATTTTATAGTTTTGAGAAGGATGACGTCACACGGTGCGCCACGCGTCTGACAACGTTACTCCTCGAAGGTCGAGTTCCCTCTCCTCACCACAGCTACTGGCAGCCTTCCAACGTGGATCAGAGAGGAGAGATCCAGGTGACGTCACCGACCGAGGAGATCAAGGTGCGCGCACTGTTGCTAGGAGACAGACGCTCACGGTGACGTCACCTACGAGTTGGAGAATCCGAAACTACTAAGTTGTTCCGAAAGTTCGTTGAAGAGCGTAATGTTAATCGATGACATTTATATTTTTATTTATATTGATGATGACGATGGTTAGGGTTTTTCTGCCGCAGCGACTACAAAGGTCATAAAGCGCCAAACATGGTTATTTATTTATATTGACCGTTTTAGCGAATCTGGGCATATATACGAAATGACATCAATATAATTTTAGTCCGCGCTGGCCCTTTAACCCAATAGAGAGCTGATGTACCAGTAAAACTGTTAAGGAAATGGATGTTCCCTTCCACGATTGGAGTCTTCTATAAAAAAAGAAGACGATTGAGGAAGAGATTATCTCCAATTCAACATTATATAGATTCCAACCTACCGATTTCTTAACGGAACAGATTTGCTTGTACAAAAAACAACGGCGGCACATTTCGCTTCACGGATGTCATAGCACGCGACAAGACAGGCGTTCCTTGCTTTCCTTTCTCATCTGTCGTCTGCGAAAGAATTACGGAAGGAAGCGAGGCATGCTACCATGTGCTATGGCGCATTACATTTAGATATCAGCTCGTGTAAGATGATTGATTAGCCGTCCTTTTGGAATATTAAGGCTCTTACAAGAGGTGTAGTCACGAAAGGAGTCATGAACGCATCGTCAGCTTTGCAGTCTATCCCAGAGCCCATATTTTTTTCTAAGCGCCTCGCTACTACACTCGCTCTACTAGCTTCGGTTATATAACGAAGCTGTTATAGCTTTGTTAACTAGTAGACATATCGTATTCTAAAACAAACAGCAGTCGATGGCGAATAACCTCAGATGCGGAACGAAGAACACGTGTTGAAGTGTTGGAGAACTTGTGTTTTGTCGTCCTGTTCTTCATCGTCATGCTTCACCAGCTAGCCTGCGCCTTGTCTCCAAAGTCGTTTATGCACGATCGTGTAGGAGATTTTCCTGCCGGTGGCGTGATGTGATGTGATGTGAATAAAGAAAAAATGGGGATGTGAGTTTCGACAAAGTCAAACTGGCTACCCCAGTACACTTAATACAGAAAGTTCAATCCGATCCTGCCGGTGGCACGATAGTACCGTCGCTTGCTTTGCAGGCTGCTGAGAGACAGCGTAACGTTGACTACGCGCCTTGCGCATGTTCGAGAAAGGGCTTATCTATACCGAACCTATTCATTAGAATAGGCTTATGTCGTGCGTGTTCTTACGCAACATGATGAAACACGTGAAAGGGGCTTCAGAGAAGCATGACATATTTCTTTTGTTGACTCACTTTCTGCCAACCGCTCCCGATGCTGTGTTCCTCTTCTTTCATATTATTTTTTAACGTAAATACCGAGCTGCTTACATAGTACCATATTCACCCTATATAGTTTTGCGTGATGCTAGTGCAAAACGACAGGAACGCATGTAAACAGCCAACACGAACACGCACTGATGTTTCAGCCATATCCCTGTCGTTTTGCACTCCATCATGCAATAGCTATACGAACGTGCCGGAACCTTTCTGTTACCCTATAGTTCTTTCCGCAAATAACAAATCGTTGCGTGGACGTTCTATTTACGTGATTTGGACTCCCATTTCAGCGTTGCCTTTACTGCTTCTAAGAGAACTTCTTACACAACAGCTGCCTCTATTCGGGCTGCAAAATAAATGCATAGCGTCTACGGATTAGTTGCATACATATTGCACAAGTTCCGCAGCACTGCTCCCTTTAGCGGCTCTTTCATGAAGGATTGCTAGGGATTTTCGTGTGGGAAGCTGGAAGGATGTAAGGATTTGCGATGATGTAAAATGGAAAGTATGATATGATGAGAGAAAGGAGAAAAAAAAACAGAATCAAGAAAGTACTGCTACGAAAAATATAATGGTATCCGTGAGCGCACAGGTCTTTTCAGCGCTTTCTAGGGGCTAGTTGAGGATGAGGACGGGACTGACCGTCAGTGCTAATGCCGGTGCATGTGATGGTTGAGGGACTAAGATACGAGATAAAGGAACATTATATCATGACACAAGGTTAATCAATAACGTAAAGTCCACGCCCGGCAGCGCTTATGTACCGCATGAACGAGAGGTAACATTTTTTAAATGTACCTCTAGATTAAAGAGGTTCGGCGTACAGGGCTTGTCACACTTAACTGTAACGCGCCAGCACGTGGCCCGCGTGTACGCCAGCACGCAGCACAGTCGTAAAGCGGCGACGCTGGGTTTGAGACAATCAATGGACGACTTCAGAAAATCCCAGTGCTCTTTGCACACGCATTGCATTCTGGGCGCTTGCTGAGCGGGGGGAACGAAGAATAATCCTTCACATTTCGCTTTCGCTCACCTTGACACGTCGTGGACAATGGTACGGTAGGGGAGAAATCGAAACAGTTTGGAGGCCACCTGTTTCGTTCGTATTAGTAAACTCCCACAATTCAAAGCGGCACTAAGCACTCTGGGATTTTCTGAACTCGTCTATTGAAGGCCACGAGCGGCCTCTTGGGACGGTGAGAGGTTCCACCGTCGGTCCCATTGAGCTATAGTGCTTCCTGTAGAATTACGTATGCAGCACACATTACTGGTCGTCGCGCGTGCAACAAATTGCCGTTTCCAAACAGTGAGCGAAATTTGAATGTGAATTGAGTGGAAAACACGCGACGTACGGCACCGCTTGCTGTGAAATAAATAAGGCGGCTTTGACACAACGATGCCTGCAGGCGCACAATGAACCTCTACCCGAGAAACGTCATCATGACGTTGGTAGACACACCGAAACCAAAACAGATCGGAAGGCGAGAGCTGGGTTCCACGAATGGGCAATTGTTCGCTGCCTCCTATTGAAAGAAAAGTAGGACCGAAGGTCACGTCCTTTTCAGAGACCGTCGTAATCCCCTCAATATCGTGGCTTTCGGACGTGACCTTGTTCGCCACTAGCATTGAACGTAGTTCAACTCTACCGAACTCGTGGCGCTGTCGAACATTATGATGTCATTTGTTTACAAACAGGTAGAGGTCTATTCTTTGAACACCTTTCTGATGCGTTTCTGTGACACGCAAATTAACATGGAATCAATTCAAAAACCGATCTCTCCCGTATATACAGGCCTGAAAGAAGGTAATGCGTAGCGCATGTGACAACCCATGGTCACGATACCGGAAAAACTTAAAAACACACAATGCGTTTCCTCTGACACAACAGCAGGTTATCTTTCTGGTCCACACCTCTTCTCGGGGGAGGAGGAGGAGGAGGAGTGTCGTTGGGAGGAACCCGAGAGGTCTGCCTGCCTGATTAGGCGGCATGTTTCTCGGGAAGGGAAAGGTGGTGGAGAGGAGGAGAGGGTGAAGTGGAAGACCGAGCGGAATCCGCTCGGGGGGAGGATAGCTGCGTCCATGGGCCGACTTCAGGGGAACTGTGCCGGCATACGCCTATTACACATCTGAGGGAAACCCAGGAAAAACCCCAGACGGCACAGCCGGCCCGCGGATTCGAACCGCGGACCTCCCAGTCTCCAAGCGCACGCGTTACCGCTGCGCCACCGGAGCTGGTAGGAGGAGGCTCTGCACCAAACCTGCGCGCATTTTGCAGTTCGCTTCTGGCGTAGATAATGGAAATACGCTATGCAAGTGAGTCAGCCTTTCGCGCAGCGGCTCAGCTTTTCCCTTTCCCTTCGTGCACGGACAACGGTCTCATTGGGTCGCTCTTAAATAATACCCCTACCAGACGGGCAGTTTTCAATGATCATTGAGTTCAGTGGTCATTGAACACGCGCGTTGCGCCACCAAACGTGTAACGTGTCAATTTCGCAAAAAGCATTGGACCCAATGCTCCCTGAAAGGTTGACACGTTACATCCCAGATGGCGCCACGCGCGTGTTCAATGGCCATTAGTTTCAATGATCATTGAAAACTGCCCGTCTGGCAGGGGTATTAGGTACCACAACAACTACATGTGAGGGGCTCCAATCCCCGTGCCGCCTCTGCTGTCTGGAGTTTACCACAGGCGTTCGCTCAAACATGTGTCGGCAGAGTTCCCCCAGATGTTGGTCCATCAAGCGGTGGTGGTGGTGATAGCGGTGGTGGTGGTGGTGGTGGTGGTTGTGAAAGGGCTCGCTGTTGTCGGCCTCACAGAGGTGGGCAACGTCACGACTGACGGTCTGGGGAATGTGCGTCCTGGGCCGACTTCTAAGGGAACTGTGCCGACATATGTCTGAAAGTGTCTGAGGAACACCCAGGAAAAACCCCAGACAGCATAGCCGGTACCGGGATTCGAGCACGGGTACCTCCGGTGGTGATAGCACATTCCCCCAGAGCGTCAGTCCAGCCAGTCTGTGGCGTTGCCCATCTCTGTGAGGCCGACTACATCAACTCTTTCACCAGTACCACCATCACCAACAACCACACATGAGGTCCAAGTTGCGTCATCTATTTCACCGTAGTCTTGTGGCCCGTCTGCGAAAACCCCCTTACTGCTGCTTTCTCAGTGAACAGGCGTTTTGTCACGTGCTTTCTCCAACCTTTTCTTTTTCATGCGCAGAGACGTACTGTCGTAGCGTATAGGTGAGGCACTCTGCTGCAAAAGCAACACACCCAGACGTGCTAGAAAGAGCACAGGGGTGGCATCCAATGTATTGCTCCGTAGACGAAAGCGTGCTGGGCGAACGCAGTGAATCCTGGACAGGTCCTGGTCGCACGTCACAGCACACGTCAAGGCACACGTGACCTTAACGATGGCGGCGCCCGTGATCGGCGGCCAAACCTTTTGTAAACAATGCGGTTGTTGTTTCTGCGCGACGTTTTCGATGTCTTTCGATCACGGCAATTTTTTTATCCGATAACCTCGCAGTAAAACGCGCGGTTTGGCACATAAGGCCTCGTACTGTTGACGACTTCCAAAGATGTGGTGACGAGCGCGCGTTAAGACTCACTGAGCCGATGCGAAAAATGGGCTACCATGTTGCGGAAGAAGCACCGCATAGTTTACGCTGGCAAAATACGTTCATCTCATGGCTTTATTGCGACGGAATATGTCGGTAAGCGGCAAACCAACATGTAAACAAAGTCACATGACCTCAAAATGACGTTTTCTATGACGTGCGACCAGGATAAGATGGCAGTTTTGTCAAAAGCACCCGCTTGAGGGTAGTTACAACAATGGCGGGTTTGTGTCACCCCTGTGGGAAGGAGGCAGCTCTGTGGAATGATCGAGTGTCTCGATGACAGCGCGTTCCCGCTCGCGGCGCTGGCGTACAACACGAAGCCCACGCGCTCGCGCGTTACGGTTAAGTGTGGCGATCCGGTACCTGATGAAATAAGGAGGTACCTCCAGGGCCGACGTCTACCTTTTGGTCCTGGGTGGAGGGGGCGAACTCCGAGATTTGCGCCCCTCACCCTGCAAAAAAAAAAACAATTGCTGGTGGGAGGAACGCCCACGTACAGTAGTATAGGAGCAGCAGCACTTGACCGTGACAGTCGGAGGCGAATTTATTGTTGAGTAATGCCAGAGTGAAGAGTGCAACCGTCCAGGCGCCGCCGAGACGCCTTCTGCTTGCGGTGACCGCGGCGCGAGTGGCACGCAATAGCAAAACATTCTGAGAAAGTGGCACAGTCAAACTCCTTTACAACGAAGCTCAGGGGACAGTAAAAAAAAAAATCGCAGTACAGGTATTTTCGTTAAAAAGGATGTCCATTATTGGACCTATAGGCTCCAGGGGGACCGCAAAAAATTTTGCTGTAGTGGTATTTTCGTTAAAAAGGTGTTCGCTATAAAGGAGTTTGACTGTATACAGGCGAAAACTACAAATTTTAGGCTGCCACGTGGATCGATAACGAGAATTTTTACTTAATGTGCCACATACGCACGTCGGTTCAGAACAACGTGCATTTATTATCCGCTGTCATCGGTTTCTGGGAGCCAAACACCGTGAATTCCCAGCTTTTTTTTTTTTTTTTTTTTTGCGTCCCCTCAGCTGACGTTTGCAATGCCCCCTAACCTCATAGATTTGCCACGTGACGGAGGAAGCTTGCACGAAAGAGCTGCTGATGCTGCTGCTTGCTGTTTTTATGGCGCACGAACATCTAAGGCTATAGCGTGCCAAAACAGTGATATGCGTGAGAAGGTAAAACTGTAACATATTAATGATGATGATTCGGGTTTTTATGGCGCATGAGCAACTAAGGCTATAATGCGCCAATACTGTGATATATGATCTCTTTACCAGTTAAAAGATAACGATGAATTTAAAACTGATATAAACATAAAAAAATATATGTGAATTCAGATATCTCTTAGGTATCCAGTGTCCCTAAAAAACTTGTAAACTCTGCTAAAACTTACAAGCGGCTCATCGCCCAGCAAAAGGGCTGGGTGAAGAGGAATTCTATACTGGTAGAACTCAGAAAAATGAATTTGGCGATGATGTTCCTGGAGAGGGCAGCTGATGAGAATGTGAAGAATAGACAACTGCTCAGCACAGTGCACACACTGAGGTGGGTCCCTCTGGAGAATTAAAAATCCATGTGTGAGAAATGTGTGGCCGATACGCAGACGAGACATGACTACTTCATAAAGCCTCTCTTTGAAAACTCCTGCAGGCTTACCTACATTGCACTTGATCATATTAATAGGCGATAACATATTAATAGGCGAGTTCAAAAAGTCCCAGTGCTCTTTGCGCACGCGTGGCATCCTGGGCGCTTGCTGAGCGGAGGAACGAAGAATAACCCTTCACATTTCGCTTTCTCTGACCTTGACACGTCGTGGACAATGGACCGGTATGGAGGAAACCGAAAATAGTTTCGAGGCCGTCCGTTTATTTCGTAATATTAGTAAACTACCACAGTTCAACGCGACGCTAAGCACTCAGGGATTTTCTGAACTCGTTTATTAAAACGAGATCAGACAATAACGTTCGGTTGTCGGGTCACATTCGCCCGTGCCATTTCGATGCTTCCAACTTGCCGTAGAAAAAAAGGAACCGTGCTGTCAAATTTCAACGATAGTTAAGTTTCACTCACTAAACACGCGCATAAAATACACGAACGAAGTGATGCACTGCACAACAGACTATTTTATTCTGAAAATACACACCTTCAAAGTGGTATCCGCTGTTGACGCAATCATGCAAAACATCCCACGCACACTGTCGGGAAGTGTTTCACGCGTACACATGTTTCAGTGCCAAGCTCTTGCACATGCGACTCACAAACAATGTGACTCCCTGCAGTTGGAGTTCTTCTGGTGACCTACGGTAAATCAAATACATTTCAACATCCAATTTAATTGCGGCATTAGAAAGCAAAGTCTCTGAAGCACTGGATGGAAAGGTGTCTGATATGGAGTGTTCAATTAGAAATTAGTCGTGTTCGAGCCAGGTCCCCCAAACTCACCTCGGAAAAGCGTGCAACGAAGAAGGCCGCCACTAGATACCCCACTGTTGCCGTTCCGGATCACTTCAGCGCGCTAAGTTTAGCGGCAAAATGTTTTTGTTGTTTCTGCGAATGAATCTAGCCTTTATATGTCCAAATAAAACGCGTATAACAACTTTCTGTGTCGTGTTTCACTTTTTGCTCCCGCTTTTAACCGTGTTGAGCGATCGGAAGGATCTAGTGCACGGCTGCGTGCATCACATAGCGTGCCTGTCGTACCAGGCGCCGCCACTGGCGCCACATGCGCAGTCGTCAATTTCTCCTTCGGTGACTTGGCCTGGCTTGGACTGTGCTTCAACTGGATCTTTAGCGCGCTACAATCAAACGCAAGCCAACGTCTGTTAACAATGGGGTATCTAAGGGCGGCCTCCGGCATTGCACGCATCGGGATAGGAACAAATACATGGGAAAATGGCGACCTTGGGGGACCTGATTCGAGCCGTTAGTGAGTAAAGTGGTCACAACAACAAAAAGTTGGTTCAACCAGCTTACCGTTCCACAAAGCTAAGCCTGCAAAATCGAGACTGAAATTAGCAGAAACAACACCGGCCACGAATTTATTATTGTACACGCTTACCTGACAAGGTGCAAGGCTGCAGCCACTACTGGATAGGAAATGCAGCACAGCACAAGAGCCGTGGTAGAATATCAATGAAGGCTGACCACACACACTTCGGGAGAGCTGAGGGTTTACCACAGAAGGCGTTCCACGGAGAGCTGTCGGCAAATTCCTGAGCCCATCCAAACAATTTGGAGCAAGACCAACTCTACTGTGTTAGTGGTAATACTTTCCATTGTTTCCAAGTTTTGTTTTCGATCTATATTGTAATGCATAGAGTAGAAACGGAACAAACCGTTAATTTTTTCTTGATGAAAGATGAAAGTCACTGAAAAGGTTAGCCAGCTGTAGGACTCGAACCCACATCTTCTGGATTGCCGGTCCAGGGCTCTACCAATTGAGGTAAGCTAACACGCCTTCTCAGCGACTTCCAGGGTGCGTCATCTGAAGGGACAAACCAGCCACTCTCTCACCCATCCTCCTTTCACTCTTACATTTTCACTCACTCATACACACATTCATACGACGTGATCGACACAGGCGGCAACTGTTGAACATGAAAGAACTGATGTTCTGAGGCTGGAACAACATAGAAGGGACAAATACATACAAGGCCTCAATTTTTCCTAAATTTTTCTCCCCCGCACTTTTAGCCTCTTCTATATTCTCTCCCTCTTCTATGTGTATCGCTATCAGTTTCCCTCTCCCATCCTTTACCCTTCCTCGTCTGCCTTTTTAGACTGCCATGGTCAACGGTGGGGGGTTACCCTAATACTTCACGTAATGACGCACAAATATCAAAGTGTCAGAACCCCTTTAAGGTCTCTCAGGTTATAATTTTGCGTGAGCTTATACAGTGCGACGTTGTGCTCTAGTTTCCGCACTGTCTCATTCCTCTATCACTTGGAAAAGTCACGTGCAATGCCCTTGTTTTTTTTTTGTTTTTTTTCTACGTTTAATCCATTGGACTCACCACGTTAATGTCTTTCAACTGACTCGTGCCTTCGAGTCAATTAAGCGAACGCGTGTGTCCACCATACAAAGAAGAACGTTTTGGCCGTCCTACACGAATCCGTATTGGTCCGGGGAGTGCAATGAAAGTTTCACCCGAAAGGACGAGACGTGACCCCCATAGGTAATGGCTGCCGTGGTCACTCACTTGTGACCCCGCAAAAGGATGTCGGTTGAACTCGTGTACGCTCGTCAACTGGGTTACGTTTTTACTGCTGTTCTGGGAAATTGAGCGCCGCCGCATTCGTCTGTGTCAAACATGAGGGGGTGTTCCTGCTTGTCTAAACATATTTTTGTATGCCTGAGATGAACACTCGCTTTGGACCTCAAAATCCACAATACCGAAATCGCAAAGTAAAAAAAATCAAGGCTTATACCTGCGATGTCTGAGAATGACCGCGTTTCAAAGTAGGATATACCAGCTACGGAATGCAATCCACCGAGCACTTAATACCACATTTCCTCAACACAAGGAGCTACTTGTTACATGACTGGGGGAATTAAAACCGGAGCACGGAACACGGACAAGAACACACAGACGACACTTGCTCCACTATCAACAGATTTTTTAATGGCAGCAATCCTTAAATAGGGGTTGCCGAGGGGAAGGGGGAAGACCAAACAAGTCACTTTTCATGTCCTACATCTGCCTTCTAGATACTTAAATTCTTCACGTGCAGTGCCACAGACGGTTCGCTGACACAATTATCTGTCTGTGGCTCTGACACGTGGCAGATGTAGGACATGAAAAGTGTCTTGTTTGGTTTTCCCCCTTCCCCTCGGCAACCCCTATTTAAGGATTGCTGCCCTTAAAAAATCTGTTGATAGTGGAGCAAGTGTCGTCTGTGTGTTCTTGTCCGTGTTCCGTGCTCCGGTTTTATTTCAGTCATGTACCAACAGGCCCATTCTACCATTTTGATGTACTTGTTACATGCTTGCACAACACTGCATAGGTTTAAGCAAACATTAACAGAACGATTAGTACATAACCTTGCATAATAAAGTGACACCTTGTTAAATGATTTCCTTACTAATAGTTTCCTTTTCTGTCTTGTTCGAATAATTGTGACACAATTATGTAATCAAGTGCACTGCCACGACACCTCCTTGTAGGGCCAGCCGCCCAGTCAGGGACCTTTCCCTTTTGCGGCTGGTCCACATTTCTACTCGAAATGGAAATAAATGAAATGAAATATCAGTGAGCAACGTGCTACATTCGCGCGTTTTCAATGTTCATGAAAACTCATTTTAACGAAAGACATGCGCATTTTAGCAGAAGTGGCTGTAACTAGTTTTTTAGTACTAAATACTGCGCCACTTTGTAGTTCAACTATACTAGTGTAACTGCATCACGGTCGCAGTAGTTAAAACTACTTTGCAGCTACTAGGGTGTAGTTGTTTGACTACATTTCTAACTACTCTGATATATTTCTGCGCGTCGTTATATCTCTGATCGCTGAGGCGTAGAAATAGTGTGTGGGTGCATGGGGAGCGAGAAGACATTGAGCTCCCACACTCGGAATAATCATAGCACCAGCACGAGCCCCTCCATGCAATACTCATGTAGTCATATGTCATGTAATTATACAGCCATGACCTCCAATCGTGTATGTATCTGTGTAGTTCGAGTTTTTTTTTTTTTTTTTGGCGCAAGGGCTGCTTAGGCCAAAGTGCGCCAAGTCACTAATGAACAAAAAAAAATGGATTGAGTGATTTGTTTAAAATCGGGAAGACATTAAAATGTGCGCATATATGTAAAACTTATCTCTACAGGTGTTTTGTAAAGAGTAAAATACCAATGATGACTAAAATACTTCTATACTCTGTAAGATCTCGATACAATCTAAAAACCTTAAAACATTCACGTGAGGTACTATGGGCTCATTGCCAAGCAAAAGCGCGAAATGAAATGGTATGCAATGCTGACAGAATAGTGAAAAGTAGATCAAACGATACTGCTCATATACTGGACATGCTATTAAAATATGAATTACCGTTAAACGCTTTTGACAGTATCGGCACTCTGGCTGCGGTTGTCCAAGAAGTAGGTGCTCATGTGTCAGGTGCGTGTGTCCTATTCTTAGTCTAGAAAATGTGACTTCAAAATGGCGATTTCTGTGATAGGAACTCTCCCACTCTTTAATTACAGGCTTTACCAAATGCAACTTGTTACTATTTTCTGTATCCCATGTCAGCTGCCACTGTGATACGAGAGCCTTTTCTCGAGCTGGCCTGTAGTCCTGAACAGGGATTTGCATACTGTGTGGACGAGACAGTAACGCAGCCTTTGCTGCAGCATTAGCTGGCCTCCAATCTTACGATGGAAGGGGCGTAAGCTTTTTGAATGTGCTGTGCGTGTCGATCCTTATGTACCCTGATTAACACAAAAGGCATACTTTCTGCACATGTGGCGTCGCATTTCTGCACGCGAACTTGACAACGAATGTCTGTATTCCGCATCTAACCAGTCTAAATCAACCTGTTTGACCGATACTCCGACAGGCGACGGTCCTGTACCAACAGGTTGGATACTGTCCTGAGTACCTGTCGAAACCCGTTCTCGCGCCACGCGTTCTTGCGCCTGGCACAGCAAGCGTCTCTGTGCACCTGTGTTGAGCACCGCAGTGCGTTATGCAGGCTCCTGGACAAAAGCTCACCGAGGCGGGGGAGGACAAATGCTCACCGCATCGCCCGCCGCTTTTTAAAATGGAACATTTATTTTCATGGACTTAAATACGTAAAAGGCTCTTCTTGCCTATTCTTGGTCAGTCTCGACGGGTGCATATTCTACATGAACTGACACACTCCCCAACGTGTGAAATACGTAAAAAGCTCTCTTGACCGAACCCTGGTCAGTCTCGACGGGTGCATATTCTACATGAACGGATCCACTCCCCAACGTGTGGAATACATAAAAGGCTCTCCCTGGTCAGTCTCGACGGGTGCATATTCTACTTGAACTGATCCACTCCACAACGTGTGAGATACGTAAAAGGCTCTCTTGACCGAACCTTGGTCAGTCTCGACGGGTGCATATTCTACATGAACTGATCAACTCCCCAACGTGTGGAATACATAAAAGGCTCTCCTTGGTCAGTCTCGACGGGTGCATATTCTACATGTACTGATCCACTCCACAACGTGTGAGATACGTAAAAGGCTCTCTTGACCGAACCTTGGTCAGTCTCGACGGGTGCATATTCTACATGACCTGACCCACTCCCCAACGTGTGAAATACATAAAAAGGCTCTCCTGACCGAACCTTGGTCAGTCTCAACGAGTGCATATTCTACATGAACTGTTTCCAACGTATGAAATACGAAAAAACGCTCTCCTCCCCTGACCTATCATCGGTCAGTCTCGACGGGTTCATATTCTAAATGAACTGAAACACTCCCCAACGTGTGAAATACATAAAAGGCTCTCCTTGGTCAGTCTCGACGGGCGCATATATTCTACATTAACTGATCCACTCCACAACGTGTGAGATACGTAAAAGGCTCTCTTGACGGAACCTTGGTCAGTCTCGACGGGTGCATATTCTACATGAACTGATCCACTCCACAACGTGTGAGATACGTAAAAGGCTCTCTTGACGGAACCTTGGTCAGTCTCGACGGGTGCATATTCTACATGAACTGATCCACTCCACAACGTGTGAGATACGTAAAAGGCTCTCTTGACCGAACCTTGGTCAGTCTCGACGGGTGCATATTCTACATGAACTGATCCACTCCACAACGTGTGAGATACGTAAAAGGCTCTCTTGACCGAACCTTGGTCAGTCTCGACGGGTGCATATTCTACATGTACTGATCCACTCCACAACGTGTGAGATACGTAAAAGGCTCTCTTGACCGAACCTTGGTCAGTCTCGACGGGTGCATATTCTACATGAACTGATCCACTCCACAACGTGTGAGATACGTAAAAGGCTCTCTTGACCGAACCTTGGTCAGTCTCGACGGGTGCATATTCTACATGTACTGATCCACTCCACAACGTGTGAGATACGTAAAAGGCTCTCTTGACCGAACCTTGGTCAGTCTCGACGGGTGCATATTCTACATGACCTGACCCACTCCCCAACGTGTGAAATACATAAAAAGGCTCTCCTGACCGAACCTTGGTCAGTCTCAACGAGTGCATATTCTACATGAACTGTTTCCAACGTATGAAATACGAAAAAACGCTCTCCTCCCCTGACCTATCATCGGTCAGTCTCGACGGGTTCATATTCTAAATGAACTGAAACACTCCCCAACGTGTGAAATACATAAAAGGCTCTCCTTGGTCAGTCTCGACGGGCGCATATATTCTACATGAACTGATCCACTCCACAACGTGTGAGATACGTAAAAGGCTCTCTTGACCGAACCTTGGTCAGTCTCGACGGGTGCATATTCTACATGAACTGATCCACTCCACAACGTGTGAGATACGTAAAAGGCTCTCTTGACGGAACCTTGGTCAGTCTCGACGGGTGCATATTCTACATGAACTGATCCACTCCACAACGTGTGAGATACGTAAAAGGCTCTCTTGACGGAACCTTGGTCAGTCTCGACGGGTGCATATTCTACATGAACTGATCCACTCCACAACGTGTGAGATACGTAAAAGGCTCTCTTGACGGAACCTTGGTCAGTCTCGACGGGTGCATATTCTACATGAACTGATCCACTCCACAACGTGTGAGATACGTAAAAGGCTCTCTTGACGGAACCTTGGTCAGTCTCGACGGGTGCATATTCTACATGAACTGATCCACTCCACAACGTGTGAGATACGTAAAAGGCTCTCTTGACGGAACCTTGGTCAGTCTCGACGGGTGCATATTCTACATGAACTGATCCACTCCACAACGTGTGAGATACGTAAAAGGCTCTCTTGACCGAACCTTGGTCAGTCTCGACGGGTGCATATTCTACATGAACTGATCCACTCCACAACGTGTGAGATACGTAAAAGGCTCTCTTGACGGAACCTTGGTCAGTCTCGACGGGTGCATATTCTACATGAACTGATCCACTCCACAACGTGTGAGATACGTAAAAGGCTCTCTTGACCGAACCTTGGTCAGTCTCGGCGGGTGCATATTCTACATGAACTGATCCAGTCCACAACGTGTGAGATACGTAAAAGGCTCTCTTGACGGAACCTTGGTCAGTCTCGACGGGTGCATATTCTACATGAACTGATCCACTCCACAACGTGTGAGATACGTAAAAGGCTCTCTTGACCGAACCTTGGTCAGTCTCGACGGGTGCATATTCGACATGAACTGATCCACTCCACAACGTGTGAGATACGTAAAAGGCTCTCTTGACGGAACCTTGGTCAGTCTCGACGGGTGCATATTCTACATGAACTGATCCACTCCACAACGTGTGAGATACGTAAAAGGCTCTCTTGACGGAACCTTGGTCAGTCTCGACGGGTGCATATTCTAAATGAAGTGATCCACTTCACAACGTGTGATATACGTAAAAGGCTCTCTTCACGGAGCCTTGGTCAGTCTCGACGGGTGCATATTCTACATGAACTGATCCACTCCACAACGTGTGAGATACGTAAAAGGCTCTCTTGACGGAACCTTGGTCAGTCTCGACGGGTGCATATTCTACATGAACTGATCCACTCCACAACGTGTGAGATACGTAAAAGGCTCTCTTGACCGAACCTTGGTCAGTCTCGACGGGTGCATATTCGACATGAACTGATCCACTCCACAACGTGTGAGATACGTAAAAGGCTCTCTTGACGGAACCTTGGTCAGTCTCGACGGGTGCATATTCTACATGAACTGATCCACTCCACAACGTGTGAGATACGTAAAAGGCTCTCTTGACGGAACCTTGGTCAGTCTCGACGGGTGCATATTCTAAATGAAGTGATCCACTTCACAACGTGTGATATACGTAAAAGGCTCTCTTCACGGAGCCTTGGTCAGTCTCGACGGGTGCATATTCTACATGAACTGATCCACTCCACAACGTGTGAGATACGTAAAAGGCTCCCTTGACCGAACCTTGCTCACTCTCGACGGGTGCATATTCTAAATGAACTGATCCACTTCACAACGTGTGATATACGTAAAAGGCTCTCTTCACGGAGCCTTGGTCAGTCTCGACGGGTGCATATTCTACATGAACTGATCCACTCCACAACGTGTGAGATACGTAAA
Source organism: Ornithodoros turicata (assembly GCF_037126465.1). Classification (NCBI taxonomy): domain Eukaryota; kingdom Metazoa; phylum Arthropoda; class Arachnida; order Ixodida; family Argasidae; genus Ornithodoros; species Ornithodoros turicata. The sequence goes on along the minus strand of NC_088202.1, from coordinate 143,609,952 downwards.
AGGCTCTCTTGACGGAACCTTGGTCAGTCTCGACGGGTGCATATTCTACATGAACTGATCCACTCCACAACGTGTGAGATACGTAAAAGGCTCTCGTGACCGAACCTTGATCAGTCTCAACGGGTGCATATTCTACATCAACTGACACAGTCCCAACATGTGAAATACGTAAAAAGCTCTCCTCTCCTGATCTATCCTCGGTCCGTCTCAACGGGTGCATATACTACATGAACTGATCCACTCCCCAACGTGTGAAATGCATAAAAGGCTCTCCTTGGTCACTCTCGACGGGCGCATATTCTACATGACCGGACCCACTGCCCAACGTGTGAAATACATAAAAGGGTCTCCTGACCTAACCTTGGTCAGTCTCAACGAGTGCATATTCTACATGAACTATCACACTCCCCAACGTATGAAATACGTAAAACGCTCTCCTTCCCTCACCTATCCTCCGTCATTCTCGACGGGTGCATATTCTACATGACCGGACCCACTGCCCAACGTGTGAAATACATAAAAGGGTCTCCTGACCTAACCTTGGTCAGTCTCAACGAGTGCATATTCTACATGAACTATCACACTCCCCAACGTATGAAATACGTAAAACGCTCTCCTTCCCTCACCTATCCTCCGTCATTCTCGACGGGTGCATATTCTACATGAACTGAAACACTCCCCAACGTGTGAAATGCATAAAAGGCTCTCCTGACCGAACCTTGGTCAGTCTCAACGGGTGCATATTCTACATGAACTGACACAGTCCCAACATGTGAAATACGTAAAAAGCTCCCTCTCCTGATCTATCCTTGGTCAGTCTCGACGGCCGCATATTCTACATGAACTGATCCACTCTCCAACGTGTGAGATACGTAAAAGGCTCTCTTGATCGAACCTTGGTCAGTCTCGACTGGTGCATATTCTACATGAACTGACACAGTCCCAACATGTGAAATACGTAAAAAGCTCCCTCTCCTGATCTATCCTTGGTCAGTCTCGACGGCCGCATATTCTACATGAACTGATCCACTCTCCAACGTGTGAGATACGTAAAAGGCTCTCTTGATCGAACCTTGGTCAGTCTCAACGGGTGCATATTCTACATGAACTGACACAGTCCCAACATGTGAAATACGTAAAAAGCTCCCTCTCCTGATCTATCCTTGGTCAGTCTCGACGGCCGCATATTCTACATGAACTGATCCACTCCCCAACGTGGGAAATGCATAAAAGGCTCTCCTGACCGAACCTTGGTCAGTCTCAACGGGTGCATATTCTACATGAACTGACACAGTCCCAACATGTGAAATACGTAAAAAGCTCCCTCTCCTGATCTATCCTTGGTCAGTCTCGACGGGCGCATATTCTACATGAACTGATCCACTCCACAACGTGTGAGATACGTAAAAGACTCTCCTGACCGAACCTTGGTCAGTCTCACGAGTGCATTTTCTACATGAACTGTCACACTCCCCAACGTATGAAATACGTAAAACGCTCTCCTCCCCTCACCTATCCTCGGCCAGTCTCGATGGTTACATATTCTACATGAACTGAAACACTCCCCAAACTGTGAAATACATAAAGGCTCTCCTGACTGAACCTTGGTCAGTCTCGACGGGTGCATATTTTACACGAACTCACATACTCCCAACACGTGAAAGACGTAAAAAGCTCTCCTCTCTTGACCTATCCTCGGTCCGTCTCGACGGGTGCATATACTACATGAACTGATCCACTCGCCAAAGTGTGGAATACATAAAAGGCTCTCCTTTGTCAGTCTCGACGGGTGCATATTCTACATGAACTGATCCACTCCACAACGTGTGAGATACGTAAAAGGCTCTCTTGACCGAACCTTGGTCAGTCTCGACGGGTGCATATTCTACATGAACTGACCCACTCCCCAACGTGTGGAATACATAAAAGGCTCTCCTGACCGAACCTTGGTCAGTCTCGTGTGTGTGTGTGTGTGTGATTGAAGGTTTTATGGCGCAGGGAACTTGGGCCAAAGAGCGCCAAATCAATGATTTAATGACTATAAATGTTTACAATGTTGACCAATATAAAATCTTCTGTTCTCATAAAAAGCATGGTAAAAACGTAAATGCTATTACTTGAAAACTGTCGTCACCTGTGAAATTCATTTCATTACAGGACTAGATGTATTTTATCAACTTTGTAGAGTCTAAAAAACCAAGGATACTGTCATAAGAGACAATCCTATCGTCACCTAGTAAAAGAGACGGATGATATGGTAAGTGATATCGATAAAATATCGGAAAATGAGCGATGCGGTGGCGGTCATACAACGGACAACTGATAAGAATATGCAGTAAGGTCAGTGGTTCATTACAGTCTTGACACACCGGCTGTTCCTCGGCCCAGAGTAGATAATTATGCGTAAGGTGGGAATGCCCAATTCGTAATCGTGTTAAGATTACGTCATGGTGTCTGTTACCATGAGTGAAACTTCCTCGCTCTCTTATGACTGGCTTTACCAAGTGCAACTTATTAGCTGCTTCTTTGTTCCACCTCTGCTGCCACTGCGAGAATAATCTGTGTTTGATGGTAGCTCTGTGATCTTGAAACGGTATTTGCACTGTGCTCTCTGCAACAGTTGAGGTTGTATCTCTCGCTACTCTGTCAGCTAGTTCGTTCCCAGCAATTCCAGCATGGCTTGGGACCCAACAGAAGTGAATCACATGTCCATTTTTATGGAGTTTATGAAGCAGCAGCAAGAGATGATGAAGAAGAGCGTTCTTTGTTGGTTGCCGCGTTTTCATTGCCATCATGAGGCTCTTGGAATCTGTGTAAATCACTGCCTTCTTTGTTCTTGCACTTTGTATCATTTCGAACGCTAGTAAGACCCTAGTAAGACATAAAAGGCTCTCCTGACCGAACCTTGGTCAGTCTCAACGGGTGCATATTTTACATGAACTGACACACTCCCAACACGTGAAATACGCAAAAACCTCTCCTCTCTTGACCTATCCTCGGTCCGTCTCGACGGGTGCATATACTACATGAACTGATCCACTCCCCAACGTGTGGAATACATAAAAGGCTCTCCTTGGTCAGTCTCGACGGGTGCATATTCTACATGAACTGATCCACTCCACAACGTCTGAGATACGTAAAAGGCTATCTTGACCGAACCTTGGTCAGTCTCGACGGGTGCATATTCTACATGAACTGACCCACTCCCCAACGCGTGAAATAAACAAAAAGGCTCTTCTGACCGAACCTTGGTCAGCCTCAACGAGTGCATATTCTACATGAGCTGTCACACTCCCGAACGTATGAAATACGTAAAACGCTCTCATCTCCTGACCTATCATCGGTCAGTCTCGTCGGGTGCATATTCTACATGAACTGATCCACCCCACAACGTGTCAGATACGTAAAAGGCTCTCTTGACCGAACCTTGGTCAGTCTCGACGGGTGCATATTCTCCATGAACTGACCCACTCCCCAACGTGTGAAATACATAAAAGGCTGTCCTGACCGAACCTTGGTCAGTCTCAGCGGGTGCATATTCTACATGAACTGACACAGTCCCAACATGTGAAATACGTAAAAAGCTCTCCCCTCCTGATCTATCCTTGGTCAGTCTCGACGGGTGCATATTCTCCATGAACTGACCCACTCCCCAACGTGTGAAATACATAAAAGGCTGTCCTGACCGAACCTTGGTCAGTCTCAGCGGGTGCATATTCTACATGAACTGACACAGTCCCAACATGTGAAATACGTAAAAAGCTCTCCCCTCCTGATCTATCCTTGGTCAGTCTCGACGGGCGCATATTCTACATGAACTGATCCACTCCACAACGTGTGAAATACATAAAAGGCTCTCCTGACCGAACCTTGGTCAGTCTCACGAGTGCATTTTCTACATGAACTGTCACACTCCCCAACGTATGAAATACGTAAAACGCTCTCCTCCCCTCACCTATCCTCGGTCAGTCTCGATGTGAGCATATTCTACATGAACTGAAACACTCCCCAAAGTGTGAAATACATAAAGGCTCTTCCTGGTCAGTCTCGACGGGCGCATATTCTACATGAACTGATCCACTCCACAACGTGTGAAATACATAAAAGGCTCTCCTGACCGAACCTTGGTCAGTCTCAACAGGTGCATATTTTACATGAACTGACACACTCCCAACACGTGAAATACGTAAAAAGCTCTCCTCTCTTGACCTATCCTCGGTCCGTCTCGACGGGTGCATATACTACATGAACTGATCCACTCGCCAACGTGTGGAATACATAAAAGGCTCTCCTTGGTCAGTCTCGTCGGGTGCATATTCTACATGAACTGACCCACTCCCCAACGTGTGAAATACATAAAAGGCTCTCCTGACCGAACCTTGGTCAGTCTCAACGGGTACATATTTTACATGAACTGACACACTCCCAACACGTGAAATACGTAAAAAGGTCTCCTCCCCTCACCTATCCTCGGTCAGTCTCGACGGGTGTATATTCTACATGAACTGAAACACTCCCCAACGTGTGAAATACATAAAAGGCTCTCCTGACCGAACCTTAGTCAGTCTCGACGGGCGCATATTCTACATGAACTGATCCACTCCACATGATGATGATGATGATTCGGAGTTTAATGGTGCAAGGGCAGCTTAGGCCATAATGCGCCAAGACACATGTTGAGCATGTACTTAGACTAAAATTATAATGATTATATTAAAACCAGACAGAAATCAAGAAGGCACAGTGAAAGAAAGATCCACTCCACAACGTGTGAGATACGTAAAAGACTCTCCTGACCGAACCTTGGTCAGTCTCAATGAGTGCATATTTTACGTGAACTGACACACTCCCAACACGTGAAATACGTAGAAAGCTCCCCTCTCTTGACCTATCCTCGGTCCGTCTCGACGGGTGCATATTCTACATGAACTGAAACACTCCCCAAAGTGTGAAATGCATAAAGGCTCTCCCTGGTCAGTCTCGACGGGCGCATATTCTACATGAAATGATCCACTCCACAACGTGTGAAATACATAAAAGGCTCTCCTGACCGAACCTTGGTCAGTCTCAACGGGTGCATATTTTACGTGAACTGACACACTCCCAACACGTGAAATACGTAAAAAGCTCTCCTCTCTTGACCTATCCTCGGTCCGTCTCGACGGGTGCATATACTACGTGAACTGATCCACTCGCCATCGTGTGGAATACATAAAAGGCTCTCCTTGGTCAGTCTCGACGGGTGCATATTCTACATGAACTGATCCACTCCACAACGTGTGAGATACGTAAAAGGCTCTCTTGACCGAACCTTGGTCAGTCTCGACGGATGCATATTCTACATGAACTGACCCACTCCCCAACGTGTGAAATACATAAAAGGCTCTCCTGACCGAACCTTGGTCAGACTCAACGGGTGCATATTTTACATGAACTGACACACTCCCAACACGTAAAATACGTAAAAAAGCTCTCCTCTCTTGACCTATCCTCGGTCCGTCTCGACGGGTGCATATACTACATGAACTGATCCACTCCCCAACGTGTGAAATACATAAAAGGCTCTCCTTGGTCAGTCTCCACGGGCGCATATTCTACATTAACTGATCCACTCCACAACGTGTGAGATACGTAAAAGGCTCTCTTGACCGAACGTTGGTCAGTCTCGACTGGTGCATATTCTACATGAACTGACACAGTCCCAACGTATGAAATACGTAAAACGCTCTCCTGACCGAACCTTGGTCAGTCTCAACGGGTGCATATTTTACATGAACTGACACACTCCCAACACGTGAAATACGTAAAAAGGTCTCCTCCCCTCACCTATCCTCGGTCAGTCTCGACGGGTGTATATTCTACATGAACTGAAACACTCCCCAACGTGTGAAATACATAAAAGGCTCTCCTGACCGAACCTTGGTCAGTCTCAACGGGTGCATATTCTACATGAACTGACACAGTCCCAACATGTGAAATACGTAAAAAGCTCTCCTCTCCTGATCTATCCTTGGTCAGTCTCGACGGGCGCATATTCAACATGAACTGATCCACTCCACAACGTGTGAGATACGTAAAAGACTCTCCTGACCGAACCTTGGTCAGTCTCAATGAGTGCATTTTCTACATGAACTGTCACACTCCCCAACGTATGAAATACGTAAAACGCTCTCCTCCCCTCACCTATCCTCGGTCAGTCTCGATGGGTGCATATTCTACATGAACTGAAACACTCCCCAACGTGTGAAATACATAAAACGCTCTCCTGACCGAACCTTGGTCAGTCTCAACAGGTGCATATTTTACATGAACTGACACACTCCCAACACGTGAAATACGTAAAAAGCTCTCCTCTCTTGACCTATCCTCGGTCCGTCTCGACGGATGCATATACTACATGAACTGATCCACTCCCCAACGTGTGGAATACATAAAAGGCTCTCCTTGGTCAGTCTCGACGGGGGCATATTCTACATTAACTGATCCACTCCCCAACGTGTAAGATACGTAAAGGGCTGTCTTGACCGAACCTTGTGCAGTCTCGTACAAATCGTATTTTTACATCGTAATCGTAAATTTACAAAATCGTATTTTGTATTCGTTGCTGCTACTGTATGTTTCCTTGCAAATGGATGTGTTCCTAGTTAATAGTTTAAGACTTTATAGTTAGTTTCAGATATAGTTAAGCTGATGATGATTATTATTATTAGTGACAATTCGTCACGCACGACAGCATGATACTTGGTTGAACAAGATGGAATGTGTACTTTTTGACGACCTTTGAAGTTATACAGAATAGTAGGATGGCTCTGAAGCAAATAATTCGACCAGAGCTTGAGAAAGTGCGAGAAGATATTCCGGAACAACAAGGTACCTAAAGTAGATTAGAGAGTTGCTATCGCCTTTGAATACATAAGGGATACCGCTGATGATTCTGCACACGCCCATAACAGAAAGAGAGCTTCGCGCAGTCCGCAGAACCTCCAAAGCCTTTGCGTGCGATGCACAGAAACTCTCTAATAGAGAGTTTTAGCAGACCGCTGATAACGTGGCTTGCGTCGCATCGTATCAATCGGAACCAATCAGTGGATAAGTTTCTGAGTCACGCGCAACTGCGATTGGTTCCGATAGGCACGATAACCTTGGCAACGGTATACTAAAACTCTATAACATCAAGCTGCACGTAACCTAAATGTTTATACTGTGCAATATCTGTGATTACTTCCACTAAAACGCGTGGTACGCGCTAGACGTCTTTCCCTACATCATTTAAAGTACAAGTTTTCGTTCGACCACCAGGACGAGATTTCATTTTTATGCGGTCAGGATCATTTGATTGTGTGTGGTATGGGAGAGGAAAATCTGTCACGAAATCAAAACCACAACAACAACAACAAACACGCAAACAAAAAGCGAGCGCCCAGCGATATGTTTTTAGGCCAACTCTGGATTGTACAGACGGCTAGCTGCGCTGTCGATTACCTGACAATTTTATTTTTCCTCTTCCATACTTCAGCCAATAAAATCTTCACCACCTCAAAAGGAAATCAGTTCTCGGAGTTGAAACCCGTGTTTTCCTCATATTACGTCGAAGGGTAGTTAAACCCATTGTCGCTGAAGAAACCGCCTGCAAAAAGAATGCACTCCTCTTCGAGCTATATAGGACGAGCGTCTGTCCCGCGCTCTAGGCAAAATAGCTACCGTGCTGTCCGCCCGACACGAAAAGTCCATTCGTCGCCAAGTGGCAAATGAATACATATCCCTCCCGAGTGATTCGCAGCTTTGAAGCCGCCCGCTTCGCCCGCTCTTCGGAAGATGCCAGCGTACAAATGACAAAAACCCTGAATCACAATTTCCACACACCGGAGTGTCGAAGCTGGACACGAACTCCCAGTCAGTAGGTTGCAACAGACACTGTTATGTTAGACTATAAAGTTAAACTAGGGAGAAACTTTAGAAGAAAAAAACAACAATCTTTCCCTGCCAGAGGACGGATTCTGATGATGATGATTGGATTTTTCTGGCGCAAAAGCGACAAGGAAGGATGGGTTTTGTCATCATGAGATAAGGAACATTTCATTGACTGCAGTACACTTCCGGAAATAAGGTTCGTTCACCCTCATTCAATCAATTCAATTCATTCAATCAATTACTCCCCAGTAATTGATTGAATGAACCCTTATCTCCTTAAGTTCATGACGGAAGCCCTGAAAAAGGTCACCGCCGCAGCAATGAAATTCTAATAACGAGTAAGTGATCACGCAGCAGTTTTGTGGCATTCCTCGTATGTATATATGTATATTGTCCGCGTATTTCCCTTCGATTGCCGACGCTTATAGGATTCTTCGTTTTTGAGTTAAACCCGATTTTTCACTGTAGTTCTCCCCCCCCCCCCTCCCCGTCCACGAACAAGTTTTCAAGAATTCGGGTAAAACCCGATATCAACCCGAAATTCTTCCGGTTCTTCAACTTGTTGTTCTATGTAAACCGTCCGAAAACTTAATCATGATATCAGTAAAGAGCTACAGGGTTAGTCTAGCAAACGTTACACATTTTGATCGCATCGTAAAAATAGAAGACGGGGTTTATCCTACACCAAACTTTGTAGACTGGTAGCCATTTGTCTGAAGTTTTGTTGGAATTTTTTGTGAGCATTATGGTCCTGTAGAAGAAAAATTAAAAATCAAGCAAAATTTCACTCTATGCATTTTCTATGGCCTATCTCGCTCAAAAGCCGCCATTATCTGCTGCGTCTGCTCCATTTTCATTTCACCACACACAGGTGGCACCAGCATACAGAACAAGACTAGAACAAGAGGATTGGTGCATAGCGTCAGAATCGGCATGTGACATCGTTGTAAGCAGCACTACCTGTGTGAAGTGATCTGAATGTGAAGCAGACACAAGAAAAAATGGCCGTGTTTGCGTGGGATAGGCCATTGAAAATGCATGGGGCGAGATTTTGCTTTATTTTTAATGCCTTTTCTACATCACCATAGCGCTTACAAAAAATTCAAATGAAACTTCAGGTATATGGCTATCAGTCTGCAAAGTCTAGGATGAATCAAATCTAGTCTTCTATTTTTACAGTGCGATCGAAATGTGTAACGTTTGCTAGAATAACCCTGTATTTGTAACGACCTATTTGTCCGCCTTTGATAATCCCCTCCTGCAGGAGAAAAAAAGAGGAGAGTTTGCGGAGCTCGAATACTGCGGTCATTCACTACCTGAGTTCCAAGCGGAACTATAAAGTCGTTGTTTATCGTCCCACTGTCACGACAGTGGCTTGTTACATATGCCTGTCGTTTCACCCGAACATTCCCCGATGACCAGACTTGTGCCCGTTACAAAAAAAAAAGGAACGAAATACCGTTACCCGTTACTTCAGAAAAAAGTAACTAAATACGTTACTCGTTACCAACATACAAAAGTAACGAGTTCTCGTTACTCACAGGTAACGAGTTACTTTTACGTTACCGCCACATAGTTAAAGGAGCCAACAAACATGCCGTCATTTGCCTTCAACCCTTTATTAATGAGGAATTACGTTTCCTAAGAGGCTGACACTCGAAATTTGTCGTCCGTCCTTCGTGTTCCGTGCCTCTCGGCCCCTTACCATGATTCTATATCACCTTGCCTGGACCTTCTCCCTAATTTTCCAAGTCGGGGTGATTGGAGATTATGAAAACACAAGAAAAAACACTTTTCGTGCCACCAATCACCAGCGGTTCCCAAAAACAGACGAGGGGCTGCGTCATAATTTAGGGCGCTTAGCAAAGACAAGAAAACTCTGGAAGGCGAAACGCGTTTTTTGTTGCCACAGCAGAATTGGTGCCCATTCTTGTGAAGGAGTGATGGTCGGAGATTACGGAAACAAGAGAAAAGACAACAACACATCCAGCGAGGGACATTGAGTCACACGTTGTCGTGGGTCACGCGGGTCAAATCTGCACGCATTGCCCCACGCGGAGTGCCGAAATGTGCTCCCCCGCGCTGAAGAAAAGGAACGAGTAACGTCAGTAACGAGTTACCAAGTTTTGTAACTGATTCCGTTACTATTACAATTTTTAAAAAAGTAACTGAATCGTTACTTCGTTACCAAAAAAAGTAACCGTTACCAAGTAACGAGTTACTTGTAACGAGTTAGGCACAACTCTGCCGATGACATAGCAAATGGAGATCGTAGCGGCCGATTTCTCCACGAGTTCTCGAGTGTAAATAGCACCCGATTCCACAGCTCCTGGAATTAGATGATTATTCAGGTTTTTTATGGCGCACGGACAACTAAGGTCATAGTGCGCCAAAGCTATGGTGAAAAGACAAATGGGGATGGTTGGTGACTATGTAAAAGCAACAAAATTAAACTAAAAACCATAGTTTTAGAAATGTTTAGACAGTAAAACAAGATACATGAGCAGAGCTGGGTAAAACTATATTGTATTTAAATAGCCAATATCTTTAAAATAGTTAAAAACTCTCATGAAGGGTAAAAGAGGCTCATCACCCAACAACAAGGCTGGATGAAGTGGCAACTGATATCTGTAAAGCTCTTTAAAGTGATACTGACGATGAGGTTCATATGCAGGACACGGAATTAGAAAAAATCATTAAACCCGAACCCGTCATTTACACTGTACAATGAGTCATGCTTCATGTGTGTGTACTTGCTCCCATTCGTCTCATTCCTATCTCATTCGTATACAGTTATCCATATGTAATGAGGTATAGGGTGACACAATTCCTGCGGTGAAACACCGGATGTCGCCGTCGTCACGTATCGCTTGCTGTTGTTGCGTTGTTTAGAGAAGGATAAATACGGAGACGACTGTCCAAGAAGGTGAGTCCGAGCAGCTCGCTGCGCGATAGCTTTCTTTTTATCTTGCACGTTACTGTGCTGCGCGTTAACGACGCATACGATGTTCCTCTGATGAGTATATATACATCTGCAGCGTAAAATCCCTCTGTGTGCAAGCCGGCACTTGCCTGGCTGACATCTCCTTTTGTGTGAATAAACATATACCCCTCCTCCTCCTCTGTGTAGGGAAACTGCGTGTCACCCTCGTGGACGTTTTCGATTATGACTCTCCCGTATATAGAGGCATCTGGAAATGTCAAATTTTACAGACGATACAGGAACAAATTAAAAACCGTTCAAAATTGTCGTGACTCTCACGTGGCGACGGCTATTCTGCGAATGTTACATAAAGCGACGTGTCCTTCTAAAAACCGAAGGATATCAATGGCGAGAAAATATGGTAGGAACCATCCAAAAGTAAAAAAAAAGCAAAAGAAGCCATACAAAAGTTTCGTGGGCCTACTGAAAGCAACGCTCTAGAAACGGTACTCCATGCATTGCATTCGGAATTGACGCACGTGACGCTGTTGGCTGGTGGTGTGCAAGTCCCTGAATTGCGAATCCAATCCAATCGAATCCAATCCAATCCAGGGACTTATTTAGATGGCGTGCAGAGCCGTATATAAAAAGGGAGTCCTGCCATTGGAAAGAGTCCCAAAAAGAAGCTCGATCTGTCAATCACAGTTCCGGGCCTACAATTCCTCCAAGCAGCCTAGGTTGCGTTTATCAAATTTGCACCAAAAATCCACTAGTTTTGCAGATCATGAGAGGTATCCATTTCAATCCCATTCTCTCCACTTGCCACCCAAAATGAAGCTGCCCATGTTGGATAGGGGGGGACAAATAGTGAGGATAGGTTGATTGATAGTGCCCCATACTTCAAGACGTCATTGGCCAGAAAGCTGAAAAAGTGGGTGGAGCTTCAGGGAGGCGTCCTGGGCCGACTTCGCTGATGACTGTGTCGACGTTCCTCTTACGGAGTCCGAGGAAAACCTATAGAAAACATACAGCCGGCCGGTGCCGGGATGCGAACCCGGTACCCCTCCCAGTCCCGGCGGGGTAGGCTATGGTCTCACTGCACTGGAGCTGGTCATGTTGGAATCTCATTGGAATAAAAGCTAGTCCAAACACTGGAGAAGAACATGTGCACTATATAATACACCGGTGTGACGCAAAAAAGTAAAAACAACAATATACTTCACGTTTCGGAACTCATGCGACTTCCCTAATTACTTCCATCATCTACTGCTCATGGATGTCGATATGACCTCCGAAACGTCAAGTATATTGTTGTTTTTACGTATTTGCGTCACACCGGTGTATTTTATATACATTTTTCAACAAGAATCGTTAAAATTTCATCTAACTATTGCCCCTCCACCCAATGCTTCTGCTGGGTGATGACAGCTTTGTTCCTTTTGAGAACGTGTACAGGTTTTTTAAAGATACGGGGTTTTTAAAGCATCTGTGATTTTAAATACTAATGCACAGTTACTCACATTTTAGTCCTACACCATGTACCTTTTAGCTAACTAGTCTTCAGTGGTATTTGGCGCATTATGGCCTTTGTAGCTCATGCGCCAATAAAACCCGAATCAAATCAAATCAAAATTCATCTAACTATACGGTACACTTTTCGACATCGTCAACAAGCATCGACTCTACGCACTAGGAAATACGGCAAGCTTTCGAAACTCACAAAGCTCACTCGCCGAGTTCTGACCGAACAACGCTTCAGAAGGACGCGGAAGAGAATTCCAATAAGATAATGACCAAGCAGAGCTTGAATCTGTTTCCTTTCTTCGGAGACGGAGTGGTCGGCAAGGAAAACTCGTATCCGAAGCCACCATCAAAGGCATAAAGCCACGAATAATGCGCGACATTCGGAAATAAAAAAAATCGTATCTAAACACGACTGAAATAAAATAGTCGGAAGAAATGAAATAAAGCACGACATTTTCCGCATTAACTCTCGCTCTCTTTCTGTCATTTTTCCCGGAAGCATCAAAGGAAGTTGCCGCACGTTTCAGCGAAATGAAATCGACTCAAAACCCTCCCGGGATTTTAACTGTAACAGCAGAAGCGCTTAGATCGGCTCCTACTATGCACAAACGCGTTACTGCGAGATGATGCGAATTCGAGAGAAGATCCGGTTGCGTTTAGTGAGGAAGAAGGGATAAGCAGATTAGAAACTCGTCGAAATGTGTTTGTGACATTTTACGAAGGTTTTATTACGTGTTTTGAGTGGATTAGCGCTGGAATTCTGTTGAGGTTCACCGATCCTGTCACTCTGTTATATCATACAGTCAAACTCCTTTACAACGAAACTCAGGGGACTGCAAAAAAAATCGCAGTAAATGTATTTTCGTTAATGTAATTAATAACTTTCGTAGGATGTCCATTATTGGACCTATAGGGCTCCAGCGGGACAGAAAAAAAATTTGCTGTAGTGGTATTTTCGTTAAAAAGGTGTTCGCTATAAAGGAGTTTGACTGTATAACAGAGTGACAGGATCGGTTTTCCTTTAATATTCATACAACATTCGATATGCCACATAACTTATCTTCGTACTTATCGCACTAATTAATTTTGAACACCTTTAGAAAATGAAAGATGGGGACCCTCAACGTTCGCAAAGGACGAAGTTGGAGTCGGCCCCGGATTGGCGGACAGACATCACGTGATACTGAAGCACAACGTAACGCATTTGAAGACAGGTTACTAATTACATTAGCCTTTGTTTGAAGAACTGCACCTATTCTTCAGAAGTTTGTTAACTGTCGTAACGTCCGAGTTCCGCGCCTGTGAGGTGATCTGCGCCCTCTGTTGGCCTTTCTCTCGAAGTTGCGCGGCGAAATATGAAGGCAGGCGAACTATAGTCGTGTTCAACTTAAGAAGGAAAAGAAATCTAGTTCGTGAGGTCTCAAAATATTACTGCGCCGCGGATAGGATAGCTGAACGCAGAGAGGTCACGCCCTCTCGCTGCGCCATATAATGTAATCCATCATAGTCACTCTGCTTCCGGATTGGCTGTTAAAGCTGGCCGCATAACACTACGCTGCAGCATAAAGTGCGCTTCGTTACTGATCGCGCATGGTGGTGCTGAAGTATTTCTCATGGCGCGCTATTGCGCCTCCCTATCCCCAACGGCGTATGTAGTTGACGGACTCAATTTCTTTTCCTTCTTAAGTCGAACACGACTATATAATCTACTCGTCTAAGGAACTAAGGAACACTGAACATTGTATACAATGTTTACCAGTCAGTGGATAAGTTGGCAGCGTGTTCGCCTATCATCCCAAACCCAATAATCCCATATAATCCCAATCTTGCGGACTCGTTCCCGGTCGAAAACGTCCTGCAGGAATTCGGTGACACAGTACACGTTCCTGTGACACACCGTTTCCCACGAGGGACGTTAAAATACGGCATGCCCCGGAATGAGATTTCGAAGCAGGTTAAAGAATCTTCAGGTGGGGCAAAATTAAGCCGCGCGGGTTGACCGCCGTAGAATCTCTCATCATCATAAATGTCTCGCGGCGTAAAAGCACGGATTATAGTTTTCATTCTCATTAGGACGTGAATTTTACAACACGTTGTCAGTAAAGAGTAGGATCCGTGTGGTTATATATTAGCTCGGCTAATGCGAGATTTCGCATGTTGTACAACCGCTTTGCACCATGTAATCAATAGCGGATGGCGTAATATTTTTGTAGCAGCCGCGCTGTTCAAATTGACGGAACATAGCGCTGCGGATACACCGAAAGCGCCCTTTAATTAAACTATTTCTGGCAGCACGAGTTGTAGAATAGGGGTTTGCGTGTTGGAGATTACGAATTCATTAGGTAGTTCTAAGCCGCGGAGAAAATTGGTAATGCCCGACAGGCGCTCGCACAATGCATGCGTTTCAATATTATGACAGCTGGGATAATCCCAGCTGGGGCGCGCGTTTTACGGGTTCGTTTTGTTCTGCGATGTTCCGGGAAATCCTAACATACTTCAGGAATGAAAACATTACGATCACACAAGAGATAACTAAGGGAGCATAGAGATTACTGTCACTGCGCCGTGCTATTTTGGCGTGGAGAAGTATGTCGTTTCGGTATACCGTGTGCCACACATAAACAGTGTGTGAAGAAGACAGTATACAGTCAACCCTCGATTTATGAACACCCTCGGTTCCCCGAAAAATCGTTCATAAATCGAGGGATTCATAAATCGAAAATTCAGTTAACTGAGTACTATCGAGCAAATGCAACAGTATTTCCGAGTTGGGATTGTGTTTATAACGCCATATATTGTGTAATTTTACTTTTGACCATGCCTTCTGCTGTATCAATCTCACAAAGAACAGACGTTAGCGCATTCACACTCTGTTTACTATGCAATACTAAATTGTTTAATTTTGCTTTGGACCATGCCTTCCGCTGTGTCAATCTTGGAAATAAGAGATGTCACCACATTCGCACTGGACTGGTCTCGGATTTCATCCGGGATTTTTAACCTCCGTTTATTAATCTCCGGGTGACAGCGGCCACCTTATTCATCAACTGAGGTCAGGAACACTTGGTCGCACCTTGTGCGACACCCGAAAACCCGTTTGTTGTTCGGATTTCGAGGGGTTAAGAACCGAGGGTGCAATACCTGGAAAACGTTTTGTCCGTTCATGCGTCATTCATAAGACCACGGAATTATCCCTTTGAAGGTTTCTGTTGACCTCGGAACGATCAGTTCATAAATTGAGGGCAAAAACGCTGGGCAACTCATAGTTGGTTCCCAGAAATTCCGTTCATTATTCGAATATCGAGGTTCATAAAACGAGGGAAAAATGAATGAAAAAAGTTTGGTTCCCCGTGCTCGTTTTCATAAAACGAGGGAATTCATAAATCGAAGGTTCATAAATCGAGGGTTGACTGTATAGGACAGATAAAATAATGTCAATCGGTAAAGTGCTGGAAATTTACAAGTTAGACACTACGAGTCAACAGGCAAACGATAATGAAATGCACAGGAGATACACGAAGTTATCGATATGGCGAGACGTGCGGAACTACACACGTTTAGAAACAAATTTACTGAAAATAAAAATAAAAAGGGCGTTGCCTCTTAGTTTCAATATTTCAATATATTTATTAGTCAACTCTATTAGAAAATACATACATATTTACATACAGGTGGAGAACCCAGTGGGAAACAAAATCCCTGTTAAAGGGTTCTCCATAGTGATTAACAAATACATCAAAGACAGTTCACCAAGCATTAACACACATTACACTTCTAGAAGTTGCTACTCTTTAGGCATGGGCGAATATTCGAATTTGCGCGAATATTCGAATCGAATAATTCTGTATCGAATTCGATTTCCGAATCGATTAAATGGAATACAGAATTTTTTTTTCGAATTTCGAATCAAATTATTGTTTCTTCCAAACCAAGTATAATCGAATGTTGAACATAGAACTAAAATGCAAAATGTATACTTGACGTTGGCGACATGTCCCCGAGCTTGGAGGAAGGACAAAACACAGGACAGACACACACACACACACAAACAAACAACAACAAAAAAAACAGCGTGCTGTAAGTTTTTTGTGTTTTGTCTTTTGTTCTTCCCCCAAGGTGAGGAACATGTTGCCAACGTTATATATTGGAATGGTTCCGCAAATGCACCCGTAAGGTCGCCTCAAGAGATGACACAAAACAGAGTTGAAGATGATGATGTTGATGATTAGTATTTTTATGGCGCAGCAGTGACGAAGGCTATAATGCGCCAAAACGATTTTAAAAGCGTTACTGGTTAAAAATGGAATGATAAGGCAGAGTTGAAGACAATTGATGATGATGATGATGATGATGATTAGTATTTTTATTGCGCAGTAGCGAGGAAGGCTATAATGCGCTAAAACATAATTGTTAAAAGTATCATGAGATATAAATGGAGTGAGTTGAAGAGAGTGAAGTGAGTGAGCGCCACTTCACGCCCTGATCCGTAAATCCCCACGCGTCAGCCCCCACCCCCCCCCCCGCTTTTTCCGAAAATGTGCTGCATATGTGTATGCGTTCCGTTTATACAACTACTTCTTATTCTTCGTATTCGGTGGAGTTTGATAGCTATTAGCTTAGTATTTGCTTTGGTTATCTATCTATTACAAAAAGAAACGGCTATACAGGAAAGCTAAATCATCGAACAATGCTGAAGACTGGGCGAGATACAATCTTCAAGCTGTAAACTACAGGCGCGCACTTTCGTTGCGTAAAGACGAGTTCTTTTCCAAGGAACTTCAAGCCATTCTTACATCCAATCCAAGTAAATTCTGGCGTCTTGTAAAACGTAAGGAACACAACGACATCAGGCTTTGTGATGTAGATAGCTCGGCTGTTCCCGATCACCAGTGCCCTGATATCTTTAACGATGCATTTGTTGGCGTCTTTCTTCATAGCGAACCTGCTAATATCGCTACTCTTTCACTGCTTTATTTGGATCGCCCGCCGGATTTCACTGTTTCTTGCAACGGCATCTGTAAGCTAATTGATTCCCTCAAGATGTCAGCATCATCCGGCTTGGATGGTCTGAACACAAAAATACTAAAAAGTACGAAGTTCACATCATGTTACTTCCTTACAGATATTTTCAACCAATCTCCCTCAAGTGGGGAGGTACCTAGCGACTGGTAAAGTTATTCCTCTCCATAAAGGTGGTTCTAGAACTAGTCCGCTTGACTACCGCCCTATATCACTCATAAGTACCCCATGCAAACTATTAGAACACGTGATCTTTTCGAAACTTACCGATTTCCTAGAATCCCGCTCTTTTTTCTTCCCTTTCCACTTCATCATCAGAATATATCTGTTGTTGTTGTTGTTGTTCCAACACGGTTTCCGTCGCGGCTATTGGTGTACCACTCAACTTGCATCGTTCATACACCACCTTCATTTTCATCTTGATAAGGGTACAAGCAGTGACGTTATCTTCCTGGACCTTAAAAAAGCATTCGATAAAGTTCCTCACAGCAGACTGCTTGCTACACTATCTCAACTAAATCTACCGGACAATCTAATGCAGTGGTTGTCGAATTATCTCCTCTCACGGATGCAATGTACACATGTTAACAATTCTTCTTCCTCTTTATCTCCTGTTAAGTCAGGAGTTCCTCAAGGCTCTGTCCTGGGGCCTCTACTATTTCTCATATACATTAATGACATTTCACGTAGCCTCAGCTCCACAGTTCGCCTTTCTGCCGACGACTGCGTCATTTACAGACACATCAGTAATCCAGCTGATCGAACACTTCGACAGAACTATCTTCAAGCTGTGGAGTCCTGGTGCTCCACACGGCTGATGTCACTTAATCTGTCTAAATGCACATACCTTCACGTTGGGAAACATCAAGACGTCTACCCATACCAGACTTGTACGTATCTTGAGTACGTACTCAAAATACAGTATTTTAAATACTTTTTCCGATATTTTGATACTTTACTCAATAGTTTTTGTGACAAGTATTTTTAATGTATTTAAAATACTTTTTTCGGTATTTGCTACTCGGTACTCAAAATACTTTCCTTCCTCGTCAAGCCATATCCTGCACACTTCCCGCCGTGCCGAGATTTTCAGCTCACTGGAATTTAACCCCCTTTTCTTCTTTGTTTTTTCGGGAATTCGCGAATCTGCCATATCCTCTTGTACAATAGGCTGGTCCCACCTTGCTTGTTAATAGCTAACTTCGTCAGAAAGCCGTTCCTATTCATATTGCCAGGTGAATCACCAGGGGATTAGGTACAAGAGAATCCCAGCATTTATTTCCTTGGTCACCAAACCAATAAACACGTGCCACAGGTTGAAAGACCGGAACGGACATACAGGACGGATTACGAATTCGTTCAGAAATACGCGTTTCACTTACAGCTAATACTAAAG
Organism: Ornithodoros turicata; assembly: GCF_037126465.1. Lineage (NCBI taxonomy): Eukaryota > Metazoa > Arthropoda > Arachnida > Ixodida > Argasidae > Ornithodoros > Ornithodoros turicata. The sequence continues at coordinate 143,591,179 of NC_088202.1, read as the reverse complement.
TGCTTTAAAGAGTATCTTAAATATTTCTTAGAGTATTTAGTACTCTACTCAAATTACTTTCAGTTTTGAGTATTTTGTAATCTATTTTAAATACTTTTTACGGAGAGTATTTAGTATCTTATTTTAAATACTTTTGCGCAGTATTTTGTACAAGTCTGACCCATACACACAGAGCGGCACACCTATCACCAACAGTTCATGTCATAAGTACCTCGGTCTTCACATGACGTCATCCCTCCAATGGCATGCTCACATTAACCACGTTATCAATGATTCGAACCGATGTCTAGGGTACCTCAGACGCAATCTCCATCATGCACCTCCACAAGTGAAGCCTTTGGCGTATACAACGCTCATTCGTCCAAAACGGGAATTCGCCTCATGTATCTGGCATCCTCACCAATCCATCCTGTCTCGATCCATCGAATCCGTCCAAAATCGTGCCGTTCGATTCATCGCCAATGACTACTCCTCTTCCACTAGCGTCACCGGTCTGAAATGCACTTTTGACCCTCGACCCTTTAGAGCACCGCCGAGCTATTCAAACTCTAGATTTATTTCATAACCTTTTCCATTCTTCTGTGCCCCTAACCTCCTACATTCGCCAAGCTCATTATACGAGCATGCGTGTCAACCATTCCTACAAGTGCGAGCCATTTTTCTGTCACACAAACGCATTCTTTCACTCCTTCTACCCGCGCGCCATCAAACTTTGGAATTCATTGCCCGAGGGAATGATCATCCATGATCATGATGACATCCATGACATGATCATCCATGATCATTCATCCTTCAAATCTGCAGCAGCGCATCACCTTTCCTCGCAGCGAAAATAATCATCTTATTTTGTACTTTAAATTTTGCACTTGTCTGGGCTGTTTGGCCTCCCAGTCACATTGTTTATTCATTATTGTTACTGTTGTTATCGTGATTGTTATAATTTTCTTCGTATTCCCTTCACCCATGAAATGCCTTCTGGCCCTTGGGTTACTAACAATAAATAAAAATAAATAAATATTAGCTTCGCGTTCGGTTCGGTTTTAAAGTACCGTAATTTCACGCGTATTAGCCGCGGCTTATGTGCGATTTTTTTCTTCTCATGGGCGCTGTGCGGCTTATCCACCGGTGCGGCTTATCTGATGACTTTTTTTTTTTCAGGTATTTTCCCCATACACTGATTTTAACGAAAGGGTCGACAGTGTCTCTGGAATAGCACTGCCCTTCTGACGCACGAACAGTGCCTAACAGGGATGGGTCCAATTCGAGTAGATTGTCCCCATGCAGCTTTAACGAAAGTGGTGACAGTGATTCATGCCTTCTGGGAGACCACTGACCCATCAATACATGAAAAGCGCCCAACAAGGGCACAATCCGATCTTCGTAGAACTCTAGAACTGACCCTTTGTTGTACACTATGCCGATCCCGGAGTATGGACCACAGGGTTTATGGCCTTACTCTATGGTCTCCTTTGTCGCAAATAGGAGTCTTCTCGTATTGCCCGCGGCTTATCTGCGAGTGCGGCTTATCTGCCGGAAAATTTTCAAAACGTTCCTAAAAACGCGTCCTGCGGCTTATCTGCGGTGCGGCTTATACGCGTGAAAATACAGTTGTTATTCGCACATGCCTACTACAGGTACACTCTTAAAAAAAAGGGTGTACTTTAACTCCTTTCCTTGCCACATATATAACACCCTTTTGGAGAGTACAATTACTCTCAAAAGGGTGTCTCCTCACTCCCTCAATGGAGTAGCGTAACACCGTCCCCCTGCCGGAGAGTAATATTACTCTCCAATAGGGAGAATTGTGTTATGCTACTCCCTCTTGAGAGTAATTGTACACTCCAAAAGGGTGTTATATATGTGGCAAAAAAAAGGAGTCAAAGCACACCCTTTTTTTTAAGAGTGTAGTTGCTAAACGATTTCGTGAAAACATCTCATTAATACGCAAGACTACGCCATGTTCTGGAACCGCTCTTAATCACGAAACGCAACAGCAAAAAAACACAACAAGAGACGGGAAAATATAAAAAGCGATGGACAACAGAGCAATATGCAGATGGAAGCACCCTCACATGCAAAGATGATATACACATTCTCTTTTCCGGTATGACAGCGAATGCGTTTTGAAACGCACGCGCAAGGGTTTCGTCTGTGCTTTATTAGCGAAAGAAATAGCTGAGCGCATAAAATTTATGATCCCGCTTCAACCCTCATGTGGTAGTGCCTCCCGTTTTACTCTTATAAGGACGAGTTCAGGTGTATCAGGAAAAGTTTTGAACATTAGAGAACATTTTGTGAAACGGATAATGGCGAAGTTGTCGTTTCTCTGTGCAAACGAGAAAGAAAGATAAAATATGTTGTTTTTGGCATTTTCGTTATTCTTTTGGAAAGTCTGTATGTGATGTGTTATTTGTTACGCCCTTTTGCACTGCCAGAGCAAGATCACGTGGGCGTCGCAGTTGGCTTCTTCTACTTTTTATTATTATTATTATTATAATAAAAGGCCTTATTATAATAAAAAAACGGGAGGAAGGCCTCCGTGCCGTGGAACCGCGCCGCGCCAACAAGGCACTATTCGTCAGTGATGGCCAGTAGTTAACTACATGTAGTTAAACTACTAGTTAAACTACCTGATTGTAGTTGAAAAGTAGTTATCAACTACTTGCAGAAACGTAGTGGCAACTACTAGTTAGACTACTATTTTAAGTAGTTAACTACAGTAGTTAGGTTACTGAAGGCGCCAACTACTTCCGATTTTGCCGCAAGCTTTACGGCACGATTGTGCTTCCGACTTTTACCTTGAGCTACTTGTTTGATGAGAACTAGGGTGCAGAGCAATTGTGTCGTGCATGTCAACTAAATCTTCCCTTTTAATGCTTGTCTAGTGAAGCCTCATTTGCTGTGAAATAATTCGGCAACTTAGTTTATCGCGTAGGCACAGAAAGAATCCCGCCGCAAGCTTTGTATTTGACGATCATAGCAATGGCTTGAGCCAAAGTTTATTATTGCTTGTGATTCATATTTAGCTGTCCAAGAACACTACAAGGGATTGGTGTTGGTGGACAACGAGTAGTTATAGATGTAGTTAAACTACATTGCAGTAGTTAAAAAAGTAGTTTTAACTACTTCCCTGAAAAGTAGTTGAACTACTAGTTAAACTACTCAATCACAAAGTAGTTAGTAGTTATAGTTAAACTACTGTAGAAGTAGTTAGTGGCCATCACTGCTATTCGTCACCAAGCTCCTTCCTGCGACAACTGTAGACGACATCACTGCATTCGTCGCACAGAAAACTGACTCCTCGTCTATCAAGTGCGCTAAGTTAAAATCACGTTTCGAAACCTACGCCTCGTTCCACATCTCAACTGACGACGCTGCTTTCGACCTCCTTCACGATCCTGCGGTGTGGCCCTCTGGCTGCTTAGTCAAGCAGTTTAGGGTTCGGCTCCACAGCAGCATGATCTACAGTTCCGACCAACATGCTCCCACGGATGGCAGTCAAGAATGAGTGGGCAAGTCTCTACGACCAAAACGTGCGTGGTTTGCGTACGAAGAGTTCGAGTTTCTTCTCTGCTGTGTGTGAGTGGATGCACAACGTATTGTCTATATTCTTAGTGACGCACATTCGTTTCGCGACACCAATGACGGGGGGGGGGGGGAATATATATTTATTGAAAGGAAACACCAATGAGGTTACTACATAGGATAAGGTGGGGCAATATGAGACACGGGGCAAGACGAGAAATATTTTGCTCGACGCCGCCTGTCTCAGAGATGCGTTGCTCCATGCACTTTAAACTTTACTCATTGGTGGCTCTGCATGCCCGCTTTATTGCACTTGAGAATTGTTCGGATTGATGTGTGCGTACCCCTTGTGTACCCCTGTATGTACCCCTTCTTTCACTGTGTGTATAGACAAACTCTGGCCAGCGGTTACGTACCCCTTAAAAGCCACCCACCAGCCCAAAGACGAGGGGGGGGGGAGGGGAATATGTTTAATGCAAAATAACAAAAAAGGGGAAGGGAAAGGTTAGCCACGGTGCAGGCTTGCTATTCCCAAAAGCTATCAAGCAAACAAAAGCAGATACAAGCAGCTGAGACACAGAAAATTATGCAAAAAAATACAGAATAAACACCTCGAGGAGGAGGAGGAGTGTCGTTGGGAGGAACCCGAGAGGTCTGCCTGCCTGATTAGGCGGCATGTTGCTCGGGAAGGGAAAAGTGGTGGAGAGGAGGAGAGGAAAGGGTGAAGTGGAAGACCGAGCGGAATCCGCTCGGGGGGAGGATAGCTGCGTCCATGGGCCGACTTCAGGGGAACTGTGCCGGCATACGCCTATTACACATCTGAGGGAAACCCAGGAAAACCCTCAGACGGCACAGCCGGCCCGCGGATTCGAACCGCGGACCTCCCAGTCTCCAAGCGCACGCGTTATCGCTGCGCCACCGGAGCTGGTGGCACTAATCGTTGCGCATTCGAAAGCCCAAAGAGGATGTTATTACAGATGGTCGAGCGTTATTGACTACCCTGCTAAAGGAACAATGAAATGCTGGAAGGCTGCTTCATTCGTGCTGCTGCTCCTCTAAGCTCTGTCCAGTTGTGTTTTATGTCTCAGTCCCTACCACCTCCTCATGCTCGAGCAAATGATTACGTCCACCCTATCACGTGAGCGACTTGTTGATCGCTTCTTCGTGCACAGAGTGCGTTATGGCATCACCAAAGCGAAATTATTCAGTCTGAAAATGATGTCTGATCCTCGATTAGAAATTGTTCGGTACCGTTAGCACGCAGTGCGTACTTTTCGTTGCTTGGGACGCTCACGAAATAAAAAGCAAACACTGTGAAAATTAACGATGAAGACAAGTAAACTATATTACAATACAATGGGTAATTGAGTTATGCATGGCCTTCGCTGTCAAGGATCGCTATAGCAACGGCGAATTCGCCCCCCGAAAGGACTCGCACCCAGCTCATTGCCATTGATTTTCTCATCGCCGACGGCAGCCGGTGGATAAAATTTTGCTGTTCGTCGTCGCTGGACTTGAAGAAGGCGGAAGGCGAGGCGAAAAAAGGAAAAAAAAAAAAAAAGAACAGCCATGTGCGCCCGACACGGTCAGTTTTGGAGCGGAAGGGGCCTAACAACAACGGCAGGAATCTGTAAGCGACTCTCCTGGTGGCGTCCGTCGATAACCACGGGAGAACCCAGGGTCGTCATCTGGGAATGTGGTACTTTCGATTGAGAGCTACAAAAATTGAGAGAAGGTAGGGTTTTTCTCTCTTTCTTTTTTTTTTTCGTACAAGGGGGATTTGTGACGATCGAGTGACAGGAGAAGAGAGGGCTTAACCTGGTCGGCATGGATAACGTGAATGATTCTGGTGGGGTGTCTTTGCATAGGAGGGTGAGGTAACGAGCGCGAACTGTGCCGAGGTTACATCTGCAAACGTTTCTCGAAACATTATGGCCATTGGTGGTGGTGGTGGTGGTGATAGGGCTTGCCGTTGTCGGCCTCACGTATGTGGGCAACGTCACGAGTCACGCCCTGGGGGAATGTGCGTCCTGGGCCGACTTCTAAGGGAACTGTGCCGACATATGTCTGAAAACGTCTGAGGAAAACCCAGGAAAAACTCCAGACAGCACAGCCGGCACCGGGATTCGAACCCGGGTACCTCCCAGTCTCGACGTGACATGGCCATTATGGCGATTACTTGCGTGACCGACAGCATAGTGACCAATAAAAGCTGGACGGGTTCCACATGGCGTGCGCAGCCATTACTGGGTGCAGATAAGACAATCATAAATGATATATCGTGACTTCACGTCGCGAGACAAGTACGATCTTAAGTGACCCCACAGTGGGCGGCCTGGGCACTAACGATTCTTAAACGGGGCCCTCACCTCTCAGCACACGGCACGGCTGATAAAAACTTGCGTTATATACACATGTAAAGATCTGCGGGAGGTTGAATGCAGATGAGACTTCGAAGTGATTGAGGGGAAGACACACAGACACACATAACTGATGATGATGATGATGATGTGGTGGGGAATTCACCGCCGCTATGGCGGAAGGGATGAGAAAGGGATGATGATGGAAAAGCGTCCTATCAGAGGTCGTCCATTAGTCCAGTGCTGGAGAGGAACTCAGCAACAACTCGTAGGCTTTGCATCAGATGTGAGGGGTCCGACCATAGCCCCAGAATTTTGGCTAAGTCGAACTGGCGTTGATCGACGCGTTGCAGAGCAGTTTTCATGAGGGCGCGTTCGCGATCGTATACTGTCCGCAGACCAGGAGGGTGCGACGGAAGTCACCGAGCACACCACATCGTGGAACAGAAGCTGGATGCGCCGACACGGAGGCGATGTTTGAAAGCCGGTTTAAAAGCCACATTAAGTCTCATGCGGTGGAAGCCTGTCGTAAAGGAACGTGGCATTCGGCGGGGGAGAGTAAGGGACAGTGCGGGGTCAACGGAGGAAAGCAGAGGGGGGGTAGTGATGTCATGTTGCCACTGAGAGTGCATCTTGGGCCGGTGAGGCTTGGGACGAGGTAACGGCGATCCGCCCAAGAAAGATGATGGGGACACGGCGGGTGTATTAGTGCGCGCCTAAGGCTGCTCCAAAGCAATTGAAATGGCGGCTCCTCATGGAGCAGTTGAGTCGCTACTCTCCAAATGGCCACGCATGTGCGTCAGTGACGCGGAAAGTCATACAGAAGAGCCAGGCGGGTGGAACCATCGTACTCGCAAGTAGAAGACGTTGATCGAGTTCACATTCGAATACATGATCCTGTTATTTGTTTATCGAAAGTATCTCTAGAGGGCATACATAACCCGCCTTCAGGTCCCCCAAACTCACCTCGGAAAAGCGTGCAACGAAGAAGGCCGCCACTAGATACCCCACTGTTGCCGTTCCGAATCACTTCAGCGCGCTAAGTTTAGCGGCAAAATGTTTTTGTTGTTTCTGCGAATGAATCTAGCCTTTATATGTCCAAATAAAACGCGTATAACAACTTTCTGTATCGTGTTTCACTTTTTGGTCCCGTTTTTAAACGTGTTGAGCGATCGGAAGGATCTAGTGCACGGCTGCGTGCATCACATAGCGTACCTGTCGTACCAGGCGCCGCCACTGGCGCCGCAGGCGCAGTCCTCCATTTCTCCATCGGTGACTTGGCCTGGCTTGGACTGTGCTTCAACTGGATCTTTAGCGCGCTACAATCAAACGCAAGCCAACGTCTGGTAACAATGGGGTATCTAAGGGCGGCCTCCGGCATTGCACGCATCGGGATAGGAACAAATACATGGGAAAATGGCGACCTTGGGGGACCTGCCCGCCTTCAAGCTGTTAAGTGACTCAGCCTACATATGCGTGGAAACATACTGCACACGCCTCAGAGTATATATACGACTGCGGTAATTTCGACCACTCATTTTTTTTTAAAGGGGCATTGAAATCACTTGGAACACACATTTTTCTACTGCGTAATATGAGCGTACTACCTTCAGGAAGCATCACGCAAAATATTTCATTTGAGAAGTGCGAATTTACCGAGAAAATCGCGTCAGGTCACAGAGCACCTTTCACTGACCAGCGACAATGATCTGTTTAGCGAGAGCAACCAGTCGAGGTTTTTCCTGGGTTTTCCTCGGACGCTGTCAGACATATGTCGGCACACTTCCTTTACAAGTCGGTCCAGGACGCACATTCCCCGAGAGCGTTAGCCGTTGACGTTGCCCACCTCTGTGAGGTCGACAACGGTGGTCTGGCTCGTGATGGAACGGCAACATCGATCCTGGACACTCGTTGGAGGCTTTTCACTGGTGGCTCCTTCCTTACACTTGGGCACGTCGCACCGACAGCTCGTCCCGGATCTCGGTGCGCTGGCCCGGAATTCTTCCACAACAGCAGTCCCTGGCTCCGTGTACTCAGTCTCGGACTTGGTCCCCATACCTGGCCCTGCGGCGTCCGGCTTGATCCTCCCAAAGCACCATCCCAACCTTACGCTCCCACCAGTCCACTTACTAAACAGTAAAACCTTTCCTGTCCCGTGACGACTTTGTCTTATGCTGGCTCTAGGTCACGGAGGAGCAGCCTGTCGTCCTCCGCTAACGGAGGGATTGTGAGCACGCCTTCCCTTGTGCAGGTTTTCTCACAGGCCCCACAAGGTGCTTTAATCCCCTCATCCCAGTTCAACCTCCATCGGTTGCACAGTTCTACCACATGGCCTCGTGGAAATCTAAATATGATAAGGAGGATACATGTTCTACTTTTTAGAAACAAACATAACAATGCTAACATTTTACAAGACCTATATTGAAGCACCAGGGGACGCTTTTCACAATGTCCACAATCTACTTTCCACGGCAGTCCTCTCGTTGTCGAGGTCCCGCAGATAAAGAGCCTAATCCCAACGGGCAATGACCCCTCATGACCGGCTGGTTATCAGTGCAGGCGGTTATCAGAACGCGTTGTGCCCTCAGGCAGCCCATCGCTCCCACATCCACAAAACGAAATACCCCGTTCAACAAATCGAATAATCAAGTCCTTAGCAGGTCCTCTGGTAGATTCAGAATGACGTCGCCCTCGATGCCGTCTTCTTCTACTGAATGCCTGATACCCCTGCCACACGCTCACTCTTCAATGATCATTTGAAACGAAACGTAATTGAACACGCGCATGGCGCCATCTAGGGTGTAACGTGTCAACCTTTCAGGGAGGATTGGATCCAATGCTTTTTGCGAAGTTGACACGTTACACGCTTGGTGGCACCACGCGCGTGTTCAATGCCCATTAAACTCAATGATCATTGAAAACTGCCCGTGTGGCAGGGGTATAAGACAGCGTGGGAACGCGACGTTCCAACGGTGCTATTGTGTTGTCTGTCCTGAATGTTATTTCGCACAATGAAAGCAAAAGGAGTTCAAGCGTCTCCTTTTCTTTTCTGGCCGCTTGGAAAGCAAGCTTTCGATCAACGTCGCGGCTATACGCTCTGCAATTAACCGAGCGTTCTGCGCATATATCCTCTCCCGGTTACTCACACTCGGGAAGTCCCATTGGCTAAGGCGGTGCCCTCCCTCTTCCCTCTCACTGCCTCCTCTCATGCGCAGAGACGCACTTGCACAGCGTATAGCAACCGTCCGTTGGCTCTCTCCACAGCATTTCGGCCTGCACTAGAAAGAAAGAAAGTAGGTCGTGCAAAACTGTGGCACTTTCCACCCCTTTTCAACCTTTTCAAAATGTGACAGCATTTCTTTAACACCCCTTTTAAGGCCCCGACGTAGCCGCGTCGCGTCGCGCTCGTTGGAGACGGAGAGGAATCGCTATGGGCACCAGGGTTGCGGAATGGGGCCACCAATTCCATTCCAATTCCATTCAAGGTATGGCCAATTCCCACTCCTGGAATGGGCTTGACAACCCCCCTTTCATTCCGTTAATTCCATCAATTGAAAGAAAAGGGAACGGTAACCGTACTGGCCAGCCCAGCAGCTACCGCGGAGGGCCCAGACCATTCCATTCCAGTTCCATTCCTGCAAAAAACTGCCTACTTCCATTCCCATTCCATTCCTAGGACATGTTTCCGCCATTCCATTCCATACCGGGCTCTGATAAATCTGGAATCATTCCGGAATCATTCCAACTACGAAGTGGCGACTCCGCAAACCCTGATGGACCCTCACCTCAGACAGCACAGCCTCTGCGTGGTAAGGATCCGAACCCTCCAGCTCCCAGGCTTCAGCACGACCATGGCTACCACCACCGAGCAGAAGCATTCACCCACTCAGTCATCCCGCTGGTCGTTCAGTATCTGCACAGCGCGTCTTTCGTGATGTCGCCCACGTCGTCTGGCCACGCGTCGGGTTTCGTCGAGTCGCTGCTGCAGGCAGCGTACCACGCACGCGCATATTCGCCATGGGCTGCAGCGCTGCACCATGGCCTGTGTTCGAGAAAGATGAGCTTTGCGGTCGTATATGGTACCTTCCAGGGTTGCTGATGATGATGATGATGATTGGAGTTTTAATGGCGCATTAACTACATAGGTCATAATGCGCCAACACTGTGATTAAAATAAGACTAGCAAGAAGTAGGTGCAGTACTTAAAAAAGAAGAGAAGTAACCCTTCCAGGGTTACGAAATGGGATCACCCATTCCACTCCAATTCCATTCCGTGGAATGGAGATTTGTGATAATTCCATTCCTTTTAATTCCTCGGAATGAAAAGGCATGGCCAATTTCCACTCCTGGAATGGCTTGGCAACCCCATTCCACTCCTTTAATTCCGCCAATAAAAGAAATGGGACCGGTAACCGTACTGGCTCGCCAAGCGGTGCTGTAGAGGAGATTGACATTACCCATCACGGAAAAAGCACAAAGACAAGGTTATTTCGCCCTTGACCGTGTGGCACCCAGTACCATTCCATTCCAATTCCATTCCAGGCTCTGATCAATCTGGAATAATTCCGGAATCATTCCAACCCCGGAGTGGTACCCTGCAACACGCATAAAGGGCGGATCCCATAACCCGCGACAAGCGACGGCTACACGCGCCAAGCAACAAATTCGGCGGCGGCACCCGGCTCTCGCGACAAAATGGCGGTGTCGCGGCTACATAATCCTGCATCTGCTCCCCGTAGATATTTGTCGCTTGTCGCCAGTCACCGTTGCACGGCGCGTGCCCAAAACTCGCTAGATTTGGCGGTATGTAGCTGGAGCGAACGACAAAGCATAGAGATGCGGGGAAAACAGCGTAGCGTGAGTGTCAAGTCACCTTTGTTTTAATGAAATTTCGAGATTGTAGGGGAAAGCAGCCGTTCGAGTCGATGGTTATCGCGTATGGCCAAAATCTATTGCACATTGTGTGGAAACGGATGGAACTGCAGCGCCACCACAGGCAAACATATTATAACAAACTTACGGTAGTATAAATTTCTCTCGGTGTTTATCTTCCTGCGGCGTTTCAGTCGAAATTTTATGATGTTTTTGACAGATAGGCCGCATAATCAATTGAAAAATACGAATTCTTCCCTCGCCAATATAGTTTTGTCGCCTCACAAATGGATCGGGAAGCTGCTCCCGCGACAACGGCGACAGCGACAGAATCTGTAGCGTGTCGCTTGTCGCATGTTATGGGATCCGCCCTTAAGACATTACGCGCTACTTTCTCTTTCACTCGTTCATTTCCCTTCCTCTCACTTCATCATCAATGCCACCAACCCCAAGTGGTCCTTGCGCAATTGATGCGTGCGACCTTGTACGACTAGCTCCGCGTTCGTGCAAATAGAACCTCCATACAATTTCTCTTTCCAACCCACTCCAATCCTATCATAAGTGCATAATTGTATTATTAATTTTAGTTGTTTGTGAATTTACATTCCTCAATTTATGCCTATATAGCTGCATAACAATTTTAAGCACTTTTGCTCACCGGCTATTACACACTTAAAAATCTCACCAAGACTAATATCGACTTCACTCCACTCCTCCCTGAACTTGTCTCGCGGCTTAAAGTCAGAAATTATCATCATCATCATAGCTCCCTCGACAATACGTCACCAATCATTTTCCCTCTTTCCAGGTACGCTTCCCTGTTCCCTCTATCATACATTCCCTACAAGTCCAACAACGACAGCGCTACCAGTACCCCTTTTTTCCCTCATTCGATACATCTCTCCCTATCGTAGACAAGAACAACGCTCACGATACTACGATCACCCGCCTTTTCAGGTACATCCCTCCTTTTTTTCCCCCTCTACTAGATTCCCTGCCAGATGTGCGGCCTATATAGAAGCAAACAGCAGTGAGTTAGGACGCTATCAAAGAAAATGTAGCGCGCCGTGGGGACTTTTCGATGCTCTAATATTGAGGAGGGCCAAAGGCAGAGGACAGAAATGATGGGCGAGCAGGATTTGAGGCCCTCAGATGGCGAAGAGATAGGGTTATAGAGGTATACAGTTGCTGCGTTCCCTGGGGAGAAGGCTTAGGCAACGCGTCGGCGGGTGACCAACGAGCAAGCCGTCCATCATGACATGGATATACAGTTCGAGCTCCTTGCGAATGGGGATTCCTGTTTGCCAGGTCAGTCCAGTCCTATGGAAGGTATCCGTTTACATTAGGGAGTTTTTTTTGTTTTTTGTTTTTTGTCGGGCATGTCGTTCTTCTCAGCTTTTTTTCTCTTATCTGGTTGTGGCTGCGAGTACACTGGAGGTCCGTTACGTGTTACCGCCGCACTTCAAAGAAAAGTGAGTGACGTCTGGGAAAAGAAACACTGGCGGCTTATCTGTAGATTCCCAACGAGCCGTAATGCGACAGCATTGCTGCTAATAAGCCTCCACCTGAGAAACGTCATCATGACGTTGGTAGACACACCGAAACCAAAACAGATCGGAAGGGGACAGCTGGGTTCCACGAATGGGCACTTGTTCGCTGCCTCCCATTGAAAGAAAAGTAGGACCGAAGCTCGCGTTCTTTTCAGAGACCATCGTAATCCCCTCAACACGGTGGCTTTCGGGTGTGACCTTGTTCGCCACTAGCTTTGAACGTAGTTCAACTCTACCAAATTCGTGGCGCTGTCGAACATTATGACGTCATTTGTTTACAAACAGGTAGAGGTCTATTCGCTGAACTACTGAGAGATTACGCGGATAATAATAATAAAAACACTACGCAATGGTTTGTAGATATAAATGAAATGTAACAGTGGAATCCTACTGATTTTCGTTGTAATTACTGGCAGAATACAAAAACTGTTATTACGTTCCACGCCAAAAAAATTACGCGCGCACATGTTTGTAACTTGTGAATATTTTGTTTTTAAATCAGCTTCGAATGCTGCTGCGGTTCTTCACTTTTTCCGCTCATAGTCAACGTAGTACAGGCCGTTGCATAATAGAGAGGACGACGACGTTGAGCGGGTTATTATTGGGTTACCCAAAGCGTGTTATGTTACGCGAGCACGTTGCCCACCTCTGTGAGGCCGACAAAGGTGAGTCCTTTCACCCTCATCACCACCACCACTACCACGTGTAAATCTATACTCCAGATACATATTACTACCCATATTACGTGGTTCGGCTTCTTATTTTTTTTTTTCCGCCCAACAGGTGGACGTTACCGCTAAGGTACATCGCAGAACACATTTGGACGACTACCATGTTTCGATCGTCATGTTTTTAGGCACCTTCAGTCTGATGTCGTATTTGTCTGTTCGTGTGTTCCAGCCTCGCGAGAGCGACATTCCATGTTCACCAGATTCCATTGCCAGATGTCAAACGGTTTTCGGTTGGCATAACCTTCGGTTGGTCTGGATCCTTTACTCATCACAGGCTACTGCGAGTGGTATTGACTCCATGAGTAAAGACAGAGTCGATCGCTGTGCATTTCCGGATAGTTCGATACCGTTCACAAACTGGAATCCAAACGTTGCCCCCGTGTATCCAAGAACGATTCGAGACATGGCGCCGATGCTCCGCGCCCTGCTCCTGTTCAGATAACTGTGCATTGCAACCTTGCTGCAGTGATCAGCAGAAGCATGGAAAACGAAAAGTGAAAGGGCACTTCCATATGGCCCTCCTCGCATCGCTTTCGGAGGTCTGAGCGCGGAGGCCGGAATTTGCGCGCTCCAAAGGAAGGTCTTCGCATTTTTAATTTTTTTTACGGCTTTTGCCAAAGTGTTAGTAAATGGGGAGTAAATCCAGAATGCGCTTTCTCTGTATGGCAAAAAAAGAAAAGAAAAAAAACAAGAAGAAGAAGCACTGTGACGTTGACTGGACAAGTTTCAGAGGTCAATTCAGACAATTCAATTTCTCGTGAATTAAAATTGATAAGACAGCAACGAAGTCGTGGCAAGAGCTCCCACAAGATCAACATCTTTGGCCACATAATTTCCGGATAGCTAGGTTTTCAACAAAATTTCATGACACGTTGCGTGAAACACTCTGTTAATTTACGTGAACATGTAGGTAGATATTATAACAGAGCAGTTTTTTCTGCTCTTTGCAAGGCTTGGTAGGTGCACTTCGCAGGAGTGTGATCACCGAAAGTAGTTTTTTTTTTTTTTTATGATCACCTAAAGCAGCGTTGTACAGAAATGTTCGTCTAAAGTCATCTCACGTCAAGTACACATCGAAAAAAATAATAACAGTGGAAACTGCGATTAGTTTCGAGTTACATTTCAAACGATTTATGTTCATTTTGAACGCAGTGCGGGGTTATAGACATTTTACAATGGAGATTAACAAAAACGAAGGCTACGGGCATTCGAATTCCTTGCCTAAATAGTCACGCCACTGATTTTCATTTCATTATGCGTGGTTCACACTACAACTTCTCTCCGTTGCGGTTATGGTGCGGATCCAGTGCGGAGGCGGCTGTCGTACGACACGCTGTTCAGACATATGCGTTCTTGATACGTCAAACGCTTGTGGTTGACCAATCACGTCTCCACTCCACCACGTCTCCATTCCACAGGCAGCCATGAATGGGCAACGTGATGTGGTCGGTGAAACTTTGAATCTCTGAATGAATCTCTGTACTCGGCTCGGCGTGGGTCGTAGAGCCACGGGTATTTCTCGACCTCTGAAATTAGAGCTTCTTGTTTTGCCAACGTGCTTTCACCGGAGGCTGCCATGTTGGAAAAGCACGCGACAACACAGCAGTGATGCGCTTGCGCGGAGCGCGTTCGCTCATTGGTCAGCTGCATCTCCGCAGGTAGCCCGTACCGCATGGACTTCGGTCGAGCTCTACTGTTGCGGTGCGTGTGCTTTTCGGAGTATCGTGCTTCGTTGTCATGACAACCGTGTCGCGCCGCATCCGTAACGCATGAAAATGCATCAGTGTGAACCAGGCATTAAGTGTAAATGTGTAAGGCTAGAGTGTACAGTTAGAATGCCCATAAGTCGTATCTCCTCCTAGCGTAATATTTAATTTTCGTTTCAAAATCGGCACTTCCCCCTGTCTTGTCTCTCCTCCTTCGTCGTCTTTTTAAACTCTTCGTCGTACATGCGTGAGTATTTTCCTCTGCCCGAAGCTCGGAGCTCCTGCTGTTAACCCCTGTTTCGATTTTTATGACACCCGCCTGGAGCACAAACCCGTCATCGTACGTAAAATACGCGCCGCGTTTGCGGCAGAGTTTCCTTCTCTGGCAAAGTAACGACCAGTCGAGCCTTAAGCCTAGACTTTAGTGGAGGGGACTTCGCTGGTTGATGGTGCAACTGTTTTTGGAGCACGACGTCGTATGTTCCTCTCTCTCTCTTTCTCTCTCTCTCCCTCTCTTTTTTATTTTCGTTGAGAGGATTTTTGCTTTTCTTTTGCACGGTTACTTACTTTATTAACGTGCGCGCTTTGTAAAAGAAAAGCGACGTTGGCAGCAGCGTTCTGTTCAGGAGTGACATGTGACGTACAGGGTGTGTGCAGAAAAACATGACCCGCATTTAGGCACATAGCTTGTTGCCTACCTAACTAACGAACTTCCGGTGGCGCACGATGGCGCATTTATGCGTGCGAAATCTGTAGAAAAATTGTGGAAGCCATACCCAGCTTAAAAAATAAACGGAACAACGAAAACGTCGGCTTCCGTGCATCAGAATAGGGCAACATGGTGGACAACAGGGTGTATGTGAAAGGGCAACATGGTGCACGTAGGAGAGTTGTGTTCAAGTACCGCTAGGGGAGGTATCGGTGCATAAATCGAAACGATGTCCCACATGGATGCTCATCGGCAGTGCCCCTAGCGGTGCCTGCACATAACTCTCATGAGACCGAAATACACTACTATGCAGTGTCATGACCGCCCTATTCTAATGCATGGAAGCCCATGTTTTTGCGCTCTGTTTATTTTTTTACATTGAGTATGGCTTCCAGGATTTTTTTGTAGCTTTCGCACGCATAAATACGCCGTCGTGCGCCACCGGAAGTTCGTCGGCTAAGTAGACAACGAGTTACATGTAAAAATGCGGGTCATGTTTTTCTGCACACACCCTGTACTTGATGAGGAACCACAATTTTCCGATTTGTTAGTCATGGACTCATGGTGTACGGTACTTCTGAACCAGTGTTCCTCAAACTTTTCCAGTACTTTCAGTAGTACTAAACCCAGTGATGGCCAGTAGTTAACTACATGTAGTTAAACTACTAGTTAAACTACCTGATGGTAGTTAAAAAGTAGTTATGAACTACTTGCAGAAATGTAGTGGCAGCTACCAGTTAAACTACTATTTCGAGTAGTTAACTACAGTAGTTAGGTCACTGCAGGCGCCAACTACTTCCGATTTTGCCGCAAGCTTTACGGCACGATTGTGCTTCCGGCTTTTACCTTGAGCTACTTGTTTGATGAGAACGGAGGTGCAGAGCAATTGTGCCGCGGATTTTACGACAGTATGCGAATTAAGCAACGTAGGCACAAGAGTATATTTTAGATATCATTATCACTGCTTGTGATTCACACTTTGGTGTCCAACAACACTACAAGGGATTGGTGTTGATGGACAACGTTAAGTAGTTATGATGTAGTTAAAATACATTGCAGTAGTTAAAGAAGTAGTTTTAACTACTCCCCTGAAAAGTAGTTCAGCTACTAGTTAAACTACTCCATCGCAAAGTAGTTAGTAGTTATAGCTAAACTACTGTAAAAGTAGTTAGTGGCCATCACTGACTAAACCTACATGACCCCCACCTTTAAGCCTTAGGAAAATTGACTTTTTTCAATGACGCAGATACACTTACATTGTATAATTTATTTAAAAGATATTAACCACAGAGAGACCTGCCAAAAATACATATTTATGTTGTTTTTTTTAAACAGGGATTGACTGAATCATGTATTTTAATGAGAAGGATGTACTTCCATTCGTGATACAAGCAAACCCATATGTTGTTATGTGTGGCTCAAGACATGTCGCTTGACTGCTTGGCCAGTCCATGACCCCCAGAAAAAGGCTCATGACCCGTTTGGTGGTCATGACGCGCAGTTTGAGAAACACTGCTCTAAGGAGTCTACCACACCTAATCGTTATCTATTCATTAACTAGTTACAGTAGCTGTACTTACCTTCCTGAGAAGGTGACTTGTAACTGTGAATGGTTGCTACTTTTGGTGAAAGTGACCCTAAAATATAACCCTATAATGTAACAGTGATTAAGTTACTGGGATACTGCCACCTTTCGATGATCCGCCCGCGTGCTCTGAACGTCTGACAAACAGAACCCGTTTCCGATGTGGACACTATGGACGCCCTTGTGCCGTGCCCTCGAAGGACGGTGACCACCGAAGCGATCGGTCAATCGATGGGCCGATATTGGTACTGTCTTCCGCAGTCAATAAGATGCCGCGGTGATATACTGCAGGCCATCCATCAGCAACCTTCTCTAATGTTACCATTGATCCTTGAATGCCGTCCCATTCCTTATACGGGGTATTTCACGAAGGTCCTCCGGCTGAATAATTCGTAAGGAGGTGGCGCTATCGAAGACCTTCCTTGTCAGTGAGCATCCCTGCTGAGATCGGCCAAGAACTGAGCAGTTAGCGGTTCATTTTCATACGCTCATTAATTAAGTAAAACTCATAGTTTTTAACATGAGAGAACTGACGTCCTGAGGCTGGAACAACATAGAAGGGACAAACACATACAAAGCCTCAATTCTATGTTGTTCCAGCCTCAGATCATCAGTTCCCTCATGTTCAATAGTTGCCCCTTTGGTTCGGTCCCATCACCTGAATGTGTGTATGAGTGAGCAGAAATGTAAGAGTGAAAGGAGGATGAGTGAGAGAGAGTGGCTGGTTTGTCCCTTCAGATGAGGCACCCTTAGAAGTCGCTGGGGAGGTGCGTTAGCTTAGCGCAATTGGTAGAACCCTGGACCGGCGATCCAGAAGATGTGGGTTCGAGTCCTACAGCTGGCTAACCTTTCCAGTGACTTTCATCTTTCATCCTAACTTTTAAATTTTTCTTCGGACGCTTTCGGAAGCTTTGTTTTACCGACAGGAACCTTCAGCGAAAAATGTTCCAGAGAAAAACCCGCGTCGACACTCTGTGATTTTTAGGGTAATTAACTGGTTTCGGTTTACGTATTAAATAGCATAAAAATAAATACCACGTTTTCATTTAAGCAGAACTTAAAGTTAATGCTTCTGGCAGAGCCATAGCGTCTTTTTCTTTCTTTTTCCTTCTCTTTTTTTTTTCTCTCGTTCACATCGTCATTGTTTATGACTTATGTACATGGCGTCCATTAAGCACAGCAGCTTTACGTTGCAATGTGTACGGGTGTTGTAATTATTATTTCTCTCTTTTTCCAGTTATGTGATATGGTAGCCCCTTAGTTTTTGAAGAGTCACAAGAAGTGTTTCATTTGTGTTTTTGTACTGTACATAATCGAGACTGCCTAAGAGGCAGACGGACCAGCAGACGCACTGTGGGTGTCCTCATAAAAGTCGCAAATTTAGTCACATGGCACGGTGCGTCGAAGACAACTGCCTCAGCAGGCGTACGAACTGGCTGCATCTTACACTGTGAGGCGACAGAAGCCGATACTGTGCCAATATGGCACACGAATCGACAATGATGAGGCTTCTTTCTGGTAAAGTGCGAGACTCCGCTGTTACTAAACGTTAGAACGTCTACGGAGAGACGAACTCTAATGGATTAAGACTAAGGACGAACTCTAACCGGACACCTTTCCATCATCATCACTTCCTCATCCTTTCCACAAGCGCAATGGGGCAGTGTACCGCCATAACCGCGGAGAATGACCCAGCTCATCTTCATCCCGTTTATGTGTGTGTGCGTGTGTGTGCCTGATTGCTCTTCTTCGTTTTCGCCGCGAAGGCAGAGCCTTGGTAGTGCACCATGTCTGAACTGTTTCTCTTTCGACTAGCCACCATAAAACACAGCACAGCACACAAGCACTTCCCTAGCCATCTCGCAGAATGCCGTTTGGATCGATGTGGAGGCTTCGCACAGAAGGTATGAAAGGTAGGAAACACCGTAGCGCCCAACAAACCGCAAAACACACGAAACGTATGGGGCATTCCCTACTGCTTACCTTTCTTCCGTTTGCACGAAGAGCGAATGGAGGGCCTGGCTAGCCCTGACGAATGGGAGCACGGCACGTCACCGAGCGCGTCATTTTACACCCCCGCGCCTGTTCTGCTGCTAGGAACCTGTGTGTGTGTAATTGAAGGTTTTATGGCGCAAGGGCAGCTTGGGCCAAAGAGCGCCAAATCAATGACTTAATGACTATGAATGTTTACGCTGTTGACCAATATAAAAAGCTTCTGTTCTCATAAAAAGCATGGTAAAAACGTAAATGCTATTACTTGAAAACTGTCGCTACCTGGTAAATTCACTTCATTACAGGACTAGATGTATTTTATCAACTTTGTAGAGTCTAAAAACCCAAGGATATTATCATAAGAGACAATCCCATCGTCACCTAGTAAAAGAGATGGATGATATGGTAAATGATATCGATTAAATATCGGAAAATGAGTGATGCGGTGGCGGTCATACCAGGGACAACTGATAAGAATATGCAGTACGGCCAGTGGCTCACTACAGTGTTGACAGACCGGTTGTTCCTCGGCCCGGAGCAGATAATTATGCGTTAGGTGGGAATGCCCAATTCGCAATCGTGTCAAGATTACGTCATGGTGTCTGTTACCATGAGTGGGGCTTCCTCGCTCTCTTATGACTGGCTTTACCAAGTGCAACTTATTAGCTGCCTCTTTGTTCCACCTCTGCTGCCACTGCAAGAATAATATGTGTTTGATGGTAGCTCTGTAATCTCTGTAATGCTAGGAACCTACTTGCGGTGCGTATACATTCCAAGAAGTAACGGTGTGCGATGCTTTCATTTTTGTCTTTATAAGAGCAGTGAAATGACACTTAGCGCTTCTCGGAAATCGTCCTCACTCACGAAGCTGACTGTCACGAGACACCACGAGAAATAGTTTCGCTAAATGGTGTGTCGTCAATGGGCAATTCATTGTCCGAGATACGCCCTCAAAAACCAGTCACGAGCGTCGCGGCGTGACCTTCCATGCCCGACTAGATCTGCTGGCATGACGTAATCAGATCAGTGGTGACGTCAACGCCAACGTAGGGAGCAGCAGCGACGTCTCATTTCCCGCGGAAAACTCGTCGGTTGGTTGCAGGCTCGACGCCACCAGCTCCGGTGGCGCAGCGGTAACGCGTGCGCTTGGGGACTGGGAGGTCCGCGGTTCGAATCCGCGGGCCGGCTGTGCCGTCTGGGGTTTTTCCTGGGTTTCCCTCAGATGTGTAATAGGCGTATGCCGGCACAGTTCCCCTGAAGTCGGCCCATGGACGCAGCTATCCTCCCCCCGAGCGGATTCCGCTCGGTCTTCCACTTCACCCTTTCCTCCTCTCCACCATCTTTCCCTTCCCGAGAAACATGCCGCCTAATCAGGCAGGCAGACCTCTCGGGTTCCTCCCAACGACACTCCTCCTCCTCCTCCTCCTCCTCCGGCTCGACGGCGCGATATTTGTAGCCTACTGTGTGCGTCACGGAGTGACGTCAGCGTCACTCACTCACTCACTTACGGGATCTCCGAAGAAGTTATCGGGTTTCTAGAGGGCGTATACATGTCGACGACCTCTCTCGCGAGGTCAGCCCCGCAACCAAAAAGGTGAAGCTTATGGAGACGGCTTTCGCTAATACCTTTAACGAGCGTTACCTCTAGAAATCCAATTATCCTTCGCCGAGTGCACTTCAGTCGTGCATCTCCTCTCTACTTGTGTCTTGTAGAGTTTCATGCGGCTTCCACTGCCAAGTAATAAGTTGTATTATGAATTTTAAGCCACTTAATTGGCATCGGTGGTATGCACACTGACTCCTCGTAAAACCAACGCTTCACATGTAAAGCAATGAAGACGTCTGTATAACAAGGCGAGATTCCGAAATGAAAAGGCCTCACTCAAAATGAACACTCTGCACTCGATCGGCAAGCCACTCAATTTCCGGGCAAAAGTGACCTGGAAGTGAGCTTCCTTAATTGCTTTCCCCCTCGAAGTCCTAGCTCATAAATGAACAAAAAAAAAACAGGTTAATAAAAAAAACACACACACACACACAAACGGAGGGGCTTACTAGGTTTCTCTGATTTCCCGAGAACATTAAGCAAAAAATACCTGGTGTTGACGGATGGTAATCTTATCAAGTACTGTCGTTCTCCACGACGAGAACATTTTCACAAACTACAACGAGGGATCAGACGACAAGTAGGTCATCTGACTCGAGAACGCTGTCGTCTGCTTCCGCCGTTGAGAAATAAATGATGATGATGATTCAGATTTGTATGGCGCGCGGACAACTAAGGTCATGAAAAATAAATGAGCAGTTGTGGTATAGCCCTGCTCATAGATTGAGAAGTTACCCGTCAAAAAGAACTCGTTACAAGTTAAGTTACCGTGTGCAAAATGTAACTAAGTTAATAACGAAGCTCTTCAGCTGACGATGATGATTTGGGGTTTTTTTTTTTTTTTGCTTTTTTTCGTGCAAAAGCTACTAGGGCTATAAGAAGTTCTTCAGCCTGAAATGTAACTCGCAGTGACTCAATTATTTTAAAAAAAAGAATCAGTTACTTCCAAGTTACTTCGGACACAAAACAGCATTACGCAGGTGCAGCGCGCGTGAGCAGTTGAGCTAGACCTTGAGTTGCCTGCGGAGGAGTGTAACACGCTTAGATCGTTTTCGTTTATGTCCAACAATAGACCTCTCCCTGTTTGTAAACAAATGACGTCATAGTGTTCGACAGCGCCACAAATTTGATGATGATGATGATGACTCCAGTTTTTGTGGCGCATCGACAACAAGGGGTGGTGGTGGTGATGGTGATGATGGTGAAAGGTCTCGCCGTTGTCGGCCTCACCTATAGGGACAACAAGGGTCATAAAATCTGCGACTGGAACACTTGCGCCCCGCTTGAAGTTTAGCCCTGGCCAATCTCCCTTGGTGAATGACGATCAGAGGAGACTGAGGAAGAAGAAAAAGAAGAAGAAGAAGGTACTCGTGTTCCACTACAACCCCCATGTTTTGCACCATGAAGGTCCTCCTAATCTACGAACGTTGCCCCCTGGTAATGTCTGCCTGATCGCTTTCTTCAAGAAGCAAAATGGCCAACGTATACGACGCGAAATACCAGTCACGGCAGAAACGGATGGCGCAGCGGCCATGTTAGCGAAGAAGAGACAGGAAATAGGGAGCGCGAGCGACAAGGTGATACGTCACGGAGAGTTCCGGTTTAGTCTGTCTATTTTGGCGGAGCAGTCTGGGTTGCTCCTTGGAGCGACCTTAGCTTGAAGGCCGCCCCAAATCTCCAATTGGAAGACTCCGTCACTGTTTCAAGTCTGCCAATAGAACAGACTTGCTCCGGAAACGCTCCGAATCTGCTATTGGAATTCAACGTAAGTTCCGAACAAAAGAGATTCTCGAAATCTTGCGCGCTCGCTCCACCTCCTGCGGTAAGTAACCGCGGCATGTTTGAACCACGACCTACTAGATTATAACGACCACGTCATAATCAGCAACCCCTATGAGGAGCCCGTCCGCACGATCCGCTAGGGGCGCTACCCATCGACACGCGAGATCTGCATCACCATTGGACGATGGAAATTTGAATTCTGAACGCGCAGAAGCGTATGTATGGCTACCGTAGCAGACGACAGCAATAGCTCCTATGAAAATACGTACAATGACGATGATAATCAACCTCAGAATGAAACATCTGTGGAACATCCACCACCTGTACAGAAATACTAAGGTAAGCTGAAGTACAAAGTATCGTAGAAGTTGAGGAAGCAATAATTGGGACGATTAGTAGCGCCACCGCTACCTTCCAAAAATGCGGCGCTGGGAAGGGGTGCCTATGACACGGTAGTTATAATCTAGTAGGTCGTGGTTTGAACACATACGTAACACGCACATCGCAAAGTCTGCATCGCAGCAGACTTCGTGAAGTGCGCCTTTGTTGACGCCTTCCAGACTGTTATGACGGGACATGGTGCGAAGTGTACCGCATAGTATTCGAACGTTCCCCTGGACAACACTTACACCTTGTGGACTACAGACAATTAAATAAGTATTCATGTTCTTGCAAACGCGAGTACTCCTCAGGCAGACTACCACGACACAGAGTGCAAAACACCACCCATATCCGTACCCTATATGAATCACAGTCGGCTCTAACACTACACTGTATTTCACTTAATTTTCCCGTCGTATGTATGTCCACGCGAGCAGTAGAGTAGAAAGAACAAGTGTGTTGTAGCGGAAAGCGTCGTGCTCTCTCTCATTGTGGGCGGACGCGGACCCATTTTTCGCGGCGTCTGTTTCCGACGGGAGAACAGAGGAAAGTACTAAGCATCAGCGGAGCGTGTTGCTGACATCCAGCCCAGGGCTCGCTGTTACCCATTGTGCACGGGGCATCATTTGCCATCGTTTTCTTGTCTCGCTATTGACTTTTGTATGAGCTCGTTTGCGGATTCAATGCTGGGGTCGCTCGGAATGGCCTCACAGCAGAAATGATATGGCAAGTATGTACAACGATCGCTTGACACATGGTGTGGGAGGACGTCACACGTGGCGTGAGATCTCGAACGCGTTTGGGAGAGCCATGTGACTGTTGGGGGAGAGTTGTCACACACACACGCGCGCACGGAGAACGGTTTGTCTTTTTTTTATGTTTTTTTTTGTATGAGTATATTGCTGTAATCATTCCGAGTTTCACGTCGCGAGACGTGACCAATTGCGTGATTGATATGACCTGCGTGAGGGTGCTTTAAAATGTTACTCCGAACATCACGTCTCCAGGACCGTACCTAACTTTGATAACTACAGAGTGAAGACGCGCACAATCTTCCTCCCGTCTACCCCCCCCCCCCCCACCCACCACCACCACCACTAAAGAGTTTCTTGGAAAAGTATACCCACAGAAACGGCTGCCGGCTGAGTCAACTGTGCGCAAAAACTAACTGCCGGCCTTGTATAAAAAAGCATTACATGAAATGCGGCCGTCTCTTGCGAGTGGTCCGATGTGGGCAGCTGCAGACAAGACGATAGCTAATCTAATCGAACGAGCAGGCAGAAATTTCGGAGGTTCCGTTACCCCTTGAGCCTGTTATTACGAGATGGGGTACATGCTTAGAAGCTGTCGATTTCTATGGGACTCATTGTGATGGCTTCAAGTGCGTCGTGGACATCCCGAAGATAGTGACGCCATTAAAAAAAATCACTCTTCAAAGAGCCGGCGCCTGCTATTGAGGTTCGGCTTGTGCAAGGACAGTTTGTCTTTCTGACCAAGTGTATTAGAAAGCTTGAAGCATCTGGAGGGCTGCACCAGTGCATTTCAGATATTTGCATACAGTCAACGTCTTCGAAGTGCAGGAGAGAGACATTTTACTGAAGGCACGGTTCACGTGATTTCAAAGTTCTTCCGAATGACTAGTTGCCATTAAGACACAGGTAACAATATCGTTACCCGTGTTTTAATGGATAATAAAGTAACAATTAATAAAAAAAAATCCTTAATAAAGTAACATTACTTCCGTACAAATCTATGCGCCACATCTTGCGATGTTGGCAACAACCGTCCCACAAGATGGCGACACCCCGTTGTTTTACTCGGCGAATAGGCTCGAATACATGGCAAGATGGCGACTTTGATCCATCTGGTGTCTGCACAGCGCGTCTCACGTGATGTCGTCTACGTCGTCTCTCAACGCGAACGGAGTTACAGCGTAGGCGGTGTACTGCGGAGTAGAGTCACTAAATAAGCTACGCTTCAGAGTACCGACAGTGAGCCGCCATGTTGTTTCGAATGACCTCCAGCGCCATCCATTTAGCGCTCTTCGACGTGTTGTCTTCTTCCACTGCTGAACTTCACCTTCATCTATTTCTACTGCCAAAATAGAGGTGGGGCTGGAGGTCATCCGAAACAACATGGCGGCTCTTTTTGCCTCAGTGTCGATACTCTGAAGCGTAGCTTATTTAGTGACTCTACTGCGGAGCATTCGCGCATGTATACAGTTTGTGTATATGCAGGAGACGGTAAGCGGCGTTGAAGGTTTTATGGCGCAAGTCCAACTTGGGCCAAAGAGCGCCAAAATCACTAACTTAATGAAAATGAATGTTTAGGATATTGACCAACAACCACGGAGTAAGAAGACTAGGAGATGAAACTTCACTCTGTCCCGCGACCAGAGAATGTACCAGGAGCGCGTGCTCGGCGGGCCCGACCCGCACTGCCATCTGTTGCACGAGGACGCAGAATTTCCGAAGCATGCGGTCACGTGATACTGTCGCTTGTCCGGCGGCGTGACTAAAACACGTGAAAGCACGTGAATTAAACGCTAGAGAATTACTCCGTGCCAATAACCATTACACTCGGCCAGATGTTCAGAAACTCACCAAATAAGAGGAGTACACCGACTGCAACAAGAAGTGAAACGCGTTCGCAGGCGAAACCCGTATTTCTTTACGAGACCTACGGCAACCTATGGTACGGCTTGCCGTTGCGCCGCACACAAATCATGTACGGTCGCAGCACAGGGACCGCCCTTCATCTGCTGCAATGCAATCGCATTTCGTAGGCGTTTGGCAGAGCGCCAAAGAATACAGTCAATTATTCGATAGGGTTTGAGGCAGCTTTTAGATATTGCGGCGAACTTTTTGGTGACATGAAGAGCTATCTATGCCTATTATTTGTAATAGACTATTACGAACACAAGAAACAATCAAATGTCTCTCAAGGGCGTGGGCGAATGGATAGAGCATCCGCTGGTTGCGCGAAGGTAATGTCGCAGACTGGAAGGTGCTGAGTTCGTCGGCAGTACTATCCGATGTAGTCCCTGGTATCCCCGGTGGGCTTTTCACACGGATGACGGCACAGTTCGCACAGACGCCGACCCAGTTGGACGCATACTAATTCCCCTGTTTCCTACGCCTGACTGACCATTCCTCACTTCCCTTTTTCAATAAACATATCACTCGGTTGTTTTCCTGTTGTCCCCCTCCTCGTCTACAGTACAGTTGTCTTGCACTGTTAACCATTAACCAAAGAAACAGAATAAGACATCATATTCGTGGTGGCAAAACCAGCCCGCCACGTAAAGCGTGGAGTTTGTCGCTGAGCTCGATAAGCGTGGCCCTTAACACAGATAACACTCTGTATATTATTCACCCTTTCCCTCGGGCACTACTCTTCCAGAAAGTGACGTGCACTACTTAGCGAACATTACTCACAAGGGGCATCGCTCCAAACGAAATGATCGCTCACAAAAGAAAGGTCGGAGCCTCGCAGCGAGTACTTAAGGCACATCGAACAACTTCACCGAAGTGTTTCTCCGCCCGGCGGCTGCAGAACCGATTGGGAGACGCGGGGAGATAACGCACTTTCGATGAACCACTAACGACTCGCCGCCAGGGACCCAGACATCTTGACGCTCTGCCGACGAGCTTAGGGAGCGGTCTTAAGCGACCTTCTTTTCAAGTATCGTGTTGGAGCATGAGGCAGCAACACTATAACCAGTTCTGCGTAATAACCTGGGGCGCGGGACGCGTGTTATCATTATTGTGTTAGACATCATTAGATATCTTTATGTTAAAGCGGGATAAATGAACGGACGAGCTTTTAGTGCCGTTTCAATATTCAACAGTATATGGGGAAGGCGCACATGCGCGCTCAAAACTGTATGCGTCGACCCTCACTCTGCGCTTGTTGTATGGAAAGAAGGATGCAAGGCCAAAATGCTCGAACTGCTTGAGATTAAGAGTTCGGCGAATTCCTTAATACCCCTGTCACGCGGATGGGCAGTCAATGATCATTCAAACCAATCACCATTGAACATGCGCGTAGCGCCACCTGGCGTGTAACACGCCAACCTGTCAGGAAGCATTAATTATTACCTAGATTAGGAAAAATCGTACCAGGAGCAGTACTACCACGCGACGATTCGGCCGTATTCCAAGACACGGTCCACCAAGGCAGACAGCGTTAATAAAGCATATATATACAGAAAATTTAGTTTTTTGTGTTGTTGACTGATTTATTTACACGTAGTGGGAGATGAGGAAAAATCGTTCCAGGAGCAGCACTGCAAGCAGTACTACCACGCGGCTGTTTGGCCGTATTCCAAGGCATGGTCCACCAAGGCAGACAGCGTTAACAAAGCATATATATACAGAAAATTTCGTTTTTGTATTGTTGACTTATTTATTTACACGTGGTGGAAGATGAGGAAAAATCGTTCCAGGAGCAGCACTGCAAGCAGTACTACCACGCGACCACTTGGCTGTCTTCCAAGACATGGTCCACCAAGGAAGACAGCGTTAACAAAGCATATATATACAGAAAGTGTCGTTTTTGTATTGTTGACTTATTTATTTACACGTGGTGGAAGATGAGGAAAAATCGTTCCAGGAGCAGCACTGCAAGCAGTACTACCACGCGACCATTTGGCTGTCTTCCAAGACATGGTCCACCAAGGAAGACAGCGTTAACAAAGCATATATATACAGAAAGTGTCGTTTTTGTATTGTTGACTTATTTATTTACACGTGGTGGAAGATAAGGAAAAATCGTTCCAGGAGCAGCACTGCAAGCAGTACTACCACGCGACCATTTGGCTGTCTTCCAAGACATGGTCCACCAAGGAAGACAGCGTTAACAAAGCATATATATACAGAAAGTGTCGTTTTTGTATTGTTGACTTATTTATTTACACGTGGTGGAAGATGAGGAAAAATCGTTCCAGGAGCAGCACTGCAAGCAGTACTACCACGCGACCATTTGGCTGTCTTCCAAGACATGGTCCACCAAGGAAGACAGCGTTAACAAAGCATATATATACAGAAAGTGTCGTTTTTGTATTGTTGACTTATTTATTTACACGTGGTGGAAGATAAGGAAAAATCGTTCCAGGAGCAGCACTGCAAGCAGTACTACCACGCGACCATTTGGCTGTCTTCCAAGACATGGTCCACCAAGGAAGACAGCGTTAACAAAGCATATATATACAGAAAGTGTCGTTTTTGTATTGTTGACTTATTTATTTACACGTGGTGGAAGATGAGGAAAAATCGTTCCAGGAGCAGCACTGCAAGCAGTACTACCACGCGACCATTTGGCTGTCTTCCAAGACATGGTCCACCAAGGAAGACAGCGTTAACAAAGCATATATATACAGAAAGTGTCGTTTTTGTATTGTTGACTTATTTATTTACACGTGGTGGAAGATGAGGAAAAATCGTTCCAGGAGCAGCACTGCAAGCAGTACTACCACGCGACCATTTGGCTGTCTTCCAAGACATGGTCCACCAAGGAAGACAGCGTTAACAAAGCATATATATACAGAAAGTGTCGTTTTTGTATTGTTGACTTATTTATTTACACGTGGTGGAAGATAAGGAAAAATCGTTCCAGGAGCAGCACTGCAAGCAGTACTACCACGCGACCATTTGGCTGTCTTCCAAGACATGGTCCACCAAGGAAGACAGCGTTAACAAAGCATATATATAGAGAAAATTTCGTTTTTGTATTGTTGACTTATTTATTTACACGTGGTGGAAGATAAGGAAAAATCGTTCCAGGAGCAGCACTGCAAGCAGTACTACCACGCGACCATTTGGCTGTCTTCCAAGACATGGTCCACCAAGGAAGACAGCGTTAACAAAGCATATATATACAGAAAGTGTCGTTTTTGTATTGTTGACTTATTTATTTACACGTGGTGGAAGATAAGGAAAAATCGTTCCAGGAGCAGCACTGCAAGCAGTACTACCACGCGACCATTTGGCTGTCTTCCAAGACATGGTCCACCAAGGAAGACAGCGTTAACAAAGCATATATATACAGAAAGTGTCGTTTTTGTATTGTTGACTTATTTATTTACACGTGGTGGAAGATAAGGAAAAATCGTTCCAGGAGCAGCACTGCAAGCAGTACTACCACGCGACCATTTGGCCGTATTCCAAGACATGGTCCACAAAGGAAGACAGCGTTAACAAAGCATATATATACAGAAAGTGTCGTTTTTGTATTGTTGACTTATTTATTTACACGTGG
The DNA here is from genome assembly GCF_037126465.1 of Ornithodoros turicata. NCBI lineage: Eukaryota > Metazoa > Arthropoda > Arachnida > Ixodida > Argasidae > Ornithodoros > Ornithodoros turicata. The sequence continues at coordinate 143,562,122 of NC_088202.1, read as the reverse complement.
TGGAAGATAAGGAAAAATCGTTCCAGGAGCAGCACTGCAAGCAGTACTACCACGCGACCATTTGGCTGTCTTCCAAGACATGGTCCACCAAGGAAGACAGCGTTAACAAAGCATATATATACAGAAAGTGTCGTTTTTGTATTGTTGACTTATTTATTTACACGTGGTGGAAGATAAGGAAAAATCGTTCCAGGAGCAGCACTGCAAGCAGTACTACCACGCGACCATTTGGCTGTCTTCCAAGACATGGTCCACCAAGGAAGACAGCGTTAACAAAGCATATATATACAGAAAGTGTCGTTTTTGTATTGTTGACTTATTTATTTACACGTGGTGGAAGATAAGGAAAAATCGTTCCAGGAGCAGCACTGCAAGCAGTACTACCACGCGACCATTTGGCCGTATTCCAAGACATGGTCCACCAAGGAAGACAGCGTTAACAAAGCATATATATACAGAAAGTGTCGTTTTTGTATTGTTGACTTATTTATTTACACGTGGTGGAAGATAAGGAAAAATCGTTCCAGGAGCAGCACTGCAAGCAGTACTACCACGCGACCATTTGGCTGTCTTCCAAGACATGGTCCACCAAGGAAGACAGCGTTAACAAAGCATATATATACAGAAAGTGTCGTTTTTGTATTGTTGACTTATTTATTTACACGTGGTGGAAGATAAGGAAAAATCGTTCCAGGAGCAGCACTGCAAGCAGTACTACCACGCGACCATTTGGCTGTCTTCCAAGACATGGTCCACCAAGGAAGACAGCGTTAACAAAGCATATATATACAGAAAGTGTCGTTTTTGTATTGTTGACTTATTTATTTACACGTGGTGGAAGATAAGGAAAAATCGTTCCAGGAGCAGCACTGCAAGCAGTACTACCACGCGACCATTTGGCTGTCTTCCAAGACATGGTCCACCAAGGAAGACAGCGTTAACAAAGCATATATATACAGAAAGTGTCGTTTTTGTATTGTTGACTTATTTATTTACACGTGGTGGAAGATAAGGAAAAATCGTTCCAGGAGCAGCACTGCAAGCAGTACTACCACGCGACCATTTGGCTGTCTTCCAAGACATGGTCCACCAAGGAAGACAGCGTTAACAAAGCATATATATACAGAAAGTGTCGTTTTTGTATTGTTGACTTATTTATTTACACGTGGTGGAAGATAAGGAAAAATCGTTCCAGGAGCAGCACTGCAAGCAGTACTACCACGCGACCATTTGGCTGTCTTCCAAGACATGGTCCACCAAGGAAGACAGCGTTAACAAAGCATATATATACAGAAAGTGTCGTTTTTGTATTGTTGACTTATTTATTTACACGTGGTGGAAGATAAGGAAAAATCGTTCCAGGAGCAGCACTGCAAGCAGTACTACCACGCGACCATTTGGCCGTATTCCAAGACATGGTGTACCAAGGCAGACAGCGTTAACAAAGCATATATATAGAGAGAAAATTTCGTTTTTGTATTGTTGACTTATTTATTTACATGTGGTGGAAGATAAGGAAAAATCGTTCCAGGAGCAGCACTGCAAGCAGTACTACCACGCGACCATTTGGCCGTATTCCAAGATATGGTAAGATAAGTTCGTAGAGTTCTTGAAGTGGGTCCGCAGAGTCGTAGGAACGGTTCGCGGGCCCGACGCTACGTCGACAGGTTACGAAAGGAGGAGTCCACGGGGACTCGACGTAGAACACCAATAATATACATTTATTACACGGAACTTCGAGTTACAACTGCTAGCCCAAGTGGCAGCGAGACCATCAGCAATCAACCCCGCCAACATGCGCGGGTGCCTTTTTAAAGGAAAGGCCACCTCTCCTCCACCAATCAGCACCCACAAAACTGATGTCAGTGCTGACATTACACTACACGACAAACATGTATGGGAAAAGTAAAAACCGTCCACTTAAGTGCTTCCGACAGTTCAGTTATGGTTGTGCCGCCTGACGAGCGGGGACTTTTCGTCGCAATGTCCCAAAGCGACGAGAACCACATGGTCAACCTTGGATTACCTGCCTTCCGCCCTGGTTCGGCGTCACTCGGACGCTTGCATTGTTATAAACGTCCCACTGTCCTTGGAGGCACCCCCGTGATGTATCGACGACGGCAGTCCAAAGGTTCCCTAATTCCACAATGCCTCTGGGTGCAGGGTTCCCATGTCGGCGAATAGACGCACTTCCGATTCAAAGTCGCCAAAACAAAACACAAAGAGGCTGCGCGCCCGACATGGTCCACCAAGGCAGACAGCGTTAACAAAGCATATATATACAGAAAATTTCGTTTTTGTATTGGTGACTGATTTATTTACACGTGGTGGAAGATTAGGAAAAATCGTTCCAGAAGCAGCACTGCAAGTAGTACTACCACGCGACCATTCGGCCGTATTCCAAGACACGGTCCACCAAGGCAGACAGCGTTAACAAAGCATATATAAACAGAAAATTCATTTTTTGTATTGTTGACTGATTTATTTACACGTGGTGGAAGGTTAAGAAAAATCGTTCCAGGAGCAGCACTCCAAGGAGTACTACCTCGCAACCATTCGGCCGTATTTAAAACCACGGTCTACCAAGGCAGACAGCGTTAACAAATCATATACAGTCTAAACTCGTTAATATGACCAAGTCCGTTCCCTCCGATTTTGGTCATAAAGCGAAATTGTCATATTAACGAGAAACACACACACATGCACCTGTGTGGATCTACTACTACATGCTGTACTAAAATGAAGACGATTCACTTGCTGATTTACAATTTATTTGCGAAAGAAATCCGTCAGAATTGTCTGTTTCGTAGCACTTTCAATTTGCAAGCTCTCCACTGTCTCTATTGCGTTACAAATTGCATGCACATTTTGAATGTCCTTCTGCTGCTCGAAGAATTGCAAAGCCATCTTGAGCGCTTGGGTGGCATCCCTTACGATGACGAGAGCAGGTGCACATAATTCCTCTTCACTGCTTGTGTCTACAGTCGCGTCTCCGGCGTCGTCTGCTGGTGGCGGAGCAACAAGCTCCATAACCGCTTCTTCGTCCCTGCAGTCAGCTCTGTCCGCTTGCGCTTGTTTCCAGCCATGCTCATCGCGTTGCCCGTATGCACGATAAACCCAAAGGTCAAGGGAGGAAACGTCCTGGCCTTTTAAGCGCTGCTTTCGGTGCAAGACTATGACTCACTAACGAATTCTGAAGACGGGGGTGTGCTTTGTACGACGTTGTCCACACATGCGTCACACGGGGCCACTGATATTCTCGGTGGATCACAAAAGCCGCTGGGTCAACAGTCGGTGGTCACATTGGGACAGAACACCGGGGTTTTCCGCCGTTCGTTCTCGAGACTTTGTTCATGGTCGACGAGGTCAACAGTCGGCGGTCATATTAACGAGGGCAGAACACACGTGTTCTCCTTGGTCCGTGCTCAAAATTTCGGTCACAGTCGGATTAACGAGGTGAGGTGTAATATAATAACGAAGGTGAGTTACATGGTGTTTCTATGGGGAAAAAACGGTTCCCTAGAAAACCGGTCACAAAGTGAGGATGTCGTATTGACGAGTGTCATAATAACGAGTTTAGGCTGTATATACAGAAAATTCCTTTTTTGTATTGTTGACTGATTTATTTACCCGTGGTGGAAGATTAGGAAAAATCGTTCAAGGAGCACCACTGCAAGCAGTACTACCTCGCGACCATTCGGCCGTATTCCAAAACACGGTCCACCAAGGTAGCCAGCGTTAACAAATCATATACAGGGTGTCACAGAAAAAGGTGTCATTGAATTATAATAAAAAAAACTACAACACCTAGAGTCATGAGGTCAACGGCATTTGTTCTTACTGGGTTTTTGACACCTCCTGATGTGAATGTCGTGTAACGTAAGTTTAATTACGTAAATTTTTGCGAGCTTAAGTCGGATATTTGCCAAGTAAACGTCACTTTTTTACCCCGCCAATGTGAAGAGCATGTCTAATTTACTCAAATTAATGCTAATTGACAGGGATATTCAGGAGCTATCACATCAGAAAAAATAGCCGAATATCATGCTCTACGGAGCTCCCACAGGATAGCCCACGATGAATTTTTCAGCGCAATCGCAGGAAGAGATAACACACGCATGGCTTATCGCGTCAGACTTTCGCTGGGATAATGCTTTCCCCCTCCCAATTTTTGGAACTGTTACTTTTTCTACTATCACAGTGTGGGCTGGCTTTGGAACCTCCTTTCGTCGAACTGGGAGCGATTGTGCTCAAAAAGTCATCGCGCGTTATGGTCCGGTGCTCCGAAAAGCATGATGTTCGGCTATTTTTTTCCGATAAGATAGCTCGTGAATATCATTGTCAATTATCACGAATTTGAGTGAATTCGGCACGCTCTTCATACTGGTGGGGTAAAAAAGTAACCTTTACTTGGCAAATGTCCGAGTTGAGTTCGCAAAAATTTACACCTTAGGTTACATGGCATGCACATCAGTAGGTGGCAAAAACCCATCTACCGTTTTGACCTTTGACCGAATGATTCTAGGTGGCGTAGTTTTTTTATTATAATTCAATGACACGTTTTCTGGGACACCCTGTATATACAGAAAATTTCGTTTGTGTATTATTGACTGATTTATTTACAGGTGGTGGAAGATTAGGAAAAATCGTTCCAGGAGCAGCATATAAGGAATGCTGCCCTGCGACCGTTCGGTCATATTCAAAGATTTAGGGAAAAAAATTGTTCCAGGAGCAGCATTGCAAGCAGTACTACCCCGCGACCATTCGGCCGTATTTCAAGACACTGTTCACCGAGGCAAGCGGCGCAACAAAGCGCAAGATATGCAGGGTGTTTGCTCTAACGTGTCCAGAAATTACATTTAAAGCGCGCGATAAAAGAAAAGCGATTGGTACTTTTCTGCTACTTGAGTAAGAAACAGGTACTGCTTCACTAGTAGCACCTGCTTCTTAGTCAAGTAGCTGAAAAGTAGCGCTCGTTTCCCATTTATTGATCGCTTTAAATAAAATTTCTGGACAGGTTAGAGCAAACACCCTGTATACAGAATGTGTATATAGTTTTGTTGTTGTTTACTGATTTATTTTTCAAGTGGTAGAAGATCAGGAAAGATCGGTCCAGGAGCAGTACTGCAAGCAATGCTGCCCGCGACTGTTCTGTAGTATTCCACTATTTAGGAAAAAATTCATCCGTTCGTGCTGTGTAGAACTACACAGCAAAAAAAAAAAAAAAGAAGAGAAAAAGAAAACAAGCACTCGCAAATTATGGCAATGACGCCCAAGTAGGGTTTTGTGACCGCATTATAAAGGGGTGTAGGCATCCATTTCTTGTTACCTTTTGTCGCTTTTCAAGGAATTGCAAAATAAACATCGTGGAATCGAAATTTTCATCTATAGCTGCTCGGGATGATATTCAGGTTGAAAGCACGCTGAACAATCTAATATGCGAAAGAGAGTGAGAGCCAAATAAGGGTGTAAGCCTGAGAGAGACGCCGGCTAGCTGGTGATACATGACACTCAACAACTTAAAAATAACAACAACATGACACTAGAGCTAACATGGCCAACACGAATTTCGGGCGGTCGGAATTAACCGGAACCAGGATTGCCCTCTGCAAATTGTGTGAGGTCCCCCCATTTAATGTACACCAACAACAAAAAAAAATAAAAAGAAAGAAAAACTCTTAACCGTTCGATAAGGTCTAATTTGAGCATTCTACAGGTAACACCACCTAGGCGGAGGTGGGCCCTGTTTAAAATACTATTTCGGATAGGTTTTCTAATTACATTTTTTAAAACTCTGTCAGAACTCTTCAGTAAAGTATTCAGAATATAAAAGTGTGTTTTTGGTAAAAATACTGCTTTTTCACACTGAAAAGTGAAAAAAAAAAAAAAAATCTGTGCACGCTGAACTGTTCCATTATAATTTTTACAAAGAAAAAGAAGTTGCGTATCCTCAACTCATCAAGTATAGTTCGGCCTGTTCAATTAATGCGTTCGATATGCCTACTTTAAAAAAAAGGCTCTTTTCTTTAAAAGAAGAGAAACTTTCTCATAATTATAGTTCATTGTTTTACGTTGCGAGTGAACTATAACCGACAGCGCCGCAGCGGTCGATCGGGGAATGAATTTTCAAACTCGAGGGTTCTCCAACGCGCGCCACAAGTTGTACTTCAAACCGTATACTTGACGTTCCATGTGGCACACCACATGCCCGAGCAACTTGTGTTGTGCCCCCAAATTACTAGCGTCTTTCTCGGTCTTCTTCAGTGGTCGCGGGCGTGAAATTATGTGGGGGGACGCGAGCAAAGCGACCGTTACGAGGCCTAACCACTGCCTTCCCTATCCCCCTTGACAACCCTTTCCTGCGCATTCCATACGGGACCTGTATTCGTAAACGGATTCCCCAGCCCCCTCCCCCGCTAACATGAGGACCTACACTGTAAACTTTTTCACACCTTTAAAGGTGTGCGCTATGCACATTCAATATGGTTGCGTAACATTGCATCTCCAGGATGATATTTTACAAAATTCGGAAAGCATTACTAAAGATCAAGTGTCAGTGCAAATCTTGCTTTCATTATGTCTTGGATATCGTAGGTACGAGCTAATGCATATATGCATCGCTATCGATAATCGAGCACGCGCAAGTGTCTACAATACTGTTGAACAATGTTGAGATGTTGCAAGACTGAATTTTTGGAGGACAGACAACACTCGAGTAAAGAAAATTTGCGCGAAACCGTGCTCCATTATGATGTTACCAAAATTACACCTAAAAAGGCGTGCGCCATGCACGCTATTACACCTTTAAAGGTGTGAAAAGATTTAGAGTGTACAGTCAACTCCGCCATATAGTGCTGAGTGCTGATCCCGAGAAACATATTCCACCAGCACGCAGTATGGACGAAGTGAAACGTGTCATCTGTTTTCAAGACCGACATGCAGAGAGGAGACCCCCCCCCCCCCCCCCCCCCCCAGCCATGAATGTCACATTCTTGAAAGGAAGGCTGCAAGCGTCTTCTTTCCGCCTTCGAGAGAAAACGACGTTCCCTACTCATTGATCCGTGATCGTGGCAGCGCATTTGCAATGCAAATGGCGGATAAACCAATCGATGGGGCATTATCCCTGCGCTGCCAGTTGTTGGTTGAGAGAAGTCTCCGTACAGCAGCCACATACAAGGCACACTGGGTTGCGCATCATTTGGCCCGCGAGTTTGTTTGGATATGCAGAAAGACTTTTCGTTGCGAAATTGCAGCCAATTTAAATGTACGCCTGTATCGGAGCTTTCGAAATCATAGGCCGTGCCAAGCGGCATTAAGGAAGAGTGCTGCATATAGCTATAGGACACAGAGATCACTAGCGGGACTGGCGTAATCAGTGTGGAACAGTACTGAAAGCTCAATACTTCTTAAATTGTCGCTGTTATCTTCTCTTCCAAGTAGAATATAAAGAATCTTTACTGCACTTTCGTCGACGTTGCTAAGAGCGCAAAATCATGTTCGCTGGTCTGAATGCCTCGTGCGACAAGCGACGATACAGAACAATTTTAGTTTCAACAAATAGAGTTTCAATACTATAGATACATCACTGATAATTAGCATTAATAGAAAAAAGCATAACTGATATTTACGTAATGGCATTTCTGATCTAGGGTTATATCGTTACCTGCTACGCGTATATTTTACTTCACCATAAATGTGTGTTGACCACGATATGTTGTTAGGTGCCTATACTATGTCATATTTTTTCCGATAGCGATCTTCCCCCCCCCCCCATGTGTTGGTTTTAAAGTAATTATCACTCATGTACGGTACATCGTGCCCGTCCGTCATGTAATGGCTTCTAAATAAATAAACAAATAAATAATGATCCTTTCAAGGGAGACGCTGTAGCATTGGCACCGCAGCGCACGTGCGGCTATGGGTATTCTACAGATGTGATCAGATGGAGAGGGAACGATTCGAAACGATTCGAAACGATTCGAAACGATTCGAAAGATTCGTGGATTCGCAGAACCTTCATTGGATTCGGATTCGAAAAATTCTATTAATACTTCTTATCAGAAAAAAAAAACAATCAAAACACAGATTTGGCTCGTAAGCTATCACTTCCTTTCACGGTAGACTGTACCCTAAACTGCTCATCTTTCATTATGCTCCGCAAGCTCGACTGCATCCTCGTACACCCCGCAGTGGTTTTATAATCGGATTAGTGTTCCATTAGTGGGTAAGAGCTTAGGTAAATGGCAGCTAATTAAAAGAACAGGGCATTTCATGCGCTACGCAATCTCATTTACCTGTAAAGGACACATGTTTTTGCGTTGTAGACTTCGTTTCCCCGGGTAGTGTTTGTCGCTAATACGGAGGGAATCAAAGGGGTCGCCCTCTGCGATTGAAAAGTGAATCTGAAACTGATGATGATGATGATTAGGATTTTTATGGCGCATCGACAACTATGGCCATAAGAATCTGAAACTGGGGCCCATATATGTGACGTTCGCTACATTTCCGACTTAGGTTTTGCGCATTGTTGTTAAAAACGGAATTTCTGGATCCGTCAACGTGTTTCGAGGAGTCAATTTACGTGTGTTCGCATGAGGCGGAATGAGGAGACGATGATGATGATGATAATAATTGGGGGGGGGGGAACCCGAAATCCACCATTAAAAATAAACCGCTTAAAAATGCATGGTTAAAAATATATATTAAAAAAAATAAACCGCTTACTATCCCCGCTGAGAGATCACCGTCTAATCATCCACCATTAAAAATAAACTGTTTTGAAATCCCCTCACCATCTATAGCACGGGGGCGGATTGATTGCATTTTGCGTCGGGTTAGATCAGGTTACGTTAGGTTAGTTTCGGTTAGTTTTGGATAGTTTCGGATAGTTTCGGATAGTTTAGGCTAGTTTGGTCCTGTGAGGTTAGTTTAAGCCCCTTGCTTGCAGTTAATCTTCCTTTGGGCGGTGCAGACATAAGACTTGAGAGCCTGTTTCACTTCACTTTTTAAATATATATTTTTAAGCGTAGGATGGCCTTAGTAGCTAATGCGCCAGAAAAACCCAAATCAAATCAAATTAAGCGGAAGTTTTTGACGGTTTAGTATTAACGGTGGATAGTTACGCGGTTTACCTTGATCGTGAATTTATTTAAGCGTATGTTCTGGACGTTTAATTTTTAACGGTGGATACTTACGCGTTTATTATTGAGCGTTTATTTTTAACAGTTTCAAATACGCCACATCCGATGAAGATTTTTGTTGCAGAACCAGCAGAACGCGACGGAAAGTGATGAGGTAAGGGCGCGACAACTCAGAATGGTAATGTCTGAAAGTGTTTATCTTTTTATTTTTTTTTTTTTTTTGTCAGGTGTCTGTTTTCGGTGCTGCAAAAGTCAGCGCTCCACTAAGACAAGAACACTACTATACATAGTAGGTTGCCTTCCGAGGACGCAAGCTGGGACGACAACGCTTGGACTAGGAACTTGAACCTCACTCATCATCGGGGCAGGAGGAGGCGCACGCATGCACACATTGGGGGTGAAGGAAAGACGCGTCTTCTAAGAAGTGCAATGAACAAAATAAAGAAAAAAATGGCGTTCCTTCACGAATTTTTTGCGGGCGATCTATCCAACACGATTTTTGTTCTGAAAACGGCTACGATATTAGGTGACCGAAAGGAACAGATGTTCTCATTGGGACAACTTTGTAGCTTTTATAATTAAAAAGGACGGTGCCGGTAGAACTGGCTGCCAGGCACAGTAGCTCGTGGCAGCAGAGGCGCGTCGTCGTCGTCCACGGACCGCCACAGATGCGACGACCCCGCCACCTCCCTCTTTGTCGACCTTTTGCTGATTGGACGCTGTGGCTACGCGGCCGCGGTACTAACTTTATAACATTCTACGAATTTTTTTATTATTTCGATTCCGTGTTAGCGCCGCGAACCAACTGCGGCTATGAGCGGCGTATAGATGAGGACAGATGGAGAGAGGATAGTAGGAAGGAGTCGGGGGACAGGGGGTTTGTATGCGTCCTGGGCTGACTTCAACGGGATCTGTGCCGACATTCGTCTGGAAAGTCCGCCGGAATACCCAGGGGAAGACCTCAGAAGGGCACGGAGGTAGGATTGGAACCCACTACCTCCTAGTCTTCAGCACGACCTTGGCTATCAGCAACTAGAGTCACTAACTAAGCTACATATCAGAGCACCATCAACGAGGCAAGAGGGTGAGTTCGAGCCGCCATGTTGTTTCCGTTTGAGCTCCAGCCCCACGTCTGGTTTGGCAGTAGAAATATATGAAGATGAAGTTCGGCAGTGGAAGAAGACAGCACTTCGAAGAGCGCTCTATGGATGGCGCTGGAGGTCAAACGGAAACAATATGGCGCCCTTTTGCCTCAGTGTCGCTACTCTGAAGCGCACCTTATTTAGTGACTCTATCACCAACGGGCTAAATGGTTTAACCTGGCTTGGCCATGCCGCTGGTATACTACGAATCCGACTGACACAAAGACCTAGAAACACGCGAACTTCGGTCAGTAAATAACGACACACGCATAAACAAACATAGCCAAAAATAAAGGAAGACACACTTGAATTTGTTTAAGGCGCAGCGTCTTCTCGTCTCTTTTATCCACATTTTCCACGAGTAAAATGGAGAGTTCGCAGTTCCCTGCTCCGTTCCGATAACGCCGTATAAACCTCGCATAAAGCAGCAGCAGCAGCAGCCAAGCCGCCTCAATAATTTTACCTCCGCATAAAAACGGGCTCCATACACGGTAACATATTTTTAGTTGCGAGGCCGGCGTTGACATTCGGCGAAGCGAAAGTCTACGTTTCCTCCCGGCTTCTACGGATGTAGAAGAAATCCTTCCGGCCGAGTCGCATTTTTGCTTCTGGTCGAACCTAATCCTCGGGCGAACAGAAAATCCGGAAACGTGCCTAAGACGGATTTGGTCCCTCGCAGCTTCTCGATGGAATTGGTGGTGGACCATCGATCAAATTATATGGTGCTCGTTGTCAAGCTGCGGCCTTCTGAAAGCACCGGCTTTGGAGTAGGCGAGCGCGATGAGGATGTTATTCGCTGGAAATTATTGGGGGTACCTAGTCTGGAAGTTGATGTTTGTTTGTTTGTTGAAACATGACACGTTCATCCGGGGACGTATTTACCAGTACGTTAAGCCTAGAGTGTCCTAAGCCGCAAGCTGACCGCCATTTTCCCAGTATTTCCTGGTTTACGGCAGCGGTCATAAAGGTAGGAAACTCTAAGCTGGGCGCGTTCATCGTACCAGTGCTAAAAAAACCATTGTGGTGGGTTCGAAAGGACCAATTGATTGAGTCGATCAATGTGCATGATTCAACTACAATGAGTTCTAGAAATGCCGATGGTCCACTTACTGCGGCTGCACTTCTCCAAGCGCTTACTATTCTAAGAACAGTTGTCGTACGGCATATACGCAAATTTACCGTTACGCGTTACGCTTACACAACGACGTTATGCACAATGTTTGCTGCTGCTGATGATGATTTGGGTTTTTTTGGCGCAAAAGCTACTAGGGCTGCACAATGTTAGTGTCGCGCGCTTCCTCATTTGTTAAAGTCATGACGCGTTATTCTTGGTTGCATCTATACTGACGGCCGGAAGACACCCTGTAGGTGTCGATGCAGGAACGAAGGTTGTCATTGCGAGTAGTATGAGAGGCGGATCTGGGGAAGGGGGAGGTTCGGATGTCCTGACTCCCCCCTCAATTTCTGCCGTTGCATAGAGTTCCAATTGACATTAGGTATAGTGTGGTATGGTGCTGTTCAAGACCGGACCACTCCCAGAAAAATCCTAGATCTGCCTCTGCCGGCATTCCAAGTTTCGCAATCTCTTCGGCGAAGGTTTAGCTGATGATGATGATTCAGGTTTTCTTGGCGCATAAGCAACGAAGGCCATAATGCGCCAAGACAATGGTGAGGAAAGTACTAGTTAAAAGTATAGTGGTTCAGTTAAGATAAAGCTTTACAGTTAGAGTATCAAAGGACATAAAAATCAAATAGCTAAAACTACAATGTGTTTAAAAGACCAATGTCTTCAAAGAAGCTAAAAACCCGATCAAATGGTAGAAGAGCCTCATCACCCAGCAAAAGGGTTTAGGTTGAGCGCAAAAAAATAACGCTACACTATACTGTATGAGGCTCACAAAACGCACAAGAGAGGCGCTATCTGAAAGGCCGCTTCTTATTTCTGTAGCGAATGATGACCTGAATGTCATCAGTATCAACGACGAGTTCAAGTGACTTCGAAAATATGTTTCCACTATTTTTTCAACAATGTAGATCGGTGAAATAAATACAAAAAAAAAAGGTGTTGTAGAGTTTGTGTCCTCTTTCTTAGTTCCGATGTCACCCGCGATATGTTACTATGTAAAAAAAAATTTTTAAAAATAAAGAATGAAAGAAACAACTGAAAAGGACTCGCACAAAAAAGCCACTTTACCAGCTTCGAAGAATTCCAGTACTGCAAAGCTCGCCTTCAGAAAACTGGGACGAGAAATGTAACTAAAAAAGAGTAAGACGACCCAAGGAAGAAAAACAAAACAAAACAAGTAATACGTTCGATTTCGGTCCAGTCGAGTCAAAATCTGAGGCACGCGTGCTGATCGAGCGAAGTCTCGAGAATTTTCTTCCAGAAAAGTCGGGCATCCATTTGAAACGAGTGGCGGCCAGCATTCGTGGAATCCCACCTCACATATCCAAGCTCGAGGGAAGACGGATGCCCAGCCATCGCTTGGCCGGATTGTGCTGGACGCCGGGCGGCCACCCTCATCCGTCAGGCTCGCATTTCGCGGCTAGACGGGACGATCTTGACTCCACCGTTGAACTCTCTCTCCCTCTCTCTCTGTCTCTCTCTCTCACACTCGCTTGGAACGCCGATGCCAGCCAAGCAGGCACTTAGAGGTCCGCAGACGAATGACACCCGATCTTCCACAAAACGGTTGTTTCTGCGGCGCTTTATTTATTTATCGAGGTGGACTCGTTATCGGTGGAAGAAAATGTTGTTGTTCTGGAAAGATGCAGACAAGTCGATATTTTTTCACGAGAGGCACGGGAGAAATGGTATCGACCCCCCTGGGATGCTCCTTTTTGTCGCCCTTTGCTGTCTGTCGGTATTAAAGGAACTGTAAAGTGAAATATAACTACATTGTCTCAAGCATGGGCGTTCCCAGGATTTTTTCCAAAGGGGAACAAAGCGCTTCTGGGGGTGTGGAACAAGAGTGCAAACCCCCATCCCCTACCACATCTTTTTCTGGAGGCGGACGTTGCTGCTGCTGATGATGATGATTCGTGTTTTAATGGCGCAGCGGTAACTACGACCATAAGGAGGCGGACGTTGGGCACTGTGTGGGTGTTCAGAGGTTCCTATTGGGACATCCGGGAATAATAATCATTACGACCTATGAGTAAAGAGTGCACTATTTTCACAAGCGACCTTGGAGTTCTAGAGGGGGGGGGGGCACGGCCCCCTTGCCCCCCTCTCGGTACGGCCATAGTTTCAAGGTACCATCACGTAGAACTTGGCTGTGTGATCACACACACACACAAACACACATGTCATCACCTCTCTGTTCTGCATATATACTTTTCGCACTAAGTCATTTTGAACACTTTTAGAAACTGAAAGGTGGCGACCCTAAACGTTCGCAAAGAACGAAGTTGAAGTCGGCCCCGGATTGGCGGACAGACACCACGTGATATTGAAGTATACAATGCAACGCATTTGAGACAATTTATTATCTACCATGAGACTCTTCCTTTTCTTCTTTTTTTTTGAAGAACAAGAGCAACTCTTGCGAAGTTCGGTTGAAACTGTTAACGGTTGTAACAGGCGAGTTCCGTGCCTGCGAGTGCGAGGTGATCTGCGCCATATGTTGGCCTTTATCTCTCTCTGCGTCGTCTGCTCGCTGTATTTCTGCTGTCTGCAACACCTCTCATCCAAGTGACTTAAACGAATGACTCGTTTGCGTTCTTGTGTTCCGGAATACACAAACCGTCCACCTTCGCAATGAAATGCGTACTGCACTCGCGAGAAACGCGCGGTCTCGCCTCGTCTAGTTGCTTGCGTTCTCAATATATGGCGCGCGAGTCGCGTCAGGGTTGGGGCGCTTCTGGAATCCGCTAGCTTCTTTTGCGCTGAAATCTTTGAAATTCGATCGCTCAAAAAGTGTTCAACAAACAACAGAACTATTATGTATCTGACGCGTGCAAGTTACAAGCTTTCAAAAAAAAAACATAAAGCTCCTACAGGACTGCCATTCACTTTACAGTTCCTCTAATTTTTGGAAGCTTCTATCATTCTTTTATACACTGCTATACAGGCTCCCATTTTCCATCACGTTACGCTATGTACGTATTTCAACCTCCCCAATATGCTTAATCGAAAACGTCGATAAGACTTTATAAACCTACTAATTTTCAATTATGCTGTTTCATTTAATAAAATACTAATACGTCTTTTGTTCTCTTTACTGTAACCTCCACGCGGGAGTCATTTACTGATTACTTTTCTGTATTTTGTGTGTTTTGTCTATGTAGTGAATAGACAGGTTTCAGATTTGATTCGGGTTTTAGTGGCGCATCAGCTACTAAGGCCATAATGCTCCAATTACCACTGGAGACTAGCTAGTCAAAGCACGTGCAGGACTAAGATTGGAGTAACTGTTACATTAGTATTCAAACTCACAGATCTTTTAAAAACCCAGTATCTTTAAAACACCTATACAAGTTCTCAAAAGGAACAAAACTGTCATCACCCAGCAGAAGCATTGGGTGGAGTGGTAAAAAGTTTATATAAAAGGGAGCAAAGTGATGTTGAAGTGAATAGGTAGGTACAACAACAATAAATGATGACGATGAGATGGAGTGTTTCACCGCGGTGGTGTGATACCCTACCCAATTGCACGTGGAACATTATGTGAAGGTGATGAAGGAAGGATGAAAATACGAGAAAGAACTAAAGCGTCTGGAGCAATCCAGTATGGACGACAGGAAGTCCATGAACAGGTGAAGAATCCGACGGTGGAGCACAGGATCTTCATAGGGGCCAATGAGTGCAGCTAAGGTGAGCGGCGCCTGGCTGATGAGGTCAAGCTCACCGCACAATCCGCCTTTGCGGGCAGTAGAGTGCACATTCCATAAGAATGTGCTGTGCGGTCGCCACGACACCGCAGGTGGAACAGAGGCCTGTGTCAATAGGTAGGCGGTAGAAAAGAAATTAGATATGGAAAACAGTAGTAGGGAAAGTAAGTTGAACTATTAAGACAGAGAAGTAAGTTAGGGGGAGGTTGGTTAACAGGGGAGTGTCCACGTTGTCGATGGGGCTCCGCCATATTCAGGACAAAAACTTACAATGATCTCTTAGTGCTTTTAAATGTTAACGAACGAAGGAGGTGGTAAGAATAGAGTTCGAACGGCAAGGAGTATCCAGTTTTATTAATGAGCTTTCGTGCAGAATCTTCATTTAATCAGGTGAAAAAATTGACCACGCAGTGGAATACACATATAGTAAACAATGAAAGAGAACACAAAAAATAACAAAAAATCGTAAAATGACGAAAGGGATAAGACACGACGCACAACAACAAGGTGATGACAATGACAACGATGATTCCGCTTGTTTTGGCTCAAGAGCAACTGTGACCATAATGCGCCAAGCTATGGTTGATGTGCATAACAACAGCAAAAGCTCACACAGGGAGTATGGTAGGGGTCGGACGGGGGGGGGGGGGGCACGTATAGTCAAATGACGTCATGATCGGGAAGGTCGCACCAGCCGGAAGTTTTACCACCAGGTCCAGAATGCTATTCAGTGAAATGCACAGGTGATGTCATAATGTGTGATGAACATATATGCGTACGCCGTATATATGAGACAATGGGTACATAAGTGAGACTTTGAAAGACGTTTATAGGGGAAATTATAGAACGTCAGTAATGTGTTGTTGATTTAAAAAGGGGTGGGTAATTAGTTCATGCAAAAGCGCAGTTACCAGCACACGCTTCGGTGGAAGCTCCTACTTCTTCGGAAGAAGAGTCAATGACCCACACGTCGTAGCTTATATTGGCTTATTATATCGCTGCCTTTGTATAGCACAGTGAACCCTGGTTAATACGACCCCCGATAATCTGACATACGCGCTTTAGGACCATACTCCTGGGGATGCAGTGAATCCTCTGCAAGTCCCCCCGTTAATATGACAATTCCGCATTATGACCAAACTTTTCGGGAACGACCATGGTCATAATAACGAGTGTTCATTGTATATAGTTGTGTCGCAGTCGATTTCTCGTGGACGCGTTCTTTACGTTGTACCGCCATTACGGGACTGTATGCAACATATGAACGACAAATAAGTAAATAAAAGTACAACGAAAAGAAAGGAGGAATGCGCTTGAGCAAACAAGACGGGAGAAACTTGTTAAAATACGACTGGAACGTAAAATGTCAATGCTAGCCTTGCACTTGCGGACACATTGAAACATTTAAAAGAAAATTATGGCGCTCATGAGCCCGTGACCTTACATAATCAGCAGCATAATTTCATGCGAGGATCTGCTCAGTCGTGCATACGATAGGCCCGCTTTGTAAGCGCTTCAATTATGCAAGCACCCCACGTGCACTGCGGCGCAGTACCACATGCCGGCAAAGCATATTTTCAACTTATGAATAGCTGACGTCGCACTCTTTTTAGATGGCTCTCACACGCTGTTACATGAATCTTGATATAATGAAAGCATGTCCCATGTCAAGTACCATAGTAAAGGTTCGTAAGTCGCGGAGGTTTCAAATAATGCTTGCTTGACATCGTTTGTGATTTCAGCGCGACGTGCTATGTGACATCATGCAAGACAGCTGCGCATTGGCGGTGCAAATCTCTCCAATCATATTAGAGCGGATGACCCGAGTTGTAATGTTTCAACTGGCTGTAGGTTGGTTCGTTGGAAGGGGTCTTATTGCCCGGTCGTGTGCGTACCCATATAACCCCACGTTTGTATAGTTCTGTTTCTGTGGGCCAGGTGGCGCGAGTGAGCAGCAACGTCATAGCAAATATGGAACGTGCGGTAGCATACGACGTGACACTTTCAAATACATAGTCTCGAGTTGTTCCGCACTTGGCAAGATGCACCGCTTTTTCTGTGGATTCCTTACAGGTTTTGACGCATACCGCTTGAACCACCACACAGGGCCCGCTGACGGAACTCCCTACTGTTTGGATCCGTGGCCGCTTGGGCACGAAATGGCGCTGTGCAAACTTTGCTGCAACAGTCATCCGCAGTCGCAAAAGAGAACTTCAGCACATAGCACGGTGAAGGCCAACAGTTGCACAGAATTATATCGTTACCACTCCTGATTTGTGCAAAGCGTGAGGCGTACGCCTTTTTGTGTCAGTCCCATCACCACCACTACCGCCTTGTGACAATTATGAGGCCAACAATGGGAAGGCAGTCACGTCACCACCACCGGGTGTAGAGGGCATCGGGTGCGCTTGGTTCATTTCATAGGGAACCGACATGTTTGAGTTTTTTTTTTTTAAGTCGGAAAGCAGGAGTTCAATCGTGTGTGTCCTCCGTCCAAAGAAACACTGTAATACAGAGGACAGCTGATGATGATGATGATTGCAGTTTTTATGGCGCGCGAGCAAATAAGGCTATAGTGCGCCAAAACAGACAGAAGACAGCGCTAAGAACAGACGACCACTCAGAAGACGTAGACGGGACTTCTTCTGAGTGGTCGTCTGTTCTTACCGCAAATCTTCTGTACCGCAATGCACCAACTAGCCCGACAACGTATACTGCTCAGAAACACTGCAAAACCCTTAGTGTTCGCGCATCCCTAATTTTCGAGATTTTAGGGGCGCGCGAAAATTTCGAACAAGAATCTGTGCTTGGAATACAATCGCAAACTTCATTTTCACTATGAAAGGTGAAAGTCACTGAAAAGGGTAGCCAGCTGTAGGACTCGAACCCACATCTTCTGGATTACCGATCCAGGGCTCTACCAATTGAGCTAAGCTAACACGCCTTGTATGTGAGTTGTTCCAGCCTCAGAACATCAGTTCTCTCATGTTCATTTTCACTAGTTGGTTGCTAGTAAGCATTTGAACTGGCTTAGCCACTCAGTCATGTGCAAAGCTCCCAGAATTAAATTTAGCTACGGTACAAGGCCAACCTCCGGTGTATCACAAAGTACAAACTTCGAAGTTTAGCATTTAGATTCTGGATATTGTTTAACTACTGCGTAACGAGTTCAAATTTATTTTGGTACTTTGACACCCCAAACAACATGTCGCTGTCGTACACTTTTCGTCATCATTCTTGTGCGTCGTGAATAAATTGTTTTTAACAAGATAGGTCGTGATAGATGAACAGACGCAACACACATGTACACGCATGTACTTGTGGCCAAAGTTGCCTTTGCGCCATTAAAATCCTAATCATCATCATCATCAGCAGCAGCATGTACTTGTTGCCGGAAACCGTCGCGGGAAGTCGTTACTGTAAACGGAAACGAAAATTGTGCGCCACGTCAGTAAGGCAGGCCCAGAACCAAGATCAATCTTCTCGACTGCTTCCGGAAGAGGAAACCTACAACAATTCGTTACCCCTCCTTGCAACGCTAGCATCGTAAACGCGCAGCATAGAAACCACAAGGAAAGAGATTAAAAGAGAAGCTGGGAGGGGAGGTGAACAAGAGGGAAGAGCAAAGAAGATGAACGGAGGAGTTTTCCAGCTCATCGGCAAAGGGGCAGGTCGGCCACATTGTAGCGGTACCCTACCGGATATGAGCCCGAAAAAGCTCTAGTACTGATATATCCAAGCCGATCCATGCTGTAGACGCACGCGATCTATTTCGTACTTCTCGACTATAGACTACCCTGAAATGCTATTGTCACAGCAGGACGGTTTTGACTGCAAGACGTCCCTGCGCCTGTGGAAACCTTACGTTGCGTACAACCACGCAATTCTTATCAAGTATCGCCTAATGTACCGTATTTTCACGCGTATTAGCCGCGGCTTATGCGCGATTTTTTTTTCTCACGGGCGCCCTGCGGCTTATCCACCGGTGCGGCTTATCTGATGACTATTTTTTCCTGGTATTTTCCCCATACGCCGATTTTAACGAAAGGGCCGACAGTGTCTCTGGAACAGCACTGCCCTGCCGATGCATGAACAGTGCGTAACAGGGACGGGTCCACATTCGAGTAGATTGATCTTCCTGGTGCATTCCCCCAAGCAGCTTTAAGGAAAGTGGTGACAGTGATTCACGTCTTCTGGAAGATCACTGACCCATCAGTCCACGAAAAACACCCGACAAGGGCACAATCCGATCTTGGTAGAACTCCAGAACTGACCTCCTCTGTTGTACACTGTGCCGATCCCGGAGTATGGACCACAGGGTTTATGGCCTTCTCTATGGTCTCCTTTGTCGCACAAATCAGTCGTCTCCTATTGCCCGCGGCTTATCTGCGGCTGCGGCTTATCTGCAAGAAAATTTTAAAAACGTCCCAAAAAACGCGTCCTGCGGCTTATCTGCGGTGCGGCTTATACGCCTGAAATTACGGTAAATATGTCTGAATATAAACATCGTGACTATGGTTGACTATGTTGACTAATAATAATAATTGGGATGTTGACTATTTGACTATGGTATGGTTCATTCATGGGTGCGTGGGGCTAGTCTTCGTCGGAACCTGATGCTGCAACTGGAGTTCGTACACGTGCGATACAAATATGCATCAAGGTACTCATCAAGGTACTCAGGTACTCATCATGGTAGTTCAAGCCAGTTATAGTGAAGACATACCCTGGTGTGCTCCGATTCACACTGGCGACAGCCACTTACAAATACCCCAAAAACATGGAACTGAAATGTCAGGCGTATTTACTTTGACATGTTGTGATGGTAAAGAACCATAAATAACCGCAACAGGGGGCAAATTAACTCCACCCCCCCCAGTAAATAAATATATAGTATAACAATTGCAACGCAACAAAATATAGCGCAAACCGCACCCTGAAAGTGAATGAAGTAAAAGAGAGGGGTGGCAAAAAACAAAACTTAAAGATGACACAGCTGTCCGAGTGTGCCAAACATTTTTTTTTTATGCATTGGTACGAGCAACTCATTGCTGCTAGTTTTTCTTATCACTTCACATTCTTGCAATTTTTGAGGACTGCATGGTGTGTGCTCTAATGCACACTAATGCACTAATTGCACTAATGGACCTGTTTCACATACGCATCGTACCCTTGCGGCTCTCCAGTGAACCACGCTCGGCGCGAGCCAAAACAAATCCAAAGGACCAAACACAACAAACACAAAGGACCAAAACCGGTCCGGAGTGGGACCGACGAGCTCGCGCCGTTCGTGCTGTTCCCACTTCTGTCGTCAGAGCCATTTATAGAGAGAGTTTGGCCATTAGGAGGAGCCTAACTTGAACCGCGTCATGCAACGTCACGGCTGAACGACCTCCCTCTCCGCGCTCTGTTGTTGTCCAGCCGTCAACCTGTCGCCGACGCCATGTTGATGCAAAGCGTTGGTCACGATGCAAGGGGGAAGACACGTGCGTACCGCGCCCTTCGAGACCCCTTCGTCCTTGGATCCTTTCAGTTTGGTAACAAAGCTCCCATTTCACAGGCGCTTGTGGATGATAAGCCGGCGACCCTGGTAGATTACATTGAGCGCGACAAAAGTACAAGTCGACCAGCCGGTGAACTGCATCAAGATGGCGCCTACCTGCTGGCTGATAAGCGGATTTCGCTTGGATTCAGGCTTTTTGGGCGGTGCAAACCGATTCTGACGTCAAAACAGGCTCCGCCCGTGAAGCGGCAAAAGATCAAAAGATGGCCAAACTCTCTCTATATACGGCTCTGTCTGTCGTCCACATACTGCGCCATCTAGCGAATACGGAGATAACCCTCTCCGGCGTCTCAAGGTCATACGCATGCGCATAGCACGTTGTGAGAAAGGTCCATTGCTGCACTCTTCAACCGAACTTCACCACACAGGACGCTGACGGCCAGCCACGCTATCACTCCTCATTTGTGGAAACCGCAGGGAGTACGCCTTTTTGCGACAATTAACGTTACTGCGTAGGTGTCACAAAACGGCGTACTCCTCAAGTTTTCAACATATCAGGGATGAGAACGATGTCACTCAGGATGGTATGGTTGTCCAGGCGCGTGCTACGCGGTGAAGCTCTGTTTTAGCTTTTCTGTTTCTTTCCTGTTTTAGCCCGGTGTAGTTCAAGTACGTGTCTCACCAGTGTAGTAGGCTAGCCCTCTGTTACGAAGTCATTTGTACGACACGCTACATAGCACACAATTGAAGCCCAAACTCCTCATATAATTTCAGATAATAATTAATAATAATATACATAAAAAATAACAAATAATAACTAATACATGATCATGAGGCAAAGAATGCAGTGTGACATATAAAAATTTGTTTGTGAAAGAACTATAAACGATAAAATATTTGTATATTATCAGTTTGCACGTAACTGGATTAATCCATATGTAACAGTCCTTATGGTACACATCAACCTTTTGTCACTATATTCATTTTTCTGTGTGGTGCATCGTAGTCACCCATACAGCTAGCATTGCAAGACTTGAGAGAGATTTTATTAATGTGGTATCCTGGCTGCTCTGTGATAAGCCAATCATTTTTCTGCAAGCCAGCGAATTTCCAGTATTGTTTATCCTATCATGCATACACATCTCTGCATTGTAATTCGGACAGAAACACATCAACGTAGTCATTCATAGGACGTGTCATCCGGTATCTTTGTGAATCATCCTGTGGCCCATCCAGTCCATCAGGTCCACGAGCTCCCTAGTTCCGGAGACGAGGTATGCAATGATTGCAAAAAAAAGAAAAAGAAAGGACACCAACGCACACAAAGGCAAAAGGCGTAACTTAACGCGCTAGAACATCCTGCCCATGTTCTGCGCGACGAGGAAACACTTGGTGTTTACGCCCGCTTCGTCAGTCGGCCTGTCCATCATACCTCCGAGATATCTGTGCGACTTCCCCATCCACGAATGTTGACGGTCAATCAGCCCATCGCACATGAGACTATCCCTAGCGCTGCTGTTGGCTACATGTCAACTTACCCTGGACCACATTCACGCCTTCCATATAACCACAGAACGGACATGTACACTGACGGGTTTGTGCAGCACGGTGCCTTGTCAGTGCCGTACTATGTCCCTAGCGAAGACTTCGAGCATGCGTCCCTGCTTCCCTATGAAACACCGTCTGTAGAACCTGGGCTGTACGCTATTCTTGACCCCTTGATGCATACGTCTACTTCTCCGCCTAGACCTTAGGAGTCTGGACGGTACTTACTGACAAAAAAGCAGTCCTAGCTATCGTGGTACCTTTATTTTGTGGTATGAAGCTCGACCAAAGGCCAGGAGACATGATTAAGACTTGAGACGTACACTGGTTTAGCATAACATGACAAGTTTACTGCAACGTCTCGACGCCCCCATGCGGGCATCATCAGACTGAAAACTAACGGTACCGTCTGTTTTCCGTCTGATGATCAAGTCCACGTGGGCGTCGAAACGTTACGGTAATATTCTTATGTTATGTTACAGCAGCACGGAAGGCACTTGAAAGTTGAAACATATACCTTCTTACCGCGTCATATGAGCATCTACCTTCAGGACCCGTCACGCGAAATATTTTATTTGGGAAGTGTGAATTTACTGAGAAAATTGGTAATGATGATGATAATTGGAGGTTTTTGGCACAAAAGGCTGAGAAAATTGCTTTGAGAGAGAGAGCGCAGCGGCGACGACCTCGCCCAGCGGCTCCTCGCGGCTCGTGACGTCAGGTGGCAGAGCGTTTTTCATTGGCCACCGAGAATCGTCTGTTAGCGCGGACGACCAATCGAGACGCGGGACGGGCGGCACTGCAAAAAGAAAGAAAGGAAAAAGAACGCGCTCGCCTCAGTACTGGCAAGGCACAGACGTTGCAGACTGGCAGCCGAGGGGAGCAGGTTTTCTTGCCCGCGACATTGAAAGCTCTCTTGCGCTGCAGTATTACACCCTACACTCACAGGTTTTTGTGCGAATGTGTGCCACAGGGCTTATAGTTCTCCCGACATATTTGTTCTCGAGTCTTTCCATGCTCAATATACGTCTCATTTCTTCATCTTCTAGTATCTTTACATTTGTATTCTCTGTCAAGATGATCTGCGATGTCCATTTGATGATCCTCCTGTCTAAAATGACCACCTGTCCTTGAGCCACACTGTGTGGTTTCAGTGGGTCCCGAGTCAAAATAGGCCTGCCCACGACAATATACGCGTTACGTTGGAGCCGATGGGTGGTAGGTACATCTCGACATCCGTCTGCCGTCTGCAGCAATGCCGCTTCCTCACTGTCAGCGCGAAGATCTTTGTCCAGGACGTTGCCACGACCAACGCCTTCTTCGGGGTCCATAGATACAATGATGAATTATATAGCCTGCTGGTCAGGACACAGGGTGAGCCTCCAGTGGGTTCCGGCTGACTGTGGCTTCGGGAATGAGCAGGCTGACGGCGCCGCAGGAGCACCTCTTACGTCTAGTAGCTGGGGGAGTGTTGCACAGGTGAGTGGTGAATGTCGTTGCATTCATCTACGGTGGTGGTGGTGGTGGTGATGGTGAAAGGGCTTGCCGTTGTCGGCCTCACGTATGTGGGCAACGTCACGACTGACGCCCTGGGGAAATGTGCGTCCTGGGCCGACTTCTAGGGGAACTGTGCCGACATATGTCTGAAAGCGTCTGAGGAAAACCCAGGAAAAACCCCAGACAGCACAGCCGGCACCGGGATTCGAACCCGGGTACCTCCCAGTCTCGACGTGCATTCATCTACAATTAATGCTAACCCTTGGCTACCGCCAGTGGGTAACGGACATAGTTTCAACATCGATGCCTGCAAGAGTTGATCCCACGTTCGCTTTTCGCATGCCATGAAATATATCTCGTCAGGACGCTAGTTTAATTCGTCGATTGCGAGTCAATATTGCTTTCACTGCTCCTTTCGAAGACACCGTCACTGTGGTGACTCGGGAAACATAATGAACGCATCCTACTGCATTACCTCCGCTACCAAGCTAGACACTGGACATCTCCCTATGAAAAAATTATTTCGTCCACTCAAAGTAGTCAATCAACGCTCCGCCGTGTGTATGTAGTTGAAAGCTTAATGGCGCAAGGGCAACTAAGGCCAAAAACCGCCAAATCAATGACGAATGTGATTTTGATTTGATTTTGATTCGGGTTTTATTGGCGCATCAGCTACAAAGGCCATAATGCGCCAAATACCACTGAAGACTAGTTAGTTAAAAGGTACGTGTGTAGGACTAAAATGTGAGTAACTGTGCATTAGTATTTAAAATCACAGATGCTTTAAAAACCCAGTATCTTTAAAAAACCTACATACGTTTTCAAAAGGAACAAAGCTGTCATCACCCAGCAGAAGCATTGGGTGGAGGGGCAAGAAGGTTCTATAAAAAGGAGCAAAATGATGTTGACGAAGATGTTGGTGCGCTGGACACGTGATCAGGATGTGAATGATTGAAAGCTGTTCCCCACAGTGGTTGCAAATGACGAATGTGAGCTGAAGGACGCTCCGCCGTAAATGCACGACTAACCTTTCTCAACAACGTAGGACTTCGATCATCACTGTTGAGGCGCATCATCACAAAAGTTTCACAAAATCACCTCGAGCAATGCGGTAGAGTATCGCCTGTGGCGACAACAGACACCAATCATACCCATGACGCTGATTCGGGTTTTCCTGGCGCACGAGCGACGAAGGCCATAACAAACATAATCACCAAAATAAATTTGTTGTTGCTTTTGGAATGAGGACAGTAATGAGACTAATTACACCGTACGCCGCAGTTACAGCAACGTTCAGATACTCTTATCAGACGTGCCTGCATAAGAACAGGCCATGTCACAAAACCTAACAGTTGCGTCTCTTTAAAAAAAAAAATGCGACAGCACTGGCGCAAGCATTGCCCCTCGACTGCCTGCCTCGCGGGGGCGATAAATAATCCACGTGGCTCCACTTATCACCGCAAATTGATTCTACGTTTTGCTAGGAAACTATTGGGTGGGTGTCCCCAGGTGCGTACAAACTTCCCCGCGATCGTTCGTAATGACCCAGGCGTTGATTACTTCAAACGAGTTCCCGATGATCACTCTCACTGAATGCATTCGGGACTAAATTGTTCCGGGCTATTGGAAAAGTCGAGCGGCGTTGCTCGGAAAGCCCCAGCTGAACTTCGTCTCCGAGCAGCCCGATGGAGTGATTTGAAGGCGTTTTGAAAGGGAATGGTGTGTTGCGGTTGTTAAGCGGTATGGGGCAGTTTCTGAATATAAATCGGCATAATCGGAAGCACCGCATATCTTGAACTTTTGGCGCAATCACTCGGGCGCGAAAAGGGGTCGGCAGACACAAGTAAGTAAATAGTGTAAATAATCACAACCAATTTTTCAGTCGAATTTTGCCTGATATGTGTACATACGAACGGTAGATTGTACATACTTTTAGCAGTGTGACATTCTTGTAACGATAGTTCACACGCAGAACATCTACGTTGTTATGGTGTTACTTACAAGCAAAGTGTAACTTGAGAAGTAACTTGTGTACTTAGATAATTATGTTAAATAAAATATTCTGATCAGTAAGTAAATCAATGACACAATGGATGAATTAATGGCTACAATGAGCCAACAATGAGAGGAAATGCGAATTTCTGGATTCGTGGTAGATGTTTTGCAGTTTGAGGCTCCGCGAAACGCAGGTAATGACAATAAAAAAATACTAATATTTTGGAAATAATGCTGCAAGGTGTTCTCCCGTACATGTGTTTGTATTCTACCTTTTCTTCCTGTTTCTTTTCTTTTCTTTTTTTCAGGGAGTGCAGTTAGTGAAGCAAGCATGGATTGACAATAACGAGGTTCGAATGCAGTCCAACCACAACGCTGCTTAAAGATGCTTCGTTCGCTTGTTTTCCTTTTTTTCTCACGCTACTCCCGTAGTCTTTGTGCTGCCGTCATCGAACGAAATTGGACGTAGAAAGTGCACACAAGGACGAATGTCGGTTTCCTTATTGACATTCCACCGCTCCTTTCAGCATTAGCCAATATGAAACGTCCTAAATGACGGTACAACGTTGAGCCGGTACGTGCAAGGAGGAAAATGTACACAACAAACAAAACCATGCTTAGGCACAACCAGGGAAAGGTAACGGTAATGGTAACGGAGACAGAAACGGTATATTACCGAAATTGGAGATGGTAACGATAACGGAAACGGAAACGCATACCACGGTCCTCCATTACCGGAAACAGGAACGGAAACGAATTTGTCGTCCGGTATTGAATTCGGGTAATGGCTATTCCTGTTGTGCGATGACAGTTGAGTGACTTTTCATATTTTCTTTTTGTATTTTGATGACTCAATTCCGTGTAATGCTCTAAATACCACACGAGAGCGTGGAAAGAAAGCGCAATATTGGATGTCGAAGGCGCATCCGTCGCTAACCTCGTCCCACCGTCCTCATAACTCCATGACATCAACACATGACTCAACTCCACCATATATAGCACGAGGGTGACAGCCTACGATTTTTAGTTACTCATTTTGTATTTTTTTTCTTCATTTCGCCGTGGCCATGCCGGTACTATTTACTACCGAGAGCGTCAGTTTATAAATACGGCATTGGATGAAGGTTACGCCCATCTGGAGTTGCTGGACTCCGTGTGACTGAAGGCTGAAGACATGTTCCTACATTCTTTTATTTATTTTTTAATCTTGCAAGATGCGCGCATCCCAACGACCATTTTAGAAAAGCAAGCGCCACCTGTGGTACGCAAGGGCTCATGGGAACTTAGAGCGCCTTCAAGCATTACGATACGGCCAGAGGCGGAGGCAGAAGAAGAACAACAACATTCCCGGTGTGCGCAGCCACAGCGTCAGCCGATATGAAGCATATCCGAAGCAGACGACGGAGCAGTGTCCCTCAAAGTTCCCATGCTGCCTTGCGCCACGCGCTTGATGGCGCGCGCATCTTTTTAAAATCGTCCATTACTTGTGTAGTGTGCACGCGTGACTCCGAAGCAGCACTTGGGCAAAACAGGGTGCTGAGAGAGCCGGAAGGGCCGTCCTCCCGCAGCTCTGTAACAACCGTTCCATTACCGGAAACAGTAACGGAAACATACCGGACACGAAATTGAAAGACCGGTATCAGAAACGGATAACGGAAACGAAAAATATAGCAGTAACGAAAATGGAAACGGTGACCAAGATATGTTCGTTATCCTTCCCTGGGCACAAAGCGCGAACTTTGGCTTCTGACGCGATTCGAGCACCTGGTGACGGGATACGGAGCCAGTCGCACAAACCCCCGCACGCTGTACTGAAATTTCAAGGAAATACAAGTGGCTATGGCAGGTGTGCTATCTGTCCGTTTCTTCATTTCACAGATCTGCCCACAAAAAAAAAAGAAAAAAGAAAGAAAGAAGAAGCAGAAGAAGAAAAAGTAGACGGCCTTGATCTACCTCTCCATTCCTGTATTATTATTATTATTATTATTATTCCTATGCACTCACTCTTTTAGTACATTGTGCTGCTTTGGCGCTATCTGTCTGAAGGGGAAGGCATAGTATACACACAGAGGAAAAGATAAGAGAATAAGGTTGATAAGTATATGCTTGCACTGGTTCGCCCAGGGATTCTAGAACTTCTGCTGCTTAATTTAAGCACATCACATATTCGTACCTTGTCACGGAATAAGCGAAGAGCAACAGAACTTAAAAGGAAAATGAGTACGCAAAGCAAGACAATAATGAAGAATCTGCTATCGCAAAACGTTGAATTTTTTTTTTTTTACTTTCGTATTTATTTCCAAAGGAAAAGGGAGGTGCAGCTTGACAGCAACCGTACCCCCAGATACCAGGGTAACAGCAACAGAAAACACTCTGTACAAATCAATAGCCTGTCAATCTACGCAACAAGCATTAAAAATATAATGGCAATGCACCACACGCTGCGCGCGCACATTTTGTACACAGTCTTATTGAAACAGAACTGCATCTGTAATAAATAAAAAAAGAGAAATGTTTAAGCGTAATATCCTGACCTACTTCACCCCTGTGGCAAAGTATTTCTTTAGTTCTCTCGGTGGCATTACAGATATGGCTGACCCGGCGTAAAGGTATGTATTTAATATGCGTGGAATATTGTAAAGTAACATCTGTTTTCCGTATTCAGTTCTGACTGTTGGGGTAACCCACCTGCATTCTTGTCGCGTGTTATATGTTGTAGATGTTTCTCGTACATCTGCTAACCTATTGACATAAGAAATAAATACATCGCCCGAGAAGCGAATTTTTTTAGTAAGAAGAAAATTATAAAGGTCGCGAACACGTACTAGTCTGAATTCATTATAAAGTGGTTCTGTAAGCGCAGTGTAAGCAACATTCGCAACACAACGAATAACCTTTTTTTGTAGCAGTGTTAGACGTTCAATATTTGATGCAGTTGTGTTTCCCCAAACCAGATGACAATAACATATATGTGAGTAAAAAAGGCTATTATATATAAGTAATTTGACACTTTTTGGTAGAATTGAACGACATCTACACATCAGCCCTACTACGCGACTCAACGTTGTACATAGGTATTGCACATGAGTGCACATTTTCGCCCTAAATGTGACCTGGGTTAGGGAGTTATAGAACAGGGAAACCTATGGGCTTTGGAGCCACAAAGAAATAAGAACTCGTCACTGCGCATTGGGCGAGAAAACACTGTTTGGGTTCTATAGATACGGTAGCTAAGCTACAAGTAGCGCCGCTATGCGCAACACTGTCTCGAAGAGAAGAATAGATTCTCCATCACCCATTTCTTAACTCATCTGAACTCTAAACTAAGCTCTAAACAAAACTCTTCGAACTGCCCCGTTCGCGGTGTGATGATGACGATGATGATTTGAGTTTTTTGGGCGCAAAAGCTACTGGGGCTATAATGCGCCAAACAACAAGGTAATGTCAATATGTCATGAACTTAGTTAAACCTTGAAATGCTTATGTTAAAAGAGCTTCCGTGTGTGGCGACTTAAAAACCATGAAAGCGTAAGACAATAGCTCATTGTAGATTCACAGTTCATTAAGATAGCGAATGTCCTTAAAAAAAAAATTATATACTCTCGTAAAAGGAAGAATAGCCTCATCACCCAGCAAAACCGATTTGCGGTGAAGAAGCGGAGGAGCCACATCTCCTATTGGACCGTCGAAGATACGCAGGTCCTTGTGGCGCTCTCAAACGGCGTCTAGCTGATCTGGGGATGGAGGGAGGGGGGGGGGGAGGCTATGATGTTTCCTTTGGCGATATTACCCGTCCACCATAAAGCATCTTTCACAGTGGAGAGTGTCAAAAGCAGTACTCCACTTCCTGAAGAACGCAGAACTTATGAACATGCTATGAATAAGTGAACCACATAAGTGAAGCAGTGACAAATCACCCAGCGCGATTTTCTTTTCTCCGTTCTCCTTTTTCGTTCACTGTCCGTACTTCTTCGTTTCTCCTTGTTCTTTTCCAATGGAATACCAAGTCGTCCCCGCATCTAACAGGCGTTTCCCTTCTCTCTCTCTTTTTTTTTCCATAGAAAAAGCATGTACGACTAGCACTGCGCACGACCTTTAAGATACTATGGGGGCAGCAGGAATGTGATGATGATGATGATGATGATTGGGAGTTTAATGGCGCATTGACAGCAAAGATCATAATGCGCCATAAACTGAGGTATGATTGAAACAGTGGTGATGTCATGGATATTTTATTTTATTAAGACTGATGATGATGATGATGATGATTCGGAGTTTAATGGCGCAAGGGCAGCTTAGGCCATAATGCGCCATGACACATGTTGAGCATG
This sequence comes from Ornithodoros turicata, assembly GCF_037126465.1. Classification (NCBI taxonomy): domain Eukaryota; kingdom Metazoa; phylum Arthropoda; class Arachnida; order Ixodida; family Argasidae; genus Ornithodoros; species Ornithodoros turicata. Next base: position 143,532,136 of record NC_088202.1, on the reverse strand, counting down.
TACTTAGACTAAAATTATAATGATTATATTAAAACCAGACAGAAATCAAAAAGCCACAGTGAAATAAATGGGATGGATTACAGATTATGCAGTTGACCGATGTCCTTTAAAAACTTAAAAACACGTACGATGGGTAAGAGAGGTTCATCCCCCAGCAAAAGACAGGGATGAATTGGCAAATTTTATTAAGACTAAACACGATGACTTATAAAAGATGAGTGTATACGTGTAAGATTACTGATACTAAGATACTGAGATACTTACTGATACTAAGACTACTGTGAGACTACAAAATGCTAATATAACGCCAACGTCTGTCAGGAAAGCAAAGACGCTTGTGAAAGGGACGAGAGCCTCGTCACCAAGCAATGGGGCTGGGTGAAGAGGTAAGAAGTATTTATAGAATTTCTTGAAGTTATGTTTGCGATGGATTTCATGATGTGTGCATGATGATTATGATGATGATGATGATGATGAGTTGGATTTTTCTGGCGCAAACGCATGCATGACAATGATGCACCAAAACTAGGTGAGTTTGTGACTAGTCGAAACTGGTGGTGTGATCAAATTAAAATTATGTGGTAAAAGGTTTAATGTGGACTAAAGCAGGACGGAAAGCAAGGTATAGGGTGTATCGAACTCTTCAACGGCCGCTGTTACAGGCATTCTTTGGTTACGTTAAATTACGTATATATGAGACCGTTGATGTTCTGGATCCCTTCAGATGACCTTCAGATTCAGATTGAGATTTCCTTCAGATGACGCACTCTTGGAAGTCGCTGGAGAGGTGTGTTTAGCTTAGCTCAATTGGTAGAGCCCTGGACTGGTAATCCGGAAGAGGTGGGTTCGAGTCCTACAGCTGGCTAACCTTTTCATTGACTTTCATCTTTCATCATTAATTTCTTAGGCACTTGAGGCTTTGGATGCATTTGTCCTTTCTATGTGCTCCAGCCTCAGAACATCAACTGTCTCATGTTCAACTGATGCTGGTTGCGTCAGGTCCCCCAAACTCACCTCGGAAAAGCGTGCAACGAAGAAGGCCGCCACTAGTTACCCCACTGTTGCCGTTCCGGATCACTTCAGCGCGCTAAGTTTAGCGGCAAAATGTTTTTGTTGTTTCTGCGAATGAATCTAGTCTTTATATGTTCAAATAAAACGCGTATAACAACTTTCTGTGTCATGTTTCACTTTTTAGTCCCGTTTTTAAACGTGTTGAGCGATCGGAAGGATCTAGTGCACGGCTGCGTGCATCACATAGCGTACCTGTCGTACCAGGCGCCGCAGGCGCAGTCGTCCATTTCTCCTTCGGTGACTTGGCCTGGCTTGGATTGTGCTTCAACTGGATCTTTAGCGCGCTACAATCAAACGCAAGCCAACGTCTGGTAACAATGGGGTATCTAAGGGCGGCCTCCGGCATTGCACGCATCGGGATAGGAACAAATACGTGGGAAAATGGCGACCTTGGGGGACCTGGGTTGCGTCGATCCCGACGTATGAATGTGTGTATGAGTGAGAAAAATGTAAGAGTGAAAGGGGGATGAGTGAGAGAGTGGTTGGTTCGTCCCTTCAGATGACGCACCCTTGGAACTCGCTGGGGAGGTGTGTTAGCTTAGCTCAGTTGGTGGAGCCCTGGACCGGTAATCCAGAAAATGTGGGTTCGAGCAGCTGGCTAACCTGTTCAGTGGCCTCCATCTTTCAACGTATATATATATTTATTCTGAATATTTGTAGTGCTTCTCTATACCCGGGTAAAGAAAACCAAAACTGAACAATTGCGACAGGGTGTTATACACTCTAAAAAAAAAGGCAGTAATTTTACTCCTTTTGGGGAGTAATTGCATTGCCACAAAAAATAGTCCCTTTCGGGAGTAAATGCACGGAAGTAAATGAATGTCACAGAGTGAAGACCGCATTTCACGCGCTGTTGTAAGAGTCCCAGGTACATAATTGGTGCGCATGCATGAAAATACTTTGAAGCAAACCGTCAACCGTGATATATCGAGTGATATAAAATCTTGCGCCATACTAGGGCACAATTTGCGAAGAAAGATGCGCTAACTGTTTCTTACTCTGTGTGGCTGGAAAATTGCTACGTTGTCTGAGTTATACATCCTTATATCGTTCAAATTGACCAAGGGCACATATTTACGTAGACTGTCGCATTCAGGAGATCATTCGCGAAGTTTAGTGACAATTTGCAGTCCTGGGGAGTAAATGTCGGGACTAAATGGGGAGTAATTGCAGACTAGGGGAGTAGAAGCTGCAATTACTCCCCGTTTTACTCCTTTTTTTCTTAGAGTGTACATGGGCTAGACTACAACAGCAACCGCTGCCACTGTATTATCATCCTGTGAATAACCCTGTTATCTCGAGTATACCTTCAGCGCAGTTTTGCGCTGAAGTAGCATACTTAGAGCCTACTTAGCCTTATTACGTTGCGAAGTTTGGAAGCCTGACAGAGGCCCTAACTGAGTTTATGCTTCTACGACATAAGCTGGACCGAACCTCGTCATTATTTTACCATTATGGAAATCTCGTTTAGCCGACAGGAAGGCAGCAGCCATATTCCCTGTGGGATTGGTAGTGTGCGGTTACCTGTCATTGGTGCGACAGGTTGGTAATTGGTGCGAGCAACAGTAAAGTATACCGCTTATGTGATTTATACAAATATACGGCTAAATAGCGAAAATATCTTCTATAGTCCGGTCTTGGAACTTATCTTTTTAAGTTGCCCATATTCAAAGTTAGTTTCTTTATTTCTATTATATACACACTCGCAGCGTTTCCAATCTTACAGGTGCTTATTTTTATTCGATACAGATTTCTTTTTTTATAGACAGGCCATGTGCGCACCGTGGATGCCGTTTTCGCAAGTGGGTTACACGGCCATGCGGACAATCTGTCCAAGATAATATGGTAGTAATATAGATTTCTGTCGAAGATTTAACTAGTAGATCAGTGTTTACCGAAAATTCATTAATTAAGATTTTGATTAGAGGCTTTCGGGGAAATGTGACATAGTAGAATTGAAGTCAGTCATAATATAAAGCCGCCCTATTTATAAAAATAAAAAAGATTAAATTGTGAAACTGGGTGATGATGATGATGATGATGATTATTATTATTATTAAGGTTTTGTTTGGCGCATTAGGTGAAACTGGGACTGAGCTGGCGTTGTGCTTGCAACGGCTCATCCTGACTTCTGACATTGTGCTCATCCTGACGCGAGGACATAACGTTCCACGTGACCTTCTGACGTCGCCCACTCAAACGTTGCCACGCGCGTCAGGCGCGCTGCTTTTCTCGATTTCGGGACGTGGGAACTACGCCGGAACCCGGGATTTTGGGATCTCGGGACCCGTACCCAACCTCCAATACGCGATCTTTCGGTTTCAGTTGGTCTGCATTGGGAAATTCGGCGATGGATATATTAAAGTTACGCACTTATGGCATTTCTAAAAATTGGGTGTTGTTAAATAACGGCACTATTTCACTTTTTTCCCGAACACCTCGATTAAAAAGTAACTAATGCATTTTAAGTACTTAGTCATCCAGTAGTTACATATTCTCTTCGGTATAATGTCCGCCTGGCCTATAACCCGTATTTCAAGAACGGCATCTGTGCTGTTCTGATAGCTTCTGTTAAGGCTGCACGGAATAAAAATGCCCTGTGTAAAAAAAAAAAGAAGAAAGAAAAGAAAAAAAGAAACACCCGGCATAACGGATTTTATGTAGCAAAAGGTTGAGCGGGGGTGGGGGTGGGGGTGAATATGAAGCCTTATTAAATTAAATAAGAGGTTGGCTTGTACGACGGCTGAAGCTATACGCCTCGTTCATATTCACATTCTGTCCATCCAAATATTTCTGCCCGATGTACTTCACTCGTCCCATAGAAAAAGAAATTACGACTGGCGCAGTTCACATCAAGAATCAGAGCTAAGATACCAACAGCCCTAGAGCTTTGGAGTAGATGTTAGAAGCAAGTTGTCTTCCTGTTCAGCGAGGGATGTCAACTATACGCGATTTCCTGGTTCTGACGTTTCTGCAATAAGAGTGCCTTTCTTCGTTTTTGACTGTGGCGGAGGACACACAAAATGCGTTCTGGTACAGCGATGACGACGATGATGATGGAGGTGGTGGTTTGTATTTTTATGAAGCATTAGCAACTTATGCAGCGAGACATTGTTGAGGAGAGTACTGCGGGTACAACAACGGTGATCGCAGCGGATCATCTCGTTACGTCACGGCAGCAGATCCTACCGGACGTCTGAGGTAGCACCTCATCGCACATAGCCGATTTTTCAGAGCGTTTTTTGTAAATAAAAAATTGCGCATTGATGAGAAACCGTCCAACGAAACCAACAACAACAACAGATTAATGATGATGAGCCGAAACTGTTCTGCATGGTGGCTCCTGCCTACTGTTTGTTTCGTGAAGTGCGGTCTCAACTATGCTAAATGTCATTTTACTGCTCTTTTAAAGGAGCAAATCCATTACGCAAACTTTCCAGCGTCGCGTCGCTCACGACCACAGTTTTTTTTCGCGGCGTCAAATTCGCGAGATTATTCTCATTGCTATCATCATTACCATTCCAGACTAATGCAGTACACGGGCGTTAATTTATCGGCTCGGCAGGGCGCGTACCCGAAGCCACGTATAGCCTTACTCGACGCGGCTCACTCGAGAACTCAGCCCGGCCCAGGCCTGGCCCGCTGCCGCATACGATCTCGCGCACTCCTCTCTCAGAACCCGGCCCGAGAGATTTGTAATGTCATCCGTTCAACTAATCGGATCCAGAAGGACGCATACTAGAAAGATACCCCGGTGTCGTAATAAAAGGCTTACACAGCAGAAACGTCCAGAGGATACTGGAGTAACTGGGAGGGGGGGGGGATTTATTGGTGGTAAAAGAAAAAAAAAGGAAAGATAAAACGGAAAAAGGTCAGCCAGGCAGCACGCCGGCTTGCTTTTCCCTAAAAAAAAAGAAAAGAAAAGAAAAGAAAAGAAAAAACTAGGTGGCGTGCGGTTATGTGCTCCAACCAGCCTGACACTGCAACAACCTCCTGCTACCTCAAGCTACCAGCTCCAGACCGACTCAGGGGGCCTAATCGCTTCATCGTCGTTACAAGCTAACGAATGGCGGGAAATTCAAAAAGGTGGGCACGTGACACATTGCGCGTGACGTGTACCACGGCCTTCACGCATCGCGCGAAGAGCGCCGTGCACGTATTTTATCACGTGCCCACCTTTTTAAATTTCTCGCCCGCTTTTTTTGAATTTCCCGCCACTCGTTACCTTGTAACGACCGTAACGACGATGAAGCGATTAAGCCCCCTGGGTCTGATTACTGTGAGACTGGACCCTGACCCATGCCCGTGCAAGGAGTGAAAACAACCCGTGAGGCTCCAACACGGCTCGCGGGTCAAGCTCGGATTGTTGGGCCAGCGCAGCTCCTTGCAGTGCTGACCATGTTCCAGACCCTGTTGAACTCCAGGTCTTTGCATGCAAATTTTCTTTTACTACTCCAACGATCACCATCGTCATGATCATCATCGCTACTATTCGTTGCACTAAATCGCGAACTACCTGTGTCTTCCAAGCAACCTTCGTCTCGGTCTAGACTGTCGCACTCCTCCTTACTCAATTCTCATGCCCGAGGCAAATGAGCAGACAAAGGACGACGATGAAAATCGAACGTCATTTCAACATTCCAGCTTTATTTAGTTTCTATTTCAACAGTCTTCAGTTCGACTAACTAAGAAACTTTACATATATGCGAAACGTAACTAAGAGTTTAGTACGAGTAAAAGAAAAAGAACAGAGTACATTTGCTCGTGGAACTCTCCTGAATGGCACAATATAATCGGTGACAACATGCTTCTTCTGAATTTTTTTTTTTTTTTCGGCGGGGAGGGGGGGGGGGGCAATACTAATTAACTCCCGTTCGCGAACAGCTCGGTGTTCCGTCGTCAATGGACAGGTAATAATTATCTGTCAAAATTGCTTTGTATCTGTCCCTACCATGTGGAAATTCGTGCTGGATTTTTCTTTTCAATTTCATTTTTATTACTTCTTTTAATTTTCATCTTTCGTGTTTCGAAATCGAACATGGAAAATTACGACTGCACGGGGTCGAAGCGCCTGACTCGTCGAATAACTAATTGAATATTCTGGAAGGAAGTGCGTAGAAATTTTATTTCGAACGCATTATAGTTAAGATAAAGATAAGCCCCTGCGTGAAGCTCATAATGAAGCAGCCAGCTATGCAGCTGACCGTAGCAGAAATCGATCTGCCGAAAGTGATAGCGTTGCTGTCGTCTTACACAATGTCTGCGTTGAATGTGCTGGTCTTACTGTAGCACTATAAGGGAGTAGCATCAACACCACCACGAGACAAAGCCTAATCGCCATAGCGACATGACGTCAGAGTTAAGACTCCGCCAATGACAACCGTTCTTTCAGTTGCCATAGCTATACATGGAAACGAGCCGCCATCGACCGCATGGACAGCCACTGGTTATCCACAGAAAGCCTGTGTTTCAAAATCGTCATCGGTGATTGGCTGACATCTTGGCTAGCTGCGGCTATCGGCAGACTTTATATGTCTAAGTGCGACGTTCTGTATCTATAGGTGGCGTTCGTAGGCTTGTCTAAAACAGAAGGTAAAAACAAGGTAATTAGAGTAGATTTACACGCAAGGGGCATGAGCATATTTGTGTGGCGACATGATGCACGTGCCGCAGGATAAAACTGATTATGATGATGATGATGGTAATGATGATGATTCAGGTTTTCCTGGTGCACGAGCGACGAAGGCCAGGATAGGACTGCGGATAATTTCGACCACCTGGGATTCTTTTGACGTGCGCCGGAAGTCTACCCGACACAGGTAGCTGGAAGCAGTGCACAGATCTTCAAGTGATCTAACAACAGATCTTTACCACGTAACACGCTCATGGCGAATCACCACCTCAGAATGTTTTATATATCTCTGTCTCCTCATTGTTGAAAGCGGGAGTCACACGCCTATACTCTGTAACAATTTACACGTGCGTAAAGTGTTACAAAGCGGGGAGGGGGGAGAGGGTAACGTCGATTTTGGTTCTCCGTTATTTGCTACACTCAAGCGGCACACTGACTACATTGACTACATAGCCAGAAAGGGATGAGTGGGTGGAGGGTTGGAAGCGAGGTACAGCATAAATAAATCTGATGTGCAACTGTTAATGGGGAGTATACGTTAAGGGGGGGGGGTCTTTGCGCAACGCCCGTTTCATGGAGAAAACGCACGAAGTGGCGAGTTTTTTGCGGATTCTTTAGCATAAGAACCTCCGGGTATAGGATATGCTCCAACGTGCCAGTCCTCGAGTGTGCAAGGTATAGGTTTCCCGCATAGTGTTGTATGCGCGGGAATATAGTGTTCATGTAATTATAGCATCAGTTGGTTGTGCACCATTAAAACTGCATCATCCTTGTTTCTTTCACTGGACGAGGGGGCGTACGCTCGTCGTCCTCAGCAAAATGGGAAGAGAGATGGACATCATTCTGAATGCTTGATTGTATAGGTCATGTCTCGCTTATCCTGAATTCAGATATCCGGAAAACTCATTATCTGTACTACATTACCGGAAACGAACCTGCTACCATAGGCTTTTGACTCACTTCCCGAATTCGTTAACCGTATCAAGACAGCATGTACGGGGAACAATGTTTCACAGCCTCCGTCATTCTGATTCGCTTATCTGGAAATGTGTCAACGGCCTCTGTGCTTGGCGTGTGCTCTGTTCGCATTGTTCCGGAAATAGGTTACATCTCACCGCGGCCCTCTGTTCTGTTTCGTTCCCATTTCCTGTGAGGTTACTTCCTTTTGACGAGTGCAAAGCAGTGTCCTGATTAGGCTGAACAGTGCTGACTGTCACAACTTTGATGGTCTGGAGCTAACGAACTTCAATCTCCTCTGCTTCCCACCGGACGCTACATATCTCATATGCAGCCCATAGACGCTGAAATGTTTCGGGCGTTCAAGTCGTACTACCGAAGAGAGCTTGTGCGTGAATACATTTAAACTGCCGAAAAAGGGAAACGGCAAATCGTTGACTTGAGGTGCCGTCTAAGAATCATTGTTTCTTCTTGGAAAGAGGTTAACAATGCAGCATTAAGAACTGCTGGCGACGATTTGGGCTTTTGTGCTCGTTCCCACCAGGAGTGGAAGATGAAACTGAAGGCAACATTATTCTAGGTGGGCTTTAACGAGCTATCAGCACGTTGTTCCGAGAGGCATCGGAAAGCAGAGCAGAAAACTTCGTTGCGGAAGACTACACAGCCGACATATCCTTGCTTTATTGGAGGACGACGGCGTCCTAGTTCGGGTGCAGTGTGATGACGTCGAAGACGAAGATCAAAAGGAAAATATTGAAGATCCGGGCTTATACCAAAATCATATGCGCGGGACCATCTTTCTAAGACGATGATGGTGATGATTCTGGTTTCTGTGGCGCGCGGACAACTAATCTTTCTAAGATGTTACACTTCTTTGAGCAGAAGGGTGCCTCGACGGTGAACAAACTTCTGTCACACGTGTCATAGTAGCCTAATAATTTCACTCTCTCGCTATAACTAACTTTTTCTAATATCCCTGTATTGGCTGGATTTGGCAACCTGCTTTCCTCGAATTAAGAGCGAGGGCGCGCAAAATGTGGTCGAGCGCTAGGCTATGAACGCTCCGAAACGCATGATGATCGGCTTTTTTTTTTTTTCGATGGGGTAGTTCCTCAATGGGGAGTTTTAGCGAGTCGTTTTCGCTTGAACGGAACGGCCGATTCGAGTGTCGCGCATGCGCATTACGAGTCGGTGAGCCAATCCTGGGGAGCTCTGTTTAGTACAAACGACCCACTCGCGCTGGGTCGACACGTTGTATTCGGCGAGCACGACCGATTGACATCGTGAAACAAGATGGCGGCTGTTTGCAGTAGCAGAGTTGCAGTGTGACTACCAGGTGTTTACTGTTGTCGACGATGTCTATCCTCTGTGGTAAGCTGTTGGATGTAACGACGTATTCTGTGGAGCACTTCACACGCGTCAGCGACCAGTTGTGATGATGATGATTCAGGTTTTTGGGCGCATTAACAACTAGAGACCAGCTGTGGTTCCAGAACATGTGCTCCGTGTGAAAAAGTTCGTGTGTGCATGCAAGGCGCATTAAATGTACGCAAAGTGCTCACCCCGGTGTCGTCCTCTGTTTGGTCTAACTATCGACAGAGGCTAACACGCGGGTAATTAATCATTTTCAAAACGAAACTGCCTCCTACATCCTCCCGATTCATCAACGTGAGATCGAGTCTCAACTGTGCCGGCGTCTGCTTGACAGTACGGGGACAGACGTAGTTCGTCTCAATTACAGTTGAGGAATGCTGTTCCACTCTACATGGCGCTCACCAGCCCGGTGCATACATATATAGGTATAGGTACATGCATATACATATATAGGTCGAGGGAAGTACAAAAATTGAAACGGTCACGAAGTTTAACAGTGTGTAACCACCTGCATATCTTTTGTCCTGACAAAGAGAGTGCAACTGTCGAAACGTCGACCCTTTTTCATTTAACTTTTAATATCTGCCCATTAAATAAATTAGTGTTCCTAAATTCCCTAAAATCTGTTGTCCGCATCTTTTTTCTTCCACAACTATATATATCTCTACATGGTGGTCCACCAACCATGATAGAAATTCATAGTAAAAAAACGTAAGCACCGGGGAGACATGCGGTAAAGGGATTTATTTCTGCCAATAACTTTTGCCACATATTGGTAACATTTTTATTTCATTTCAATTGACGGAAAGTTAATTTCTTGAATTGAACTCCGAAATTTCCCAAGGCAACCTAACGTTTTCTTTGCGGAAATTGGCTCCCCGTGGTCATTTTACTCAGTATAGCACATAATTCCGCTCGTAATGCAATGGCAATTGCCGAAATAAATTCGCCAAAAATCCGTGGAAATGAGGCCTTGGCTCCGCCTCTTTTTTGACGGCTCATAGTTTGAGCGCAAAGCTGCGAAGTAAGGAGGTTACATTGACGCGCCACACGAGGGGTGAAAGGGTTACAAGCCGTCGGGTGACCTCATTTTTGATAAGATAGCTCTGATTCCCGCACTCACCGCGCGTTGTTCCGTGGGTAAGGCTTGTAACCCTTTTCCCCTCGTGTGGCGTGTCAATGTAACCTCCTTTCTTCGCAGCTTTGCGCTCAAGCTACGAGCCGTCAAAAAAGAGGCGGAGCAAACGGCTCATTTCCACGCATTTTCGGCGAATTTATTTCGGCAATTGCCATTGCATTACACGTGGGATTATGTGCTATACTGAGTAAAATGACCACGGGGAACCCATTTCCGCAAAGAGAACGTTAGGTTGCCTTGGGAAATTTCGGAGTTCAATTCAAGAAATTAAGTTTCCGTCAACTGAAATGAAATAAAAATGTTACCAATATGTGGCAAAGTTATTGGCAGAAAAAAATCCCTTGACCGCATGTCTCTCCGGGGCCCACGTTATTTACTATGAATTTCTATCGTGGTTGGTGGTCCACCCTGTATATATATATATATGTGTGTGTGTGTGTGTGTCTGTGCATGTGTCTTTGTGATTAAAAAACGCCCTATATACGAGGGTGGTTAAGTTTCCGGGGCGAGGTAGAAAATGCGCGCGAATTTGAATGTGCGATTAAGGATGCGTTGCGCCATCTGTTGGAGGGCCGGAGCACCACCCTCAACCCTCTCCATGCATTTGTCGGTTGGAGAGCGGCATTTCAAACAGCCAGGGTGCACTCTTCAGTTAAAATGGAAAAAATCGAGTACCGCGCTGTGATAAAATTCTTGACAAAAGAGGAACTTTCGCCTAAAGAAATTAAAGCGCGACTGGACAACGTGTACAGGGAAGCCTCTCCGTCGTACACAACGGTAAAAGACTGGGCTAACCAGTTTCGACTGGGGCGTGAGTCCATTGAAGATGATCCACCCGATGGTCGTCCAGTGGAAGTGGTGACGCAAGAAAATTTGTCTCTTGTCGAGGAGGAAGTGCTGAGTGACAGGCGTCTGAAGGTGAAGGAAATCTCAGAAAGGCTGGGGCTTTCCAAAACAACCGTTTTTCGCATCATCGGCGAGGGCCTTCACATGAAAAAGGTCAGTGCGAGATGGGTGCCACGACTTCTCTCGTCAGTTCAAAAGCAACAGCGCGTCGTCTGTGCCAAAGAGTTTTTGGAGCTCTGTCAAGAGAACGAAGAAGAAATATTGAAGTCAATTGTCACAGGGGATGAGACTATGGTGCTCTACTATGATCCTCTTGCGAAAAAGGAGTCGATAGAATGGCACAAACCAGGAGAAGCACTCCCAAGAAAAGCCAGGGTCACACTATCCACAAAGAAGATCATGGCAACAATATTTTGGGATTGTCACGGGATCCTCCTCATCGACTTCAAAGAGAGGAACACCACAGTGAAAGCGACTTATTATGCTTCACTCCTGCACCGACTGCGAGACGCCATCAAGGAAAAGAGGCGCGGCAGGTTGAGTCGAGGTGTCCGGTTGCTCCAGGACGGTGCCCCTGTCCACACGGCTTCTGTTGCCAAGGCTGCACTGAAGCCTCAAGGCTGCACTCAGCTGTCAACTGGCCTCGAGTATTCAGCCGCTGTAGTGCTGTGCTGCGAGAACTTAAGTTTGTTGAACTGCCAATCACTTTTCGGGCACGGCTGTTAGCAGCTTGGTATTATAGTCGCTTGTGGTTTTTAGCGGCTGTTTCATCCCCGCCGGCGGTAATACAAGCAGCTATCACACGACACGCGTTCCGTTTTCTGTGGGGCGGATCCGTTGAATGGGTCTGTAGGTCTCAACTCCACGGAAGCCGTGATCTGGGTGGCTTGGGAGTACCGGCTGTGCCAGAAAAGTGCTTGGCGCTTTAATCGCGTATTCTCTTTGAGGCGCTCCGTGCGTCAGAGCACTCGGCCTGCGCATTAGTGCAGTATTTCCTAGGATACGCCACCAGGTGGTTCCTCCAAAGTCCCGAGCTTCGCCCCAGGGCGGAAGTACTCCCTGCTTATTTTTGTGCTTGTGTTGCTGTCGTGCCGCGCTTGCGTGTCGAACGCCCAGATGAGGACATTTCCTTGTGGAGCGTCCGTGATTTCTACGCCGCCTACAGGGAAATGCGACCGGGTCCCGCAAGGCCAGCAGTGCCAACGAAATTCGCCTGGCGGCGTATCACTGCTGGCTGGCTTGATGCACGGCGCGCTAGTCTCCAGTGGAAGCTGGCCCATGGTGTCCTCCCATTGCGTGAACATCCGCACCGTTTTCGGATATGTCGCACGGACGATTGTCCATCTTGTGGCATGTCTGAGACAGCAGAATATTGTTTTTTTTTGCGATGCCATATTCCACTTTTACTGTGGAGTAGGGCGGCGCAAATATTTGGGCTCCCAGCAGTTGATTGGGTCACCGTAAGGTACCTGGAGCCGTTGCCGGTCGCACGCGCAGAGCGCAAGCAACTAGCATTGCTGATTTCGGACATTAACTTCCAAATTTGGATTCGCCGGTGCCGGCTGTCCTGGTGGATGACGGCCAGAGACTGGGAGGTACCCGGGTTCGAATCCCGGTGCCGGCTGTGCTGTCTGGGGTTTTTCCTGGGTTTTCCTCAGACGCTTTCAGACATATGTCGGCACAGTTCCCTTAGAAGTCGGCCCAGGACGCACATTCCCCCAGGGCGTCAGTCGTGACGTTGCCCACCTACGTGAGGCCGACAACGGCAAGCCCTTCCACCACCACCACCACCACCAGAGACTTAGGAAGAAGAAGAAGAAGATGGTACTCATGTTCCATTATAACGCCACGTTTTGCAACATCAGAGCCCTTCTAATCTCCTAACGTTGCCATTGTTATGTCTGGCTTATCGCTTCCTTCATGAAACAGAATCGCCAACGTACGACGCGAAAGACTAGTCACGGCGAAGACGCGTTGCGAGGCGGCCATGTTGCCGAAGCAGAGACAGGGAATAGGAAGCAGAAGCGACAAGTGACACGTCACATAGAGTTCCGGTTGAATCTGCCTATTTTTGGCGGAGCAGTCTGGGTTGCTCCCTGGAGTGACCTTGGCTGGAATGGCGCTCCGAAGCTCCCATTGGAAGACTCCAGAACTGTTCCCAATCTGTCGATCGAACAGAATTGCTCTCGGCGGAGTAAACAAAACTTGCTCCGGAGGCGCTCCGAATCTGCCATTAGAATTCAACGTCACAATATTTACGTTTCCGGAACTGTTGGCTCCGTCCAGATATTCTCCCTCCTGTGCAAGTTGAAGACAAACCGCACCTCAATCACACCTTTTGTCCTTATCAACATGTCTGTCATCAGCCGCCAGCCACAGATAACGACGGGTTGAGGCCCTGCATTGGAATGAAATTTCAGCGAGCATGCTTCGGATAGCGTCGAAATTTCGGATCTCAAATTGTTGTACAAATCTTGCGAAAAACTCCGTGATTGCAAACTGGAACAGTGTGTCATGGCAATAGGCTTCCGAATTCATGAAGAAAAACTGCTACATAAGCAACTGTGGCATTTTTATTCATGAGTTCAATTGATGATGCAATTTGAGAGTTCAATTATTAAAATTACTTTGGTTAATGCGCGGCACGAATGCAAACTGGAGAACGCAAAAGCCTTTATAAGTGCATCCAAAGTAGTTTCATATATGGTGAAACGTATGCAGTGAAGCGAACTTATTAGATGAACACATCGCGTGGTTCGTATCGTTATCATTCCATCCATATCCGTGAGAAACTATCACTTTTACACTGTCCAGATGTTTTGCAGTCTGAGCACAAGCACGAGCACCACCAGGCGGCGCGCAGTTCAAATGCTACACATTATGTAACACTTTTTTTAAGCGGACGCGCCGGATATGCGCGCATGTATTGCAAAATCTACATGGTTTCAAACCTCAGCGCTTTTTCTGTTTTTGTTTCTTTTTTTCTTCTTCTTTTTCTTTAGTCCTTGAACTGAGCTTGCGTTTTTCTGTTGTACAGCGACCATCTACCAATCCAGTAGGAGACAGACGCCAGGAACCCATCTCGTCTTATCTCGACAGAGGCGAGACTTGGAAGAAGTCGTAGTCGAAAAATCGTTTCGACTTGACGCTAAGCGAGACAAAAACCAGATAGAAGAGTCTGATAGACACTCGGGGAGGGAAAAACGAAAGAGGTGGTAGTGCATGTTTCCGTTGGGAAGAAAATGAAGAGAAGGGCATCTTGGAGGCAAAAGGAAGGAAGTGTTGTACTACATCGTTCGGAAACGTCTAGACTTCTTCGGGCGAAGACAAAACTAGTGGCAGACATGGAAGAATGGGCACTGTTGTGTACGGTCACCGAGCTTTCGCTGTCTTCGAGCTAGAGTTAAAAGGGTTGTGGAAGGATTCTTTGGAGGCGTCATGTTGATGGTATACTTGGGTCTTTCTCCTGAATGTACCACGCAGACTCATATATACCAATGCGAGAGAGGTACTTTCGCTCTGTTTCTCAATACCCACACATGTAACGGGCATTATCGCAGAAAATGACGCCGTCGCCTTTTCGTGGAAAGGAGCGAGGCGTCCCTGCTCCCATGGTAAGTGCCTGTCCTTCGCAGGTAAGCTTCCCGTTCGGCGTCACGCTGTCTGTATCGATCTTTGGAAAGCACGTTTTTAAAAGACGGACATTACAAACGCAGCATACTCCGGAGACAAGTACGGACGCGTTAAGTAGCAGATTCACAGCGCCGGCAGCGCGCCCCTTTTTACTAAACGTTGCGCTCTCAATGAATTCTCACGCTCCAGCATGCAGGCCGGAGCGCGTAAGTTCTGCTCTGCTCGTACAGAGGAAGGGAGAGGCCGGAAAACCAATCAGCGATCTGGGAAACTCCGCCTGGGTGCGTATCGCGCTCGTGGCGCCGAAAGATCGTTTAGCAGACGCACCGAAGTACGAGGGAGGGAGTTACACCGAGAGTGTTGGTTAGAGCCGCTACTTAACACGCCCTATGACCTTGTGTCTCGAAGGCAATGGCATGATATCCCAGCGTTCAAAATCTCCCCCCCCCCCCTCAGATATCAAAATCCACAATATTAAAACCCCAAAATGCGCTACCAAAACGCGACCTGCGAGGTCTCACCGTATTTCCCAATAGGATACTACTGAGTAACGCGTATCGATGTCCTTCGTAGTCGTGACAAGATAAATATGATAAAATAAATATCAAGGATATATGATAAATATATCGTATCATCATATCATATAAACCATGATGATGATGATGATGAGGATGATGATGATGTTTCAAGTTTTCTTGGCGCATAAGTAACGAAGGCCATAATGCGCCAAGACAACGGTAAGGAAAGTGATGATGATGATGATGATTCGGAGTTTAATGGCGCAAGGGCAGCTTAGGCCAGGTAAGGAAAGTACTAGTTAAAAGTTACAAATCATGAATGAATAAAATATCATCTCGTATTATAAATCAACCTCCTTCAAGAGGCCCAGTCATCAGTGAACATTACGCACTTAAGATTACGCGTTTAGTGTTTCCATCATACAGTCATATATTTCGCTTGTAGCTTCGTGCTGCATAAACAATACCTTCATGCATACTGTAAAACCCCGAGACTTGGGAAACCGAAGGGACAGACTTCGTGTTGTGCCTGTACTTTCGTGTTCCCTATATAATCTCGGGGTTTTACATTATGCATCAATTTCACCAGCTCGCTTGCTGCTTAGCCGTCTTTTCATTGTCAAAAACCTCATGACAGCCCGAAGTGCGAGCTTCGTAAATTCCATGCTTGTAGTTTACATGGTTCCGTTGATAGTCCCGAGCAAGATTACATGCTTCCCGTTACAAACCTACATGGTTATTGTAACAAACGTTACACATTTCGATCGCATTGTAGAAATACAAGGACTAGGTTTGGCCCATCGCAGACTTTGCAGACTGATAGCCATATATCTGAAGTTTCATTCTAATTTTTCTTTTTTTGTAAGCGCTATGGTCATGTAGAAAGGAAATTAAAAATAAAGCAAAATCTCGCCCCACGCATTTTCAATGCCCTATCTCACACAAACACCGCCATTTTTTCTTGTGTCTGCTTCACATTCATATCACTTCACACAGGTAGCGCTGCCTACAGCGATGTGACATGCCGATTGTGACGTTATGCACCAATCTTCTTGTTCCAGTCTTGTTCTGTATCCTGATTCCGGCTGTGTAGCAGGATATTCCACACGGTTAGCAGTGTACGTGAAGACGCAACGTTGAGCGCTCGTGCTCACGTGACAGCAGAAAGGTATGACGCTTTTCGCATCTTCCGCTTCTGGGGGAATGTCGCTAGTGGGAACACACTCTTTGGGGACGTATATGTATACGTTGGGGATACGTTGAGAGCGTGTGTATATGTATATATTCAAAACTGACTTTGGATTCGGCAACTGGGTGGCAAAATAGCCACCCAACTAGAAAAATCTGACCACTCTTTAGAAAAAATCTTCCCGGAAACAACACCGCAAGCGATGCTGCCCCGACGACCGTTTTATGGGCCGCGCATCTGACCACTATTCACCATCTTCATCTTCACGGCTCGGACGCTACACCTCTGCATCTGCAGAGACCCACTGGGCAGTAGAGGTACACACGCAAACGCTTGGCTGTACCCAGACGCTGGACAATCCATGTTATGTTTAGCATTCACACGGTGCGGAACGTCGGGAGTGGCGTACTGTGCGTTTACCAGACGACACTTAGCAGACGACACCTTCAGCGTGTTTTCCTGTCGTCTGCTACGGAATATATTGCGGCTGTGTAGCAGGATATTCCCCCCGGTTAGCAGTGTACGTGAAGACACGACGTTCAGCGATCGCGTTCACGTGACAGCAGAAAGCTATGACGCTTTTCGCATCTTCCGCTTTTGGGGGAATGTCGCTAGTGTGAACACACTCTTTGGGGACGTATATGTATACGTTGGGGATATGTTGAGAGCGTGTGTATATGTATACATTCAAAACTGACTTTGGATTCGGCCACTGGGTGGCAAAATAGCCACCCAACTAGAAAAATGTGACTACTATTCAACATCTTCATCTTCACGGCTCGGACCCTACACCTCTGCATCTACAGAGACCCACTGGCCAGTAGAGGTTACACACGCAAACGCGACGGTGGGTCCCCAAATATAACCACTTTCCAAGCAAACTGCTTCGCGCACGCTCTCGACTGAGTAAGCAACGTGAAAACTAGAGCCAACTTATGGCAAGGCGACCAAACTTTTACTGCTGACCCGCCTGGCATAATAAACAAAACCTGCTTTTCAAGAATGCCATACAATCCTGTGACGTTTTGCTAACCATTTCCTCCTCCGCCTTCCTCTTCTTCTTCAAACCCGTGAGCAAACTCTGGAAGCGTTTTCTTCTTCAACCAGTTTAACCAGCGAGTTCGGTAATGACTTCGGAGCCTTCGTCATCACGTGACTCCAGAGTAGCCACCTTTGACCGGAATTTTCGAAAGGCTCTGTGTTCCAAATGGCAGACTGATGATGATGATGATGATTAGAGAGTTTATGGCGCAGCAGCGACAAAGACTCCAAATGGCAGACTGCCCTGACGGGCGAGACGATGTGGACATACTAGCATTCTCAAGCTTCCAAAAATGGCTAAAAATTGGGCTGTTCGGTACAGCATACTTTATCTGTGCCTGTGTGTTCTGTCGTCTGTTGACTTGTTCCCCGGCACGGGGGTTTTATCGCTTTTAAAGTACTCAAGCTTCCTTCTACTGGAAATCGTACTCGGATCGTACTCGCTCACTGTGTCTGTGTTGGAGGAATCTTTAGACGACGACACCCACGAAACGGAAGGGCAAGCAGATCGGTGTGGCAGTTCTGTTACAGTCTTACTTAAATATTTGCGATTTTGCGGAGTACGCATAGAAAATTTGCGAATATGATGAAGAAAGCATTCGGGATATGTCATCGGATAGCTTTAGATCGCACTTCCGGTTGCTGTCGAACACTATTGGAGGTTTGTCCACGATCCCGGGGCCCCTATTGGGGAAAGGCGAAGTTGGTTGTGGCCGTCCGCAGGTGCCTTTCTCAATACCCACACATGTAACATGTATTATCGTAGAAAATGACGCAGTCGCCTTCTCGTGGAAAGGTGCAAGGCGTCCCTGTACCCATGGTAACTGGCTGTCCTTCGCCGGAAAGCTCCCCGTTCGGCGTCGCGCTGTCTGTATCGATCTTTGGTAAGCGCTTTTTTTAAAGAAAATGACATTACAAACGCGGCATACTTCGGAGACAAGTATGGACGCGTTAAGTAGCAGATCCACAGCGCCGGCAGCGCGCCCCTTTTTACTACACGACGTCACCCGTTTTCCGGAGCGTTGCGCTCTCTATGAATTCTCACAAGAGTTGCGTAATTAAAATTCCGGAATTGGAATGATTCCGGAGTGATGCCCTGTTTTTAGCGCACTGGAACGGAACGGGAATGGAGTTAAGTCACCAGCTGTCGGGAATGGATTGGATTGGATTGGAAAAAGAAAGAAAAATATGGAGAGGTTAGTCCCGACCCAGTCAGAACTGGCTGCTCCAAAACGCGGTTGTGGGTGAAAAAAAATAAAGGATAAGGTTAGCTACGAAAAATAGAAGAACAAACAAACAAACAACCATAAACAGGAAACAAGAAAGGGGTAGGGTGGGTGTAGCAGGATAAAGCATAAAGGAAAACGGGGGAAAGGAAAGGGGGTGACGTTCGACGCCGAGAAACACTCACTGCACAATGTCAGATATAGTGCGAACACAATGTCACCGAAGTTTTCACAGAGTGTCAAAAGCAAGTCCGAGGCCGTAAGGAAGTCCACAAGAGCGCGCAATGCCGGCACCTGGTGTTGGGCAGGCCAGCGGCCTAGAACCTTCCCAACGGAGAAAGGGCGATTGTCGAGGCGGGCTAGTGCCGCCTCAAGGGAAAGACGAGGCTCTCTGTATCGAGGGCAGGCTTCTATAACATGCTCTGTGTCCTCCAATACCCCGCACTCGGAACAATTCGGTGTGGAAACCTTCCCATGTTTAAAGAGGAGGCGGCCGGTATATGGCACATTGAGACGTAGCCGGTGAATGGTGGAGGTAACGGCCCCGGGGAGCGCTGGGGGCATTAAAAACTGCAGGTCTGGATCCACTTTGTGCAGCAGTGAGTTAACTGGGACGCATCGACGCCAGTGTTCCCCGCTCAGACGTTTCACTACCGCGTTTATCGTGCTCTTTGCATCCCCTCTTGTGAAGTCGACGGGGTGGGTGCGTGCGAACGCCACGCGCTAGATGGGCACGTCTGGCAGCTGCATCCGCAGCCTCATTTCCGAGGACACCGCAATGGCCAGGGACCCACTGCAACTGGATGTCATGTCCCCGTGATACGGCAGAAGTGTACACTTCAAGGACGTTCATGCACCATTGGAGACAGACATCCCGATCCTGTAGAGTAGAGAAGGACTTGTAAGGCGGCTTTGGAGTCGGTGTTGATGGACCACTGAGCTGGGGATGGAGAGGTTGCAATGAAGACACGCGCCATACAAATCGCGTGCAGTTCCGCCGCCGCCGCCGCCGCGGACGTGCGGTGTGAGAGTCTTGCACATCCTTCAGCTGACAACTGCGGGATCACATAGGCGCAAGCAGAGCCGGAACGCGTCGTTGATGCGGCGGTGAAAACCTGAATCATCCCTCTATCGCTGTCAAGCACGGCCAAGGTGAGCTGCCGTAGAACAACCGTCGGCGCAGCTTTCTTCGAGGACACTCGGGGTACCTCGACACGGACAGGGGGTGTGGGCAGGGCCCATAGTGGGTCAGGGTGCTTCGGCAGAGATTTGTGCTTGGGGATGATGCTTCGGTGGGCAAGAACGGCTTGGCTGTACCCAGACGCTGGACGATCCGTGTTATGTTGAGCATTCACACGGTTCGGAACGTCGGGAGTGGCGTACTGTGCGTTTAGCAGACGACACTTAGCAGACGACACCTTCAGCGTGTTTTCCTGTCGTCTGCTACGGAATATATTGCGGCTGTGTAGCAGGATATTCCCCACGGTTAGCAGTGTACGTGAAGACACGACGTTCAGCGCTCGCGTTCACGTGACAGCAGAAAGCTATGACGCTTTTCGCATCTTCCGGTTCTGGGGGAATATCGCTCGTGTGAATACACGGTTTGGAGATGTAGAGGGTGTGTGCAGAAAAACATGACCCGCATTTTTACATGTAACTCGTTGTCTACTTAGCCAAGGAACTTCCGGTGGCGCACGACGGCGTATTTATGCGTGCGAAAGCTACAAAAAAATCCTGGAAGCCATACTCAGTGTAAAAAAATAAACAGAGCGCGAAAACATGGGCTTCCATGCATTAGAATAGGGCGGTCATGACAGTGCATGGTAGTGTATTTCGGTCTCAGGAGAGTTATGTGCAGGCACCGCTAGGGGTACTGCCGATGAGCATCCATGTGGGACATCGTTTCGATTTATGCACCGATAGCTCCCCTAGCGGTACTTGAACACAACTCTCCTACGTCCACCGTGTTGCCCTATTCTGATGAAGCCGACGTTTTCGTTGTTCCGTTTATTTTTTAAGCTGAGTATGGCTTCCACAATTTTTCTGCAGATTTCGCACGCATAAATACGCCATCGTGCGCCACCGGAAGTTCGTTAGTTAGGTGGGCAACAAGCTATGTGCCTAAATGCGGGTGATGTTTTTCTGCACACACCCTGTATATGTATACGTTTGGGATATGTTGAGAGCGTGTGTATATGTTTACATTCAAAACCGACTTTGGATTCGGCTACTGGGTGGCAATTTGCCACCCAACTAGAAAAATATAAACACTATCACCATCGTCATCTTCAATGCTCGGACCTTATACCTCTCCATCTACAGAGACCCACTGGCCAGTAGAGGTTACACAAGCAAACGCGACGGTGGGTCCCCAAATATAACCACTTTCCGAGCAAACTGCTTCGTGCAAGCTCTCGAGTGAGTAAGCAACGTGAAAACTAAAGCCAACATATGGTAACGCGACTAAACTTTTACTGCTGACCTGCCTGGCATAATAAACAAACCCTGCTTTTCAAGAATGCCATACAATCGTGTGACGTTTTGCTAACCATTTCCTCCTCCGCCTTCCTCTTCTTCTTCAAACCCGTGAGCAAACTCTGGAAGCGTTTTCTTCTTCAACCAGAGTAGGCAGCGACTTCGGTAATGACTTCGGAGCCTTTGTCATCACATGACTCCAGAGTAGCCACCTTTGACCGGAATTTTCGAAAGGCTAGATTTATTCTGCGGTCCAAATGGCAGACTGATGATGATGATGATGATGATGATTAGAGTTTCTTTAGACGACGATGTCCATGAAACGGAAGGGCAAGCAGATCGGTGAAGCAGTTCTGTTATAGTCTTACTTAAATATTTGCGCTTTTGCAGAGAACGCATACCGAAAGTTTTGCGAATATGACGAAGAAAGCATTCGGGATATGTCATCGGAGACCTTTAAATCGCACTTCCCGCTGCTGCCGAACATTATTCGAGGCTTGTCCACGATCCTGGGGCACCTATTGGGGGAAGGCAAGGTTGGTTGTGGCCGTGCGCAGGTTCCTTTCTCAATACCCACACATGTCACATGTATTATCGTAGAAAATGACGCAGTCGCCTTCTCGTGGAAAGGTGCGAGGCGTCCCTGTTCCCATGGTAACTGCCTGTCCTTCGCAGGAAAGCTTCCCGTTCGGTGTCGCGCTGTCTGTATCGATCTTTGGTAAGCGCTTTTTTAGAAAATATGACAAACGCAGCATGGTCCGGAGACAAGTATGGACGCGTTAAGTAGCAGATCCACAGCGCCGGCAGCGCGCCCCTTTCTCCTAAACGATGTCACTCGTTTTCCGGAGCGTTGCGCTCTCAATGAATAGCACGGTTCACACTAGTGCATTCTGCTGCGTGCGGGCGCTGGTTACCGTGGCAACAGATACATGCGCGACCTCCCTCAGCAGAACGCAAGGAGTTTACCCGAGCTCCACCTTTTCCGACGCACGCAGCAGCACGCAAGTGGAGAACGAATCGCGAGGCCGCCTTCCGAGCGTGCGCAGTAGGTTTCTTGCTGCGAGGCTGTTTACAACATGGCGGCCACCAAAGTGGAAATCCTGCTTGGCGCTCATTGGCTTAAGCATGGTTCACACTAGTGCGTTCTGCTGCGTGCGGGCGCCTGCGTGCGTATGTGTGTGTTGTAAGCAATCCGTTTCGCTGTTCACATACCTGCGTCCGAATGCGTGCGTCACCAAACCGTAAACCAATGAGCGTCTAGCGGGATTACCCCTCCGGTGGCCGCCATGTTGAAAACAGTCTCGCAGAGAGAAACCTACTGCGCACGCTCGGAAGGCGGCCTCGCAATTCGTTCTCCGCTTGCGGGCTGCTGCGTGCATCGGAAAAAGTTGAGCTCGGGCGAGCTCCTTGCGTTCTGCAGCGGGAAGTCGCGCACGTATCTGTTGCAACGGTAACCAGCGCCCGCACGCATCCGCAAGCAGCAGAACGCACTAGTGTGAACCATGCATAATGCGTTCTGCTGCGTGCGGATGCGTGCGGGCGCTGGTTACCATGGCAACAGATACATGCGCGACCTCCTGCAGCAGAACGCAAGGAGTTCCCCCGAGTTTAACCTTTTCCGTCGCACGCAGCAGCCCGCAAGCGGAGAACGAATCGCGAGGCTGCCTTCCGAGCGTGCGCAGTAGGCTTCTCTTCTTCAACATGGCGGGCACAAGACCGGAAATCCCGCTCGGCGCTCATTGGCTTACGGTTTGGTTACGCACGCATGCGCACGCAGCAGAACGCACTAGTGTGAACCATGCGCTTCAGCATGCAGGTCGGAGCATGCTGGAGCGCGTAAGCGCTGCTCTGCTCCGTGACGTAGAGAGGAAGGCAGGAGGCCGGAAAACCAATGAGCGAGCTGGGAAACTTCGCCTGGGTGCGTATCGCGCTCGTGGCTCCGAAAGATCGTTTAGGAGACGCACAGGAGTACGAGGTACAGAGTTACACCGACCGTGTTGGTTAGAGCGGCTACTTAAACGCCCTATATGACATTTTGTGTATCGAAGACTATTCCGCGATATCCCAGCGTTGACAATCCCAAATATCAAAATCCGCAATACCAAAACCCCAAATTGCGTTATCAAAACTTATATCTACGAGGTCACACCGTGTTTCGCAATATGATACTACTGAGTAACGCGCCAGCTTCGCGTGTTATCGATGTCCTTCGAAGTCGTGACAAAATAAATATGATAAAATAAATGTGAAGGATATATGATAACT